>NW_026555047.1:600000-1166597 GCF_021234165.1 Pteronotus mesoamericanus
ATAGGCAGACAGTGGATAGCCAGTGCCAGGGGCTTGGGAGGGAGAGTCCGTGTTTGACAGGGACAGTGTCGATTTGGGAAGATGAGAAAGTTCTGGAGACAGAGAGTGGGGATGGTTGCACAACAATATGAAGGTACTTAATGCCACTGAGCAGTGCACTGAAAAATGATTAAAATGGTAAATTTTATTTACATTCTGTTGCAATTTTAAAAAGATACAGATGATGTATTATACAATTGTACACCTACCTGAAACCTATATAATTTAATTTAAAAAACAACAATGGCAGCACATAGAATCACACTGACCTAACCAGCTTTGCAGACAAAGGTAGGCTTGTGCCATAGGAATCTAGAACCCTGTGGGCTGCCTCATTTGCTTTGTCCTGGGGTCAGTGAGATCATTCTTGGCAGGACTGGAGGCACAGATGCCTCTGTGTCAGCAGGGAAGAAGCATAAATCTGTATGCCGAGTTTAAGCTCATCCAGCAGACATAACTTTGGAACGATGTCCGAAAGATGTCCACGTGGAGAAAGGTGTATATGACATAATGACGTTAGGTGAAAAAAGCAAGGTGCTGAACAAGCTGATAATTATATTTAAATATACGTATACACATACTTAAGATATGCTTGCATGTATGCAGCTCTTCTTGACTTGTAAGAAACACAGTACAGCCGTCAGCACTGGAAGGGAGGAAGAAATTGCCTCTCCCGACTGTTTGGGTCTCCCTGCAGTAGGACTGTGCACATCCGCACCCTTTGCCATGTGCATTTGCAGGGCTTCCTGGGAGAGCTGTCAGAGCAGATATCCCTGTCCTCCTGACTAGGATTAAAACGACCATTGTTCAGTTTGCTCTTTGTTCTGTATGTCAGCAATCTGGACTGGGCCCATCTGGACAGTTCTGCTGGCCTTGCCACTCACATGTGTGGGGTCGTGTAGTGGGTCAGTTGCAGGCTGACCCACCTAGAGGGCTCAGTCCTGCTGTTTGTGGTCTCATCCCACAGTAGGAGAGCCAGGCTTTTGTACATCGTGATGTTCTAATGACAGCAAGAGGACAAGAATGGAAGCTTCCAGATCTCGAGACCCTTTTGGGAGGCTGTAAGGGCCCATTCCTTCTCCCCTAAGGAGGATTGGTGTAAGACAGGATCTAATCCAGTCTACCCCTTGTTTTCATAAATAAAGTTTTATTGGATCACAACCACGCGCATTTGTTTACACATCATCTGTGGCACCTTTCCCCCTACAACTGCATAGTTGACTGTTGTGACAGAGACCACCTGGGCTGCAAAGCCAAAGGTATTTACTCCAAAGTCCTCTGCAGAGAATGTGCCAGCCCCTAATGTAAGGCAGCAGAACACTCGCCTCTTGCAATTTCCTCTTGCATATCCCCAAATGTAGCATGAACCTCGCCAACGTTCTCCCGCTATACTTGGCCCTCGGTATTGTGGTTAGTTGAGCCCTTGATTACTGGGGTTCAAAGCACAAGAAGCAGTGAATTATTTATCTGCCCTCTTTCATGCCACACAGAATCCCAGACACCTCAACTCCCCATTACACAGCATTTCCTTCCAGTGGAAATTTAGCTTGTGACCATTCTTACTATGCTGATGGCCTTTATGATACCCAAGAACCCCCAGGACCATGAGCAGGGAGTCTTTTCATGGTAAAGACAGGCATCCATAGGATGAAATAACGTCTGTCGCCAGCTCCTCTGGGAATTCTCAGTGATTTCAGCAAATTTTGCTGAGAAGGGAAATGGCAGAGCTGATGGCCCTTCACAGCCCACAGTAAAGTCTCAGAAGTGACAGCATGACTGCACAGAATGGAAGAATTGCTGCCAATTTCTTCTACTCTGAGATCCAGCCCACTGATCTCTCTGAAGTACAGGGCTTCCAAGTTCCCTGTATTGGGGGATTTTGGCAATTAAACCACTTCCAATTATTAAGCACTGATTGCATGCCTGGATTGGGCCATGCACCTTGCATATAATCTCACTTGATCCTACAAGGATCCCTTGAAGGACGTTCTTCTTGTATCCATTTCCTATGGCTGCTGTAACAAAGAACTGCAAATTTAGTAGCTTAAAATAACACAAATTTATTATCACACATATTATTTCTCTGGAGAACACTGACCGCTAAAATCAAGGTGTCTGCAGGGCTGCATTCTCTTCTGGAGGGCCTAGTGGAGGATCCATTCCCTTGCCTTTTCCAGCCTCTAGAATCTGCCTGCATTCCTTGGATTGTGGTCCCTTCCTGCATCTTTAAGGCCAGCAGCATCAGGCTCTTTCTCAAGCTGCCATCTCTCTGACCTTCTTCCACTTTTAAGGTGCCTTGTGATTGCTTTGGGTCTACCCAGCTGGTTATGGATAAACTCAATTTAGGGTCAGCTAATTCACAACTTTAATTCTGTCTATAACCTTAATTCCCCTTTCCCACATAACCTAACATTCACAGTTTCCAGGGATTAGGATGTGGACATCGTTCAAAGGGGGGTCATTTGTCCCCCAACCATAATTTATAAATATCACATTTTGCAGATGAAAAAAACTGAGGTTTGGATGGGTTCAGTAACTTGCCTGAGTCACAAGTGATTAGTCAGTGGTTGAGCTGGGTTGGTCTAGCTCCAGAGCTCAAGCTGTTAGCCTGTGCTGTGATAGGCAGGGCCCCAAGTGTCTGTGAGCAGGAAGAAAGCAATAGAGGGCCAAACATAGGGTTTACAAAAGTGGGGACCTGCTCCCTCATTAAGTAGGTAGGGCTATTTTAGGGTATTTTATTTTATTTTTAAAAGATTTGTGTATTGCCCTGGCTGGTGTGGCTCAGTGTTTTGAGTGCTGGCCTGTGAACCTAAAGGTCACCGGTTCAATACCCAGTCACAGCACATGCCTGGGTTGCCAGCCACGTACCCAGTTGGGGGTGTATGAGAGGCAACCAATCAGTGTATCTCTCACACATCAATGTTTTTCTCTCTCTCTCTCTCTTTCTCCCTCCCTTCCTCTCTATATAAATAAATAAATAAAATATTTTTAAAAATAAAATAAGGCAAATGAAGAAAAGATTACAAAGAACAGAAGGGACAAATAGCAAATAGCAAGATGGTAGATTTAAACCCGACCAACCATATTGATACTTATTAAATGTAAATGGTCTAAACACCAATTCAGAGGCAGAAAGTGTCCCTAAATTGTGGTTTGTTAAGTGTTTTTCTCATGGCTAGACTGAAGGTTCTCAGAGGAAGACCTCAGAGGTAAAGGGCTCTTCTCAGCCCATCATATTAAGAGTCATGGGTCACCATGACTTATCACTATTAATGTTGACCTTCCCTGGATGAGGTATGTTTGTCAGTTCTCCACTATAAATTTACTCCCCCTTTTCCACTGTGTACTATTTGGAAGGAAGTCACCATGCACAGCCCACACTTGTGAGGAGAAGTTATACTTCTTCTCCTAGAAAGCTGAATATTCATGTAATTTATTATGAATCCTTCTGCCTGGGAGATCTGTCTATTGTTTATTAATCATTTGTTTATATCAATATGGAGACATGGATATTTATGTTATATTTTGGGTTATAATCCAATACTATTTTATCTTGTCACAAAAATTGTTTTATCTTTGGGTATTGGAAGCTCTTTCAATTGGTTCCTGTGTCCCTTTGACGTACCTCCATCATTGTGGTAAATTTTTTAAACACTTACTTTTTGGTATTACAAGCTGCTCCAGGCTCATCTTGTATATTTCTTGTCTCAATCTAAAATCAGCCATTTCTCCATGGAGCTCTGGTTCCTCTTACTGGCGGATGGTTAGAAACCAAGTTCTGGGTTCTGGATGTTGTAGCCTTTTTAGTGTCCAAAGTAATCTGTCAGGGATATGTCATGTGAGTTTTTGCAATCGGCTTTTGTTAATTACATTAAGGATATTAATGTATTAAGGATACATTGTTCTCTAAAGTCATAGACTGTCAGAATCTTTGCTGTTTTCAGTCCCAGTGATGAGCAGACAATATCTTACTCTTGCCGGGAGTGTCTGAACCCTGGCAAGCTCACTTCGATCCAAAGAAGTAGCCTGAATTTCCAACCCAGGTGCAGAACTTCAAAATAAAGGATGTCTAGACACAACACTCTACTTGGTAGTTTCCAAGGAAACAGGGCCCTGCATCTGCTTCTTATCCTAAGCTTAGTGCCAACCTCTACACATAGCTCTGCCTAGCTTTCAGTCTATCAAACTATGTTTCGTGTAAATATTACCTAAACTTTATTTCTCCCCACAAATTCCATGATCAGTCTCTCTCTCTCTCGCTCTTGCTCTTTGGTGAGGCACCCCATACTTCTACATGTGGTCTCTCTTGCTTCACAAAATTCATAAATCTAACTTTCTGGGACCCTAATTGTGTCCTTAGAGGTCTTGGTCAGATGCATTTACCAGTGAAGGGGACAGTGGTGGGAAATGGGCTGTTTCTGAAACAGAGAAGGAAGCTGGAATTGGCTGCTGTTAATCCCAGATCTTCAGATTTAGTTTTTCTATGTAATGTTGGACTAGCCAGAACTTTTGCTAGAACCATTATTAGTATAATGGGGTCAGTAAATTTGTTCCGATGACGTTCCAGTGGATGTTGTGAGCATCAGAAGAGAGAGAAATAAGGCATGTTTCAACTGTCCTCTTCATAGGAGGAAAGAAGAGAAAGGTGTTGGGAGAGGCTGGGGCTGCAATATGACTGAAGCAGGTGGGGCCAGGGTCAACAACCCACAGATTTATTCCCCATGCAGGGACAAATTTCCTCATTAGCTTCTTCCTTCTGTCCTTTTTCCCTTTCCTCCCCATGAACTGTCTGCAGTAGAGAGTGCCTGGAATTAGGATCATCATATTTATATACACAGGATTCTGTTAGAATTGAATTTCAGATAACAACAGACAATTTTTTTTATTGTAAGTAGGTCCCAAATGGAACATGCTTCACTAAATAAAATTTATCGTTTATCTGAAATTCAAATTTAACTGAGCAGTACTGTATTTTAGGTGGCATTCCTACCCAGAAGTCCAAGCACCTGCAAAACCCATAGCAGCCTTTTGGAAAATTGGTCCCAGGTACTTCCTGGAGCCTGGGTAGCCGTATTTGTTATAATGTGATGCTGTCATGTGACCATAGTTCCTTGACAGAGATTGGCTGCCTGACCATAGCAGCCAGCCATAGGTTGGGAAGTAGCCTATCAGGGGCCTACAGCTCTAGCCAGCTGAGGTCCAATTAGAGCCTTCTTCCCACGGCAGGTGGCGTGGGGGTGTATATCAAAGGTGAGACTACCAGGTAGAAATAGAAGTGAGTTCAAATTCCCATTCTGCCTTTTTGATGATTATGTTTTGGACAAGGATCCTGATCCTGAGATTTTTATATGAACCATATATGGGCATTAAATAAAACAAAGCTTATTTTATCTTATTTATTTTTTTAAATGTATTTACTTTTACAGGGGAAGGCAGTGAGAAAGAGAGGGAGAGAAGCATGCAAGAGATGCATCAATCTGTTGCCCCTCACGTGCCCCCAGCTGGGGACCTGGGCCCAGCCCAGACATGTGCCCTTACTGAGAATCGAACCAGTGACCTTTCAATTTGCAGGCCAGCACTCAATCCACTGAGCCACACCAGCCAGGGAACAAAACTTGTTTTAAATGATCAATATATATGCTCATTATCATCAATGTTAGCATAATTAACACCTTCGCCCTTCCTTATTCCCATGAGATTAGGCCAACAGGGAATATCATAACCCGACTTTACAACTGGGGAAAGCGGTGCCCAGGATTATGCTGTCAGGTTAAGCTCCTGGTGGAGCACTGGCCCAGACCTGACCCCTCCATCTCCTTAGTCACCTCCCTGGTGGCCTGACTGGTACTGCTGTCTTGACAGAAGTTGCCATCCTCTCTATGTCCTCCCTGCAGACCTGTTTGCGGTTACGAGGACCACAGGTGATGCAAGATGATGGCTTAATTGCTGGGACCCCTTCCCCAGGCACCAGGGGCCTGAAGCAGCTTAATTGGTATCTCTAGGGCAGGAGGTGCACACTCACTCACCCACTCACCAAGCATAGCCCTAAGCACTCTGCCCTTCAAAGGCAGAAGCAGAAGGTGTTTTTTGACTTTGAGCCAAATGGCTCAAGTCATTGACCTTCTGGGTCACCAGGGCAAGCCACCTTCCTCTCTAAGACCCAGCTTCTTAATCTGCCAGATGGGCACCTTAACAATCACCTTATGTGAGTATATTCATTCAACAAAATTGTTGACAAAACCAAGTGTTGGTGAGAACAAATAGCACCGGAATAATGTCCACTGCTGCTGGAATTGTCAATTCTTTGGAAAACTGTTCCAACTCTTGTGCCAACTGTTAAAACTAACATTCTTATACCCATGACCCAGAGATTCCAGTCTTGGATATATAACTAAGAAATGAGAGCACTTGTTCACCGAAAGATATTCAGAAGAATGTACATAATATAGGTAAATTACATATCATCAGAATGAAAACTTTTGTGCTTCAAAGGACACCACTGAGAAAACGAAAAGACAATATACAGAATCACAGAAAATATTTGCATATCAGATATCTGAGAAGAGACACGTATCTAGAATATATAAAGAACTCTTACAACTTAATAAAAAACCCAATTTAAAGAGGCAAAAAAATCTGAGTTGCTCCAAAGAAGGTTGCACAAATGGCAATGAGCTCATGAAAAGATGCTCAACGTCATTAACCCTCAGGGAAATGCAAATCAATACAACAATGATATATCACTTCATACCCACTAGTATGGCTAAAATCAAAAAGACAGTTAAGTGTTGGAGAGGATGTGCAGAAATTGGAACACGTACATTGCTGATGGAACTGTATAAGGAGGAAGCTACTGTGGAAAACAGTCTGAAAGTTTCTTATAGGCTAAACATAGAGGCATCATATGACCCAGCAATTCCACCACTACATATGAAGACATGAAAGTATATGTTCACACAAACACTTGTACATGGATGTTCACAACAGCATTATTTATAATTGCCAAAAGTGGAAATAACTCAAACATCCATCAGTAGGTAATGGAATACTACTTGGCCATGAAAAAGAATGAAGCTCTGACACTCGCTACAACATGGATGGACCTTGAAAACATGACTCTCAGTGAGAGAAGCTGCACACAAAAGGCCACATAGTATGTGATTCCATTTATGTGAAATGTCCACAAAAGGCCACATAGTATGTGATTCCATTTATGTGGAGTGTCCACAACAGGCAAATCCCAGAGAGACAGGAAGTGGGTCAGTGATTGGCAGGGGCTGGGGAGGGGATGAGAAATGACCACTGATTGTTATGGGTTTTTTTGTTGTTTTTTTTTTGGTGATGAAACTGTCCTAGAATTAGATAGTAGTGATGGTCACACAACTTTGTGAGTATAGTAAAAACCACTGAGTTAGACATTGAAAAGGGTGAATTCTATGGTATGTAAATTATACCTTGTAAACTCCTAAAACCCTTGTAATTTTCTAAGTGATAAGAGCACTTAGGAGCATCTTTTGTTCTAATATTTTATGTCTACCCCTGGTTCCTGACACTGAGCCCCTAAATCCCTGGGAATTTCCTGGATGAGAGGAGTGTCTTTTGTTCTAAGGTGACTCTGGATGGGGCAGAAAGAACAAGCCATGGTTAGAAGCTTGAAACTTTCAGCTCCACCCTCATCCTCCAGGGATGGGAGAGGAAGTGTAGATTGAGTTAATAATTGATCATGCCTACATGATGAAATCTTCATAAATATCCCGAAGTTATAGGGCTTTGGGAGCTTCCGGGTTTGTGAACACGTGGAGGTTTGGGGAGCGTTGTGGGCTTGGAGAGGCCATGGAAGCTCTGCGTCCCTTCTCACATACCTAGTCTTATGCATTTCTTCCACCTGTTGATCTGTGTCCTTTATTGTATCCTTTTAATACAGGTTTGGTCTTGTTTTTTTTTTTTATTTTAGAGAGAGGGGAAAGGAGGGGAAAAGGGAGAGAAAGAAATACCAATATGAGAGAGAAACAACTATTGCCTCTCATATGCACCCCGACCGGGGACTGAACCCACAACCCAAGTATGTTCCCTAACCAGGAATCGAACCAGCAGCCTTTTACTATGCTGGACAACATCCAACCAACTGAGCCACACCAGTCAGGGCTATCATATTCTTTTATAATCAATAAACAGTAAACTGTTTCCTTGAGTTCTGTGAGCTGCTCTAACAATTTAATTGAACCCAAGGAAGAAGTTGTGGTAACCTACAATCTATAGCCTGACAGAAGCACAGATGACAACCTGGACTTGTGATTGGTGTCAGAAGCAGGGATAGTCTAATGAGACTGAACTCTTAACCTGCAGGGTCGGATGCCATCTCCAGGTAGATGGTGTCAGAAGTAAGTTGAATTGTAGGATTCCCACGTGATGTTGTGGAGAATTGCTTTTATATAGGGGAAAAGACCACATATCTGGTTTTAGAAGTGTTGTGAGCATGGCATTAGTGTGAGTGAAAGAAACACACACAGAAGTGAGTTTTTCCTAGGCATAGCTCAATAGTTTTTTTTTTAAAGGGATGGCCACAATGGCACATGTAGGTCCTTGTTTTATTCCTTCAGATTCTTTATCCCTCCCTGTGTCAGCACACTTTGTCAGGTGAGGTTGAATTCTTCCAGCCTTAGGAATAGTCTATCCCTGACCTACGGGTGTGTGTGTGTGAGTGGGTGGCCGTGACTTGTTCTGACCAATCAAATGATGGCAGGTGCTCAAAAGTTGTACCTGGTCCCAGGCTAGCCCAGGAAAATGAGCACAGACGTGGAACCGATGGTGTGCTGAAGCTGGCTCACACTCACTTGTTAAATATTTAAGAATTTTGTGATTTGGTTTTTAAACACAGTCAGAAATAAAATTCAAATTATGGAATCATACAATAAAATAAATTGTAATTAAAGCCAAAGTTATTAATACTCAAACTCACTATTCCCATTTGTTTTACTATTGTACCATTCTTTTGATGTTATTTATATGTATTGTCAATATGGTGGAAATAGTATATGGTATGGACTGAACACATCCCCCTAAATTCATATCTTGAAGCCTAACCCCCAATGTGATGGTGTTAAGAGGTGGGGCCTTGGGAGGTGATTAGGTCATGATGGCAAAGCCCTTGTGAATTGGATTACTGCCCTTATAAAAGAGACCCCAGAGAGCTCCTCCCCTTCTACCATGTGAGGGCACAGAGAGAAGGTACCTCCTGTGAACCAGGAATTGGCTCTCACCAGACACTGAACCGACTGGCACCTTGAACTTGGACCTGCAGCTTCCAAAACAGTGAAAAATTAACACCTGTATTTATAAACCACCCAATCTGTAGTATTTTTGTTATAGCAGCCTGAATACAGTGAGACAGTCTATAATGACCCACTACTGCACACCTCTTCCCAACCCTGCATTCAGTGACGTCACAGTGGTAGCTGAAATCAGCCAGTGGGAGTAGAAATCGGCACACCATAGACACTGGCAAAGATGACAAATTAATGTCCCCCTCCCACTATCCAGCTGTTAAACATTTTCCATTGCACCCTGCATGGAACACACATAGGCCAACCCAAAGCTTGGAACCAATACCAGCTGAGCCAAGGTTAGATCTGCAGGCGCCCAGCTGACCTGTAGCTGAGAATACACGATGATAGTGGAAGCCCCTAGCTTTGGTATACTTTGTTACACAGCATTATCACAACACTTGCTGGCTAAAATACTAGGTGTCCCCCTCATCAGACTGAGAGAGCTTCAAAGCAGTGAACCCAAGTGCAGGTGAAAGAACCTGTTAATGGTGTCTGAGTTGTATGCAAAGGTACCTGAATAGGAGAAAAACTTGAGAAATGGGTGTGAACATGGCAACTTACCAGCTGTAGGGTTTTGGTTAATTGACCTTACTTCACTGAGTCTGTTGTGTCAAGAGGAAAAAGAGATGATCCTCGGCCACTGTCTCAACCGTCAAAATAGAACAAATGTGGGCTACATCATAAGCATTCAATGAATGCTCCTGTGCGGTGATGCCTGATCTGGCCCCTCTCGAACTCACCAATCCCACCTCTGTTCCCTCCCCTCCTTGCTCACTGTACTCCAACGACACCAGCCCCGTCTCTGTTCTTCCACCATGCTGTTTATTCTAGCCTTTTGCTTCGTCCTGACATCTGCCTGGGCCACTCCCCCCAAACCTTCTCCTTGCTAAAATTTGGTCCTCCATCTCTGTTTATTTCCACAGCTGGCACACAGTAGACACTCAGTATTTTATTGAGTGAATCGATGGACACATGATGGGTGGGTGGATGGATGGATGGATGAGTGGGTGGGTGGATGGGTCGTTTGTAGATTCAGGGTAGAGCTGGAACTGATCACACATGTCTAAGTCTCAGGCCAAGTCCCCAAGCTCAGGGCTCCAGACCAAGAACCTGCCAAAGATCTGCCTCTTTGAGCCTGGCTAGCACTGTCCTCTGCTGGCTGTACTGGGGATTGCAGGCAGCCCACTAGCTCCCAGTACTGTAAAAATCCACTTCTGTCGAAACTTTTCGTCTTCATCAATGTAACATTTATTAAGCACCTATAGCAAACAAAATGAGAGAGATCCCTAGATCGGATAATTTGTGTTAGGGGTGGAGGAGTTGGTGGAGGCTGATAATAAACAAAATGACAGGGGAAACAATATGGTTTGCTAGAAAGTGATACATTTTAAAGAGAAATACTCAACAGGAAAAGAAATAGAGTATTATGGGAGCTTCACTTTAAAAAAAAAAAAGACTTTATTCATGTATTTTAAGAGTGAGGGGCAGGGAGGGAAACACTAATGTGTGTTTGCCTTTCGAGCGCCCACTACTGGGGACCTGGCCCACAACCCAGGCATGTGCCCTGACTGGGAATCAGACTGGTGAATTCTTGGTTCTCAGGTCAGCACTCAATCCACTGAGCCACACCAGCCAGGGCGGGGGCTTCACTTTAAAAAAAACCAAACAGCTTTATTCAGGTATAATGGACAGGTATGATAGAAATGCACATATTTAAATTATAGAATTTGATAAGTTTGTATATATACATACCCTGTAAAATTATCAGCATAATCAAGATAGAGAAGGTCTCCATTACCCTCAAAGTTCCCTCATGCCAGGCTGTGGCCCTCCCCATCACTTGTCCCCAGGTAATCACTCATCTGCTTTCTGTCACTATAGTTAGCATTTTCTAGAGCAGAGTCTCCTGCCACAGTGTTGCTAACATTGGGTCAGGTCACTTCCTGTGAGGGGGGACATCCTGGCTACTGAGGGGGTTTAATCAGCGTCTCTGGCTCCCATCCACTAGGTGCCAGGAGCACCCTCAGTTGTGACAACCACTGATGTCCCCAGACACAGCCCAGTGTCCCCTGGGAGCAAGATCACCCACAGGTGAGAAATCCTGGATTAATCCTAGCACTGCCCCATGAATTGAGACTTTTGTTTAATTGTGACCCCAGTACAGATGAGAAAACTGAGGCTCCAATAATGACTTGCCTGAGTCCCCAACAGAATTTGGAGCATAACCAGGGTCTTTCTGACTGCAGACCCCTTTGCTACACCTCCTCGCTCCCCACTTGACCAGCCTCGAAATCTCTGCTCTCCAACATGGCCCTCTCTAGCCACCATATTCAATGTTTTATTGTAGTAAAATACACATGACATTAAATTTACCATTTTCCCTGCACAGCTCAGTGGCATTAAGCACATTCACATTGTTGTGCAACCATCACCACCATCCGTCTCCAGAACTATCTCACCTTCCCACTCTGGAACTCTGTCCCCATTAAATACTAAACCCCTAACCCTTCTTCCCCAGCCCGGGCACCCACCATCTACTTTCTGTCTCTATAAACTTGACCCCCTTAGGGACCTCATTAAGTAGAACCATATAGCACCTGTCCCTAGGTGTCTGTCTTATTGCACTGTCTTTGAGGTTCATCCATGAACACTTGTGTTGCTTCCACCTTTTGACTATTGTGAATCAAGCCATTGTGAACACACAAGTGTGCAAAGATCTGTTTGAGTTCCTGCTTTCAATTCTTTTGCATATGCATCCAGCAGAGGATTGTTAGATCATATGGTAATTCTGTGTTTAATTCTTTCAAGAACCACCAGACTGTTTTCCACAGTGACTGCACTATTTTCCATTCCCACCAGCAGTGCACATGAAGGGTCCGATTTCTTCACATCCTTGCCAAGTCTTATTAATTTCTTGTTTGTTGATATGTTCAATTTTGAGTAAGATTTCAAATACAGTGTCTGCACCCCACTGGCCACATTTCAAAGTGCTTGGTAGCCATGCGTGGCTGGTGGCGGCCACACTGGAGAACACAGGGAAAGGATGTGTTCTTCATGGCAGAAAGCTCAATGGGACCATGCTGCTCTAGACTGCTGAGCTAGGAATGAATATCCCAGTCCCTCATCTAGGCACCCACCCAACCCTCATAAACTTGATTGTGTGCTAAATCCTTAGGGTCAGGAATGAAAGGAAGGAGACCAAGTTCTGCCTTGTCAGTGCTCAGGGTAAGGGAAATGAGAGCTCCGTCCCAAACACCCTCTTTTTCGGAGGACCCCAAATCCCTTCCCTGCTGCTCTCCCAAGCCCCACCTTTTGCCTCCTTCTACACACAGAGCAGGCCCCAAGTCTGCCATGATGCATATCACCTTCCTGCCTTTATTTTCCTTGCTCCTCACCCTTGTATAATGGTAGCTGCAATGGTTTTAAGGGCAAAATATGGCAACAATGTATCTTTCTAACAGGTTAAATGAGAAAATGACAAACAGCAATTAAAACAGAAAACAAGATGGAGCTTCATACTCTGTTGCAGAAAACTTCTCTGTAAGAGTTTCCTATGGCTACTGCAATTAACTACCACAAAAGCAGTGGTTTAAAACAGCTTATAATAATATGCTTGTACAGTGCTGGAGAGCAGGAGTCTGACAAGGGCCTTACGGGGCTAAACCCAGGGCTGGTCCTCCTGGAGGCTCCAGGGAGAACCGTTTCCAGACATTTTCAGCTTCTAGAGGCAGCGCATCCTTTCCTCCATCGTCACAGCCAGCAGTGCAGCCTCTTCGGTCTTTCTGACTGACACCCCTGCTTCTCTGTTATGAGGACCTTGTGATGACACTGGGCCCCTGGGGAATCCAGGGTCATCCCATCTCAGGGGCCTTAATCCCATATGCAATGTCCCTTTGCCATGTGAGGTGGCACATTCACAGGTCCTGGGGCCAGAATGGTGATGTCTTTTGGGGCAGTTATTCTACCAACCACAGCATCCAAGACATATTTTAAGTGACAGCGAGGGACAGAACAGTGTGATTTCACTTATATGAAAAGGCATTCATCCATTAATGGGACAAGTAGAGAACAAAGTGTATAAATGCAGAGGGAAGGGTCTGGAAGGAGCTATCCCAAACTACAAATGGTGGTTTTCTCTGGGGAGGGAATCTTGGGGCACGGCGTGGAGGGGTTGTAGAGAGGGTCCTGACACAGAAAAGTCAGGAGATGTCCAGTGTCCCAGCAAGTCTTAAATCAACAAACACAGTAGACATTAAAATCTCAGGGGGAAAATGAAAAGCAAGGTAATACATAGTCTCCAAGTATCTCCCCTAAGATATTTATTAATTACAAAGGCACATTTTGGGGGTTTTCAATTATCTTTTTTCTGTTGTTTATTTCTAGTATAATTCCACTGTTGTCAGGGAACATATTCTGTATAATTTCAATTCTTTTAAATGTATTGAAACTGATTTCATGAACCAGCATATTATCCATCCATCTTAATTAATATTCCATGTGTGTTTGAAGAGAATAGACATACTGCTGTTTTTTTGGTGTTCTGTAAATATCAAATTGGTTATAGTGTTGTTCAAGTCTTCTATAGCCTTACTGACTGTCTCATTTTACTAATTATTAAGAGACAGACATTGACATCTCCAGCCACATTATGGATTTGACTTTATTTTCAGTTCTGTC
This sequence comes from Pteronotus mesoamericanus, assembly GCF_021234165.1. Lineage (NCBI taxonomy): Eukaryota > Metazoa > Chordata > Mammalia > Chiroptera > Mormoopidae > Pteronotus > Pteronotus mesoamericanus. The sequence continues at coordinate 614,043 of NW_026555047.1, forward strand.
TATTTTTTTTGTTAATTACTATTTTTTTATCCAAGAGTTTAAATTGGATAGAGTCCATGATTTCTAATTCCCTTTTATAGTCCTCTCAGAAGACTCTCCCAGGACCAAAGTTAAAAATATATTTATCCTGTGAAGCTGATAAATGTCTGTAGAGGTTACTTAGTAGGTAGGAAAAAAAAAAAAGGTTAGAGCATTGAGGTGGAACAATCAGTTCTGTCCATTTTTCCTTTGCATGTTTCGAACCTAATTATTAAGGCCATACATGTTTGGGATTATTATGTCCTCTTGATGAATTGGCCCCTGTGACATTGGGTCAATTATTTGCCCTTCTGATTTTAGTGCCCTTCTTTATCCTGGTAATGTTTCTTGTTTTGAATTGTACATATTTTTTTCTGATAGAAACAGAAATAGTCCGGCTTTCATATGATTAGTGTTTGGATGATATATCTTTTTCCATATTTTACTCATTTTTGCCGATATAAAGTTTTTTCCCCACCGCTTGTAGTATTTTCTGCACAGCTTCATTGAACGTAGTTTGCATACAATTAAATTCACTCATAGTGAGATTACAGTTTGATAAGTTTTGGCAATTGTTTATGGTTGTATAACTATATCACGATCACAATATAGAACACTTTCATCAGCCCAAAATTTTTTCTTCCTTTGCAGTCTCCCTTCCCTCCCCACTGCTTGCAGACTATTAGTGACATGGGTTCTGTCAAAATTGTTTTCCTTTTCCTAGACTTTCAAAGATCAGCGTCACACAGTATGTAGTATTTGGGTTTGACTTCTTTCACTTAGTATAATGCTTTTAAGATGCATCCAAGTTATCGTGTATATCAGTAATTCATCTCTTTTTTTATTGCTGAGTATTATTCCATTGGATGGATATACCATTCATCTGTTGATGGATACTTGAATTGTTTCCACTTTTGGGCTATTATGAATAAAGATACTATAATAATTTGCATACGAGTTTGTGTTCTAATTGACTTAGCAATTAGAAATGAAAACCTATTTCCCAGTCAGAATTGCTAGGTCATATGGTAGATGTATCTTTAAATTAGGTACAATTTTCCAAATCATTTTCCAAAGTGGTTGTGTCTTTTGTGTTTCCTCCAGCAGTGGAAGGAAGTTCTAATTGAGCTGTCACTTCATCAGTACTTGCTGTTAATAGACTTTTTAGTTTAATCTTTCTAATAGATACACTTTGGCATCCCATGGGGGAGCATCATTTCCTTAATGACATTATTTTGAGCACCATTTCATGTGCTTATTGGTCATTGATAACCTTCTTTAGTGAAGTATCTACTCTTCAAACCTATTACCCACTTTTAAAATTGGTTTGCATTTTTTATTATTTCTTATTATTTGTCAGATATATGTATTATAAATTTTTTCCCAGTTGGTGCCTGCCTTATCACTTAACATTTTTGAAGAGAAATTTTAAAAATTTTTGAAAAAGTCTTATTCCTTTCAAAAATTGTTTGTGCTTTTTGTGTCCTATCAAAAAAGATCTGTGTGTAAGCAAAGTCATAAAGATGTTCTCCTATGTTTTCTTCTAGAAGTTTTATACTTTTAGCTCTTACATTTAAGTCTATGATCTATTATGAGTTAAATTTGTATATGATACACACTAAGAGTCAGGGACAACTATCGAATATTTTTCCATTTCTTTATTCAGTTGTTTCTGTTGAAAAGACCATTTCTGTCCTCAGTTGAGTTATTTGGAACGTTTGTAGCAAATCAATTGACTATATAAGTGTGGAAATACTTTTTTAAAAAAGATTTATTTATTTTTATTTTTAGAGAGGGGAAGGGAGGGAGAAAGAGAGGGAAATATTGAGGTGCCAGAGATACAGCGATCAGTTGCCTCTTGCATCCCCCAACTGGGGACCTGACCCACAACCCTGGCATGTGCCCTGACCAGGAATCAAATTGGCAACCTTTTGGTTTGTGGGTCAACGCTCAACCCACTGAGCCACACCAGTCCGGGCCAAAGCCAACTGTCACTTTTAATAATTAAGAAATAATTATATTTTCCACATGTTAAATATTTCTTGTGCTCTTCTTTCTTTTGCATAGATCCAAATGTCTGGTATCATTTTCTTCACTTCCCAAAGAATATCTTTTAACATTCCTCTTAATGTAGTTGTTGTTTTTCTTTCAAACAAGTTGCTTTAATTCCAGGCGGTACAGAATTCTGGATGGAGCAAAGATTGAAGAACACACTTGGACAGAATTCTGGGCTGGGTTTACTCTGACCTCACAGCTAAGGTTGAAATGGAAAAATGAGAAGAACTAAAGGATGACCCACTGCATGACTACTTTTTTTCTTTTTTTTTTTTTACAAAAGTTTATTCTTAAATGTAGAACAGGCTCCGAGAGAACACTTCGTTCTAGCTATAGGTGGCAAGAGATGTTATGACAGAGAATCCAGATGTTAAAACAGGAATGCAATTAAGGATCACCATTGACCCAGGCACAAGGAACAACTCACATTTTGCAAGATTTCTTAATTCCACCTGTGGCTAGGGGCCCTTCTCTGTAGCCTTCGCTTTTAGCTCCTCAAATGTCTTCTGCTCCTCTTTTTGCTTCTGCTTGAATGCCTTGTCCATCTCCTTGGCCTGCTTCTTGTGCTGCTTCAGGGGCTCTTTGCCACCTTCATGACCTGTTGCCCCTTCCCCAGGTTCTCTTTATGTAGTTCTATTGGCCATAAATTTACTCAGCTTTTTTTTTTGTCTGAAAATATGTATTGCCTTCACTTTTGAAAGATATTGTTGCTGGGTATAGAATCCTAAGGGTTTTTTTTCCTTTCTTTATTTTGGTACTTTAAAAATATTATTCCACTGTATTCTGGTGTGAATTGTTTCTGATAAAAAAAAATCTTACTCTTAAAACTTAATTCTACCATTATTAGTTCAATTAGCCTGTAATTGAACTTCGCACAAATAGAATCATATACACACTCTTTTGTGCCTGGCTCATGTTCAATATGGTGTGGTGTAATTTATCTATTTTGTTCTGTGAGTTATTTGCTCTTTTTAGTTGCTGTATAGTATCCCATTGTGTGAATATATCACAAGTTATCCAATTCTGTTGTTGGACATTTGGGTTATTATGGATTTTTGCCTAATACAGCTATTGTAAACATTCTTGTCTAAGTCTTCGGTGGATATATCACTGCATTCTTTTTTTTTTCCCAAGATAGGGGAAGGAAGGGAGACAGAGAGGGAGAGAAACATCGATGTGAAAGAGAAACATCTATCCGGCTTCCTCTCGCTTGCGCCCTGACTGGGACTGAACTGTAATGTAAGACTGTGCCCTTTGTGGGACAACACCCAACCAACTGAGCCACACCAGTCAAGGCCTATATCACTGCATACTTGTTGCATCCAGTAGTGGAATTGCTGGCTCACAGGGTTATGCATATGTTAGCTTTATTTTTATTTATTAATTTTTAGAGAGAGGAAGGGAGAGAGAGAAAAAAAATCATCGGTTTATTGTTCCACTTACGCATTCATTGGTTGATTCTTGTAAGTGCCCTGACCTTGATAGAACCCACAGCCTTGGCATATGAGGACAGTGTTCTAACCAACTGAGCTACCCCTCCAGGCCTGCATACATTAGCTTTTTTTTTTTTTAATTTTTTATCCTCACCCAAGGACATGCTTATTGGTTTAAGAGAGAGGGGAAGGGAAGGAGACAGAGAGAGAAACATCAATTGGTTGCTTCTAGTATGCACCCCGACCAGTGACTGAACCTACAACCTAGGTATGTGCCCTGCGATATTCAGTTTACAGGGTGATGCTCAACCCAACTGAGCCACACTGGGCCTGGGCCATACATTAGCTTTAAATGATACAGCCAGACAGGTGTCCAATGTAGCTGTGTAGTTTTGCATTCCTACCAGAAGTGTAAAAGAGGAGAGCTCCAGTTGCCCCACATCTTTTCAACACTTGATGTCATCAGTCTTTCTAGTTTTAGCCATTCTCACTGGGGTACAGAGGTATCTCATTATAGTTTAAATTTGTGTTTCCCTGATTATTAATGAGATGGAGCATCTTTTACATTCACCCATTGGCTTATTTGGATGTCTTCTTTTGTGAAATGCATGCTCTTGTTTTGCCATGTTTTAATAGGGTTGTCTTTTTCTCATGATTTCTAAGAATTTTTGTATTGTTCTGCTTGAGTTCTGTTTGTTGAACCACGTTGTGGCTACAAGTCCATTGTCAGATATATCTATTGCAAATGTCTTATCTCAGTCTGTGGCTTGCATTTTTACTTTCTGAATGGTTTATCCGGAGGGCTGGCACTGAGTGTACCTCATTAACTGTTGTGTGTCCAGCGCTCGTTCCCATTCCTGGCACATAGAAGGCCCTCAATAAATGTTGAATGAGTGACTGCTTTAGCGGGGATCCTAGTTCTGAGCCATGGTTATGGCCTGTCCTACCCATCTCACAAGATTTAGTGAGATGGGCAGGAGACACAGGATCCGTTCACCGCAGCGACTGGTTTGCAGATTCTCAGGTAGCGCCAGCTTTTAGAATCAAAAAAGGCGGAGCTGGATTCTTCTCTAGGAACTAGCCAGAGAAGCTCCACGTGGGCGCCCCGCCCACAGCTGTCACTTATCCGAGGGACTGGGAGGTCTCAATTAGGGGGCGTGGTTACAAGCCGAAGGAGGAAGTAGGTGGAGTTCCAGAGGACACTAACCAATGAGGGGAAAGATCCCTGATCCGGGGCAGGCGGGGCCTGTGGGCTCAGAGGGCGTTGTCCTCGTTTCCCTAGGGCGGCATGGTGTCGTCAGGGAAACGTGGTTATCCCTGAGGTGGGACAGGGCTTCGTGGGAGGCGGGACTTCCGGGGGTGGACCCTCGCCCGCGGAGTCCCGCGGTCAGCTGACCGCCCGCCATCTCGTCCGCCATTTGCAAGTGCCGCGGAGCGTGAGGGGAGGGGAGTGCAGCGCGGCCTGCCCAGCGCATTCCGCCGCCGCGGCCGCCGCTGCCGCCCCACGGACCGTCGCCAGCCTGTCCTGGGAGCCCGCCCCGCAGCGGCGGCCGGCAGCGCAGCGCTCCGCGGGCAAAAAGCGCGGCCCCCGGACCCCCGCAAGGCACCCGGCCTCCGGCCTCTCGGGGCTGCTGCCTGCCGGCGGCCGCCGTGATGGCCCTCAAAATGGTCAAGGGCAGCATTGACCGCATGTTCGACAAGAACCTGCAGGACCTGGTGCGCGGCATCCGCAACCACAAGGAGGATGAGGTGAGCCGGGCGCACCGCGAGGGGCAGGCCTGGCCCTGCCCGAGACCCCGACTTGCGGCTCGCCCATGAGGCTCCGCTCCTGTCTCGATCCTTGCCTTCCCGCGCCTGAGCGCCACACACCCGCTTCCACTTTGAGCCTCAGTTTACCCCCGAGGGCCAAAGGCAGCTCCAGACGGGACCCCGCAGGCCCCCCAAGTCGCGGTTCTCGGACACCCCTCCCCCACCCGACCGGGTATCCACTCGCCTGTGGGGGTACCTGCCACTGGATGGCCTCTGTCTCGGAGCCTCAGTTTACCCTTTCGGCGACGGGACCCTCTTCCCCCTTGCCGCGGTGACCCCGGAAGAGACTTTGCAGGTCGCCCCGAGTTGGGGGTTCTCCAACCTTGAATGTGTGCCTGGATCACCTGTTTAAAATACAAGGCCTCTGGCCCCGCCCCTGGTCTCTGGACTCCGGGGATACCGTCCTGGCCGCGAGTCACTGACGAAGGAACCTTTTCTGGGATTAGTGCGTGTCCAGTCGCTTTCTGGCCTGGCCCGGAACCGGTTCTTCCCGGGAAGATAGGTCCTCCCCTCTTAGGAGGGGCGAAGGCAGCAGGCATCCCAGGCCAGAATAAGGAAGCTGCTGAGAGGTCCTGGGATGGGCGAAGCCTTCTTCAGCTAGAAAACCAAAAACCAGGAGAAAAGAAAGATCTCCTGAAGTAAAATTGTAACTGTGGGCACCATTGCCTTTCTTTTTTCCCTCCCCACCCCCAACCTGTGACCTAAATTTAAGAGGAATGAGGACAGTTAGTGGCCACCGGCCTCTGGCTTCGTGGAAGAGGCCCAAGCCAGGCCCTTACATGATGAAAGCAGGGACTTTCTTACATTAAAGAAAGTCCCTGCTTCTCTGCCTAGAGAGAAACTGCCCTGAGTAGAGCAGCTGTTTGATACTTTGCAGGTCCCAGTATCAGGTGCTAACCAGCCTTCCTCAGAGTGGTGCCCAGGGAAGTCAGGAATTACAGATTAGAAGGTGCAAGGAAGTTGAATTTGCTGGGAGGCTGTGTTTCTGCCTCTGTAGCACTTTTTCAGAATAGGTGTGATCTCACTGAAATGTGATGAGGTTATTTTCTCTCGTTTCCATAACCCTTCCCTGGGATTTGCATCATTTTGGAAGCTCTCCCTGATGGCAATGATTACAAGTGTGTAGCAAACTCTTACCCTGATCTTTCATTTGGAGTTGAAAGAGTAGTTGATTGTCCTTTATAACTGAGCAGCGGTTAGGCAAATTTGGTTTGCTCCCTTAGATTTCCCTTTTTTTTTTTTTTTTTTTTTAAACTGGTTCCACCTCTATTCACTGAATGTCACTGAGCAGCCTATTTGGGATTCTAAGGACAGGGCATAGTGTCTTTCTGGAAGAGAAACACACACTCCAGTTAGGGCATCTGTATGTTTTAGGAGGGTGTGTCCGTCATCACTGGGCAGTACCCTGACCCTTGGTTCCTTCATTTGGAATTGGTGGGAATTGATGGTGCCTTCCCTGCATGCTTCGGAACACATTAAACAGAGGTGTTGATGGTAGAAGCATTTTTTAAATAGCACAGGTCCAGGCTGGTGCTGAAAGTCACAGGTTTGAGTATGCTCTGCCCTTGGCCCTCGGCCTGTTGATGACTGCTGACAGGACATGGCATCCCCGTGCTGTGGTTTTATAATCAGAAGGTCATCATGGTGCCAGAAGTGTAACTTCTGACTCCAGCCATTTATCTTTTTCCCTGTAGGAGCTCAGCCATGACTCCTGGTTCCCCCACTCTCTCAAATAGGCTCTTCCCTCCCACCCCACCACACACCAACTGAGACTTCTGAAAATGTGCTTTTTCTGCAGCAGTATAGTTCCCCCCCAAAGTTTACTTTTTAAAATAGATTTTAACTTAAAATTTCTGTGCAGTATCATGGAAAGGAGGCTTATCAGGAACTTTAAAAGCTGTGTGTAAAGGCAGGGTGACTTATTGGAGCTTGTATGAAGTTTAGGAGATTGGAGTCCAAGTTCTTGGGCTTGTTTAAGTGGGTAACCTGGGGAGAGCTCCTGATTTGTTTCTCATTTGTTGAATGGGGGCTACCACCACCTTCCCTTCTTGCAGGTGCTTATGAGGATATGCAGTGAGTAACATAACGCAAGCTTCCGTGAGTGCTAGAGCACCCCATGAAGTTGTCTCCCTCACTGTTTCCAGTCGGTTCAACGTTTCCTTTGACCCCTTAGTGGGCTGTGAATTCAATTTAATGGGTTATGTTAAAAAAAAAAAAAAGAAAGAAACTAGAAAACTCCAGACTGCATGCACATAGAATAACTCATTTCTTGAAACTTTTATTTCCATTCATGATACTAAGTGTGTACATGCGTCTGTGTATTGGGTTACCATGGAAAACATTTCTTAAAATGAGTCCCAGAAGTTTGAAAAATAGTGGTCTAATTTACACGTTTCCGGAGTGCTTGAATTCATTATCCTTAAAATACATACAGCAAGGATAATGTTGGCAGGTAGGGGGAAATCCACTTGTGAATATTCTTGTTTCTAATATATATATATATATATATATATATTTTTTTTTTTTTTGAGAGAAAGAGGCAGAAACATTGCTTTGTTGTTTCACTTATTTATGCTTCTTTGGTTGCTTCTTGTATGTGCCCTCACTGGGGATCAAACCTGTAACCTGGGTGTATTGGGACAATGCTCCAGCCAACTGAGCTACCTGCCTGTTCTTGCTTATAAAAGGTTGGATATGACTAGGGAAAAAACTGAATTGGCTTAATATTTTATTCTCATGGGCACTTCTAATGTTTTGGGGAAAACTTTTTAAAATCAGTTTGAGAGAGAGAGAAAGGATAGGGGGGAGAAATATCAATTTGTTGTTTTGCTTACTATGTGTGCCTGAGCTGAGATTGAACCTGCAACCTTGGCATGTCAGACAGTGCTCTCTGACCTAACTGGCCAGGGCTCTCGAAACTTTTTCTATTAATCTTTATAAAACTATACCCATAACTTTCTGTAATAAGCTCAGCATTTATTAAGTAAAGGGACAACACCTCTCCCTGTAAATCAGTTTGGTGTCTGTACTTTGAGATTTTTCTCTGCACAGAAATCATGGGTGATTCTGAGTACAAGTTAAGATTCTGTTGTGACTTGACTGTGAGTGTAGCAGCCTCACTGACAGCTTTCTGTGTCAGCATAGGAAGACTCTCCCGTCGTTTTATATAGCTAGTCTCCCTTGATTGGGCATTTAAGTTGTTCCAGTTTGTTGTTTGGGGCTGCGGTTCACTCTGTTGGGCACAAGCTCTGCATGTACCTTTCATTACCTGGGTAGAATAGGTTCTGGGAAGCATTGTGTTGGCAACTGCTGCTTCATTGCCTGGTGCTGAGTACCTGATGACTGGCCGTTCCCCCTTTGCCTTTGCTTTTGTATGTAATTTAGACCTCTCTCCTGGAAACTATCTGCACTTCCTAAGGCCCGCCTTTGTGCCCTTCGGTAGCCCCAGACCTCAGCTCCTGGGTGTAATTGACCAGGAGGAGCCAAGCTGCTCAATTTTGAAGTCCATCACCTTGTCCTCCAAAGGCCATGCTGCTGCTCCCAGGTGATGACTGCATTTAGGGCAGCCTAGGCAGGTAACTGGCCTTGCTGACCTTTCCTTGGGCACTCCCATCCAGCCTTTCCCCCCGGTCCTTCACTTGGCCAAATCCATACAGCCTTATCCCAGCTCCCTCTTGTTTCCTCTCACAGGAGTTGTCCTTAACAATATCCAGGCACATTAACCCCATCTCGGGGTCAGCTATGACTGGGGGGCCCTGGATTTCTACTCATATTTATTGGCCTGGCTCCTTATCACCAGCCTACAAAGGCCCACACTGACACTGGAGCGTCCCCTGAGAAATGCCTCTCCTTTTGCCCTCTGGAGCTGACGTTGCCTGTTATTCAAGAACCCAAGGTTGGAACTGGCACTCTGGACCAGCTTAGTCCTCTAGGTGGGTTTCCGTGCTCATGGGGATGAGGATGGGCTGCCTCCTTCTGAGGCCCAGGCATCTATGCTGCTGCTGCTCTTCTGACTCTGTGAGGGCCTGGCCTCTCCATCCCCTGGTCTCTCTGCTGTGGTCATGGAGTCTATGGCCTCCTGCTTCCTGGTCTTTGTCTCCCCGCTGGCCCTGCGTGACCTGACTGGTCAGCTAAATAATGGCCCCCAGAGATGTCCCCATCCTAGTCCCAGGACCTGTGGACATGTTGCCTCACATGCCAGAGACTTTGTAGGTGGAATTAAGTCAAGGCTCCTGAGACAAGGGAGGACCCTGGATTCCCTGCAGGGCTCAGGATGATCATAAGGGTCCTTATAAGCAGGAGATAGGAGGGTCAAAGTCAGAGAGAGATATACGAGGCTGCACTGCTGGCTGTGAAGATGGAAGAAGGGGCCATGAGCCAAGTATGTGGCTCCTTTACAGGCTGGAAAATACCAGAAGCAGTTCTCCTGGAGCCTCTGGAAGGCCCAGCCCTGCCCAAACCTGGGTTCAGCTCTGGAAGATGCATGTCAGACTCGTGATCCCAGAACCGTCAGAGAATAAATGTGCCTGATTTTAATGTACTGAATGTGTGATGTCATGTTACAACAGTTTCAGGACACCGACCAGCCCGCATGCCTTTGAGTATCGCCTGCTTCCTCCAGTCACCTCCCTCAACCACTGCTCCCTGGGCCTAAGCCCCTGAAGTGTTGCAGTGCCCCATACCACACCCCCTTGTCCTTCCAAATCACATCAACCTCCAGATGCTCTTTTGTCACCATCTTGCTCACTATGCACCTTGAACAACACCAACCCTGGGTTGGCCCATTGTGCTGGAGAAGTCCATCTTGCCCGTTACGGCGTAAGTCATAAGAGATGTAATTACAGCATAGGGAATAGAGTCAGTAATATCGTAATGATTATGTATGGTGACAGATGGTTGCTATACTTATGATCACTTTGTAAGGTATATTAATGTTGAATCACTATCTAGTGCACCTGAAACTAATGTAACACTGTATGTCAATTATAATTAAAAATCAGAATAATAACAGAAAAAAACCCAAGATAATTCCAAATTAAAAATAAAGTCTGTTGTGCACATTGGGCCTCTTTGCAGAGATGTCCTCCAGAACTGGGCATGGGCACCACTGGGGGCCTTTCTGGTGGTCCTCTCTTCCACACAAGGGCCCCCTCAGCCTTCCACACGCTCCTCAAACTACCCACCCCCTCTTACGGGTACAATTTTCTGGTTTTTACTGAGACCACATCAGCCTTTTGGGGCTCTTCATTTTGCTGCTTCTCCCCCAAACCTGTGAGTCCCTGTGTCCTTCCACTTTGTGTTCTGGTTCTAGGGCAGTGGTTCTCACTGAGTCCTTTGGCTCCTGGGGACACTGGGCGATGTTGGGAGTGTGGCTTGTCAGCACCTTGAAATCCACTGCAGGGCTTTGTGAAAACAAAGACTCTCTGGACCTCTCCCTGAGCTATACTGACCACTATTCCATGGCAGGTCAGGGAGCCTGGAACTTTTAAAAAGTGCCGCAGATAGTTCTTCCTGAGCAGCCAGGGTTGATATGGCTATTTTATTGCAGCCCTAAGGGGTTCATCTGTGAAGAGTGTGTGTACCCTCTGTTCCAAATTGAATTCTGCCACAGTGAAAACAATACTGAAATGGGCTGTGGTGTTTCAGGACTCCACTTGCCCCAAGGCGAAGTGTGAATTGGCATGGGGCAGGCTAAGGTGTTGGAGAACTGTAAGCATACTTGCACCACATTTGGTTTCTTCTAAAAACTATGTCAATGATATATAGCCATTTATACTTTATACCTTAAAACATTTCTAATTTATGTTTTTAACATAGTTTTCTGGATCTAGATCATGTCTGCATACCCTGGCCAATTTCTTTTTTGTCTTGTAAAAGGGGGAATAATATTCTTTTTGTTAGCAATGCCACGTAGAAATAAAAATAAAATATAATCACTTCCCACATTAACTTAACTTCACATAACTGTTTAGGTCAATGTTTAGCACACTTAAATAAGTATAAAACATTTTCCATATTTTAGAACCCTTTCTTCCATTTTCCTGTGTGGAGGATCCACAGTCCTGAATGCCTGTTTTACACCTAAAGTAAGGTTCAGGCAGGTACTTCCTGAAGGTCAGACACTTTCTGTGGGTCTCATTTGTTTTCTCTGTGAGTGCTTTGAGGTTCAAAGGCAGATATCATCTGACTCTGTTCTTTCTTCACTCCTGAGGGATATTATTTTGGGTAAAGAATTCTGGGTTGGCAGTGTGTTTTTTCTTTTTAAGATTTTATCTGTTTATTTTTAGAGAGAGGGAAAGAATCAATCAGTTGCCTCTCATATATGCCCTGAAGACTGAACCTGCAACCCAGGCACGTGTCTGACTGGGGATCAAACCGGTGACCTGCCGGTTCACTGACATAAAGTACAAAGGTAGAACTGAGTGCAAAGGCAGGCCCTGCCTGGATGGGAAGAAGAGGCTGGCCCCAGCAGATGAAGGCTGGAGGAGATGAGTCTCAGCAGAGCAGAGGTAGCTTCTGAACACACAACTTTCCAGAGTCTCTTTGTAACAGAATGCCAGCTTCTATGCAATTCTGAAACAGATGCGCCTGGACCTGATTGCCTGCTGCCAAAACTCCCAGTGCCAGAATTTGGTAAAAAGGAAAGGAGTAGTTTATTTAAAAGTTACATCAATTTAGAATAATGGCGGAATTCTACTGTTAAGTCCCACTCCCTTTAAAATATCCATGAGCGCACGCCCACACACTCCTGCCTCCCTTTTGCTACATCAGGCCAGTTAGAGGTACCATCTCTCAGGAGGGAAAAACCCCCCCAGAAATCTGCAGCTCAGCGTTCCCCTGGTCTCAGTTTAGCATCTCAGACATCTCCCATTAATCTGTGCTTGGCTAGACAGGTCCCGGAGTTCCCCAGCACCATCAGCCATGTTGCTGGGTTCTCCAGCTCTTAATCCAAACCATGTGGCACCTCCTCATGGCGGGCAGGTAGGGGTCCTTCTGCACCCTTTCAACCCGCATGACCAAGAGAGAGAGAATGGCTGCCACACTTAGTTTAAATCCTGGCCCTGAAAAAACACTTTAAAATCCTGCAATGAAAAATTCTAAAATGTAAACTGCTACATCCTCTGAATTTATAAAATTCTACAAGTTAAAATTTCTTTCTATGATTTTGATAGAAACTTACTAAGAAGAACCAGAACATCAAACCTCGAAAGGTTTTCAAATTTCACCCCAAACAAGCTTTTGAAAACAAGCTACAATTGATTGACAGGCACAGTCCCAATTGGCACTTGCTGCTGCCACTGATGAGGTTAAGCTGAAGGAAAGAGCTTTGTATGTTAGATGTGGCAGGCTCTTCCATGCAACTGACTGCAAATATCAACAAATCTGATATCTTCAAAGTTGCTAAAGTAGTCATGAATAATTTTACAAATTGGAGTCTCTTTATGTGAAAACAGTTCTTTGCCCTCTGGAACTATGGTGATTGTTGCAGAGGAAAGCTATTGCAGTCTGCTTCTTTAAAAAAAAAAAAAAACAATTACAAAAGCAACATGCACACTCTATTCACAGACAGCAAGTCCAGGCAGCACCTTGGACTCCATGGATCTGGTCCCGGCTCTAGACAGTCCCTGGTATCATCCAGGGGCAGGTGGCAGCTCAGCCAAGCCCTTCCTGAATGCATAGGATCCTCTTGGCCAGCTGCACATCCTTCAGGAAGAGAGTAGCATGGCCAGTATGTAGGGAGAGGAGACTGGCGTCCTGAAAGAGATGTATTAGAAACGCTTCTGCCACCACTTAAAGGGCCAACAGGGCCCAGGCTTGCCAACCGAAGTCTATACCATGAGTGAATTTAACACATTTTTTTTCTTGCCAGGTGGCTGACGAGGTTCTTCCTTAACAATAGGTGTATGCTCTTCTGAAGATTTCGGATCTCCTTCAGAACCAGGTGTCTGTCTCTGGTGACCAGCTCAATGGAAGGGGTTTTGGGCTTACACCTGGTTTTGGTGCGGGTCCATGGCAGAGACAGAGGATCTCAGCGCCACAGTTCCTTCCCTGCCTTCTGGGTTCTTAGGTAAAGGCTGACACCTGGAGGAGGCTTAGAAGCACCATGGCCACATGGGCCTACGGGGATACGTCCCATGCCAACAGCAGTGCCTTGGGTTCAAATGGCCAGTCCTTTGGAGGTTTTGTCACTTTCTCTGCTTACATGTCCCCCCCTTTTTATTCATTGTGAGTACATTTTCTTTGTGTTCCATGAGAGCATGGTTACAGTTGCTGAATTTGAAATCTTCATATTTTAATTTCAACATCTGGGTTCTCTCGGGGCCATCTTCATTGGTTGTCTTCTTGAATTCTCATGTTTCTTCTTTTAAATAATTTTGGATTGCACCCTCGACATTGCAAATGGGACATTGTAGAGACTCTGGATTCTGTTGTGTTCTCTGAGGAGCATTGATTCTGTGGAGAGGGGGGTTGGTTTATCGGCCAGTTAATTCATTTGGGCTGAAATTCCAGCTCTGCCTCTCTTACAAGGGCACAAGGCCTATGAAGTTTTTAACTTTTTTTATTTTTTAGCTTTGGCTGTGTTGTGTGGAATGTGCTTATGTGTGCATAGTTCTTGTAGAGCCAACAGGTTTTGGCCAGAGATTTGGGAGGAATTTATATGCAGAATGTGGGAACCGTCACCATCTCTCTCTCCTCTGGGATTTCCCTCCTCACTTTCCAGTGGCCATATTCACCCCAAACTCTGCTATGATTCTTGAAGCCAGTTAGACACAGGTTTCCCCTCTCGGTCTTAACTTCTCTGCCTGACACTCTAGATAAAAGCTAAAAAGAACAGGACATTCCCTAGTGCTTTTGCTTGTTCTCCAGTTTGTCTGGATAGTTGTTAATATCTGTAGGGGCTTGGCCTGAAGGGAGCTGCTCAGCATTAGTGGAAGTGGACCGACCCTGCCTGGTGCTTCTGAAAGCTAACATGGGTAGGTGGATCACATCGTGTGTCTGTCATCAGCCAGTGAATATTTATTTGGGATGTTTCTGCTTTGGAGCTGTCACAAGTTATACATTCAAGTGCCATTGTGTTTGAGCACCTGATGTCAGTGTTTTCTGGGTCCACCTGGGAGTGGGTGCTGTGTTCACCCTTTTGAGGAGCCACAATGTCTTTCATAGTGGCTGTACCATTCACCCCCCCCCCCCATTTGCTGTGTTTGGCTGATTTCTCCAACACTTGTGATTGTCTTGTTCTTTCCCTTTTAAATCATTAATAGCTGCGATCCAGGGGACAGGAAGGGGTCATTCGTGCACAGGGACAGAAGCTGAGGTCCCCTGAGTGGGATTTAGTAATCTGAGGCCTGTTGAAAGGATATGGTGACACTTGTTCCATTGTACCATCTCTTGATTATAAAATATTCATAAGCCATTCTGTAGCCCCGGGCACTCAGGCAGTTCTTTTCTCTTTGAGACTGCTGGGGCAGCTGAGGGTCTCAGGGTATGGTCCAGGGTACCGTGTGAATGGCGGGTACTGCTGGGACCTCCCTCCAAGAACCAAGCCTGGAGTATGAGAGGTAGCATGTGGCGCACTTGGAGTAGGAGCCCGCTGTCTGCTGTTGCTTTGTGTGCTTGCTGCCCTGGGCGCTAGGAGGCAGGTTCTCTCGATGGCACAGCAGGGAAACAAATCCTGCCTCCAGCTGGACAGTTATTGTCGGTCTTGACCAAATAACTGAGGGGAGCTCCTCATGCTTCATGGAGTGCTGGACAGACTCATTCTGGACCCCATGATGACCACTTCTTGCCTCGCAGCAGGTTTCAGTTCTCTTTGGGGCTTCCATGGTGTGTCTCCCAGGGTGCATAATAGGAGCCTTGCACCTTACTGTTCCCTGCTCCCAGTAGGTACATCACTTGCTCTGAACTTTGTGGACTAGTACTGCTGCAGGTGAAATCTTTTTTGAATGGTGTTTTAGAAGATGTTTTGAGTTAACAGGGAAGCCCAAGGGAATTGAAAACATGTACACACAAATCCCTGTACCCAAATGACAATAGCAGCACTATTCACAGGAGCCAAAAAGTGGGAAAGATCCAACTGTCCACAGAGGAATGGATAGACATAGTGTGGTCTATATGCACACTGTGTCATCTATTTGCATACAGTGTCCATCCACAGGACAGGCACAATGGCGTCTGTGTGCACATGGTGGAACCAGAATGAAGCACTGATGCTTGCTGCAGCTTGGATGAGCCTTGACATCACGCTCAGAAAGGCAAGGGAGCCACAGACAGAGATGCCTAGTCAAGCTCGCTGCTGCTTCAGGAGAGGCTGCAAGTTCAGAAAAAGGGGACCCGGGACCTTGGTGCAGAGGAGTAGGCTGAGTGTGCAGACAGCTGGGTGTGCTTGGTACCCTGGGAGCAACTGGATGCCTGGGGCCCTACGGGCAGGAGGGGCTTCTCATAGCCAATCTTCTCCTAGCCCTCACCCAGCCTGGCTCCTTCTGTGTACCCTCACAGGCAGGCGATCCCATTGCCAACCCACTCTGGCCTGGTTGTGCTTTGTACACCTTGACACTTCTGGGAAGCCACGGGGCCTGGCCCTTCCTTCCCCTCACCAACCACTCTTGTTCCAGCCTCACTCTTGTTCCTGCCCTCAGGAGGAAGATGGTGAAGCCAGTTCTGTCAACAGAGTTTATTCTATATACAAACACAATTTTGTACATTGCAATGAAATAGAATGGAATGAGCACTCTGCAGTCCTCACCAAGTGACTTGGTTGGGCTGCTGGCCCTCTTCCGTAGGAGCAAGGCTGGACCCTGGCGCTTGGTTGCTGTCTTTAACCATTGGTGCCCCCATACCATGTCCCTTACATCACATTGAAATGGCTTTTTAAATCACAGCTTTCTTAGATGTGGAATTCAGTGGCTTTTAGTATGTTTACAGCTGTGTGACTAGCACACAATTAGTTTTAGAATATTCACCCCAGAAAGCAACCACTCCCCATCAGTGGTCACCCTCATCCTACTCCCCAGCCCCTGATAACCCCAAATCCACTTCCTGTCTCTGGATTTTATCGTTCTGGACTTTTCACATAAATGGAATCAAATAATACTGTGTGACTTTTTGTTTTGGGTCTGGCTTCTTTCTGAAATAATTACTCATAACTGTTTTAGTCAGGCACTCCTAATTTCCCTCTCTCTTTTTTCCCTTATAGGCAAAGTATATCTCTCAGTGCATTGATGAAATCAAGCAGGAACTGAAGCAGGACAACATCGCAGTCAAAGCAAATGCCGTCTGCAAGCTGACGTATGTGAGTGCTCAGGCGGCGCTTCCATGCATTGCCCTTCTCCTGCACCCCTGGTGCTGTCAGGCTGGTTATCAACTCCAGCATCAATCCAACCTCCACCTGCCTACCATCCATTTGACTATCTGTCCATCCATCTCTCCATCCATTGGTCTCCCATTTGTCCGCCTGCCAAATACTAATTGATTCCGTCAGCTCAAGGCGCTGGCCTTGGGCACACAGGGCAAATTCTTAACAGTTGAGGGAGAGGTGAGCAACTATTATCAGATGGCACAGGGCATGGTGGAGACCCTGACCCAGCTGACCCAGAGTCCAGTGCAGCCCTTGCCCTCAGTTCCCCTTTGGGCTGTGCTGAGGAGCCTGGTGGGCGAGCTCTGAACCACCCTGAGCACTTTTCTCTGCAGTGTTCCGTTTGCAGCCCCTGGTTGGTGTTGGGGCCTGAGCCAGGCACCCCTCTCCTGGCCTCTTTCTTAGTCAGAGAAGGAAGACTTGGGGTTTGCCAGGGTGGGGATCCCATCACATTGTAGGTTTCATGAATATTGTTACAGAGAATTTTAACCAGTACACAGGATGCTAGGATTTCAGGTGCAGACATTTATCCTTCCTGTTACTGACCTTATAACAAATTAGGTAACTTTGTTGCTGTCCTTGTAGTCCTCATCACAAAGACTAACTGGTCAAAGGAAATGAAATGTCCAGGGTTGTGTGTTGGGTGAAGCCTGTGTGTTGAGAGTGCGAGTGGCATGTGTCCTTCCTTCTGGGAGCTGGGATGCTGAATGTTAGGGCTTAGGCTTTGGCTTGTGAGTCACTGTTTCTCCCTCCCAACAGTTGCAAATGTTGGGATACGACATCAGCTGGGCTGCTTTCAACATAATAGAAGTGATGAGTGCCTCCAAGTTTACGTTTAAGGTGAGTTTGCTTTAGGGCCTAAACCCTGTGGTGATGGGGACTGGGGGCAGGGCGAGTCCCTGGTGGAGGAGGGAGCCCCCTCGGCATCCTTGCAGTTCATCCTATGGCCAGAGGCCACACTGGGAAAAAACAGTAACAAGAAACTAGTGACATTCAGTGACTGAGCCTAATAGGCAGCAGGCAGGCAGAGAGGCCTTAGGACTTGCTGACCTGCCTCCAAACCCAGTGCTGGTAAAAGCCATCTTTGGCCTGCAGTTTGGTCCTTTGCACACACCCTGGCCCAGCAGAAGCAGCCAGAAATGGTGGATTGCTTTGTAGCTCCAAGTAGTTTGCCCCGGGTCAGTCATAGGCAGCGTCAGACATTGGTCTGCACCAGAGAGTCCCTAGGCCCAGAACCAACACGCCCAGTGGCCAGCTTCAGATAATATCAGAGCAGGATCCAATTAGCTTCACAAGCAGCATATCTGCAGGGACATCTCCAGGCACCAGAACCTGCTGAGGCAAATTCATGTGGTGAAACTAGCCACTCGAACATTGCACCTCCATTTTTTGTCAAATTATTTATTACCACTACTTATGTATTTTTCTTTCAATTTTAAGTATTATCCAAAATTATGGGTTTATAGGATTGGTTATATATTTTTAAACTCAAAATGAATTTGTAACTCCTCAAAATAAAAAACCAGACACTGATTATCTCACCCAGAAGCCACCACTTGGCACATTGTCCTGTGGCCACTTGGTCATGTTCTGAGGGATCCTACTTGTGAGCAATTTGGGACACTCTTTCTCATTTCATATTATAAGTATGTCTCCTGTTTTAGTACATATTCTCAAAAACTGGTTTGTACTCCCTCATCCATTTGTGGGTGTTCTGGAATTCTCCTGGGTTAGTTTGGTTTTCAATGAGACTATACACCAGCCAGGCTGTTGAGACTGTTCAAGCCCTGAGGGCCTTGAGCACCTACCTATGGGTCTCTGCTGTGGTCAAGCCCAGGCTCCCTCTAAAGGACACGGTCGTCCTTCCTGCTGATTACTCTTCTAGAAATGAAATGCCACACTTGCCAAAATTGGGACAGTGCTCCGCATGTGTATTAAAGCATCGTACACCTGTGTGAGTGTGACTAGATAGCCGTGTCAGCCTGGCGGAGAGCTTAGAGTCCTAAAAAACAAACAGTACTCAGCATGACGTACTGCATTAGATCATAAATGCAGTCCCTGGTTGACAAGTGAAAAGACAACATTGGTAACAGGACCCCATGGTTTGGCAGACCTTAAAGGAACATCTTATTTCAAAGATCATACACTTCTGGAGTTTTAAAGACCCTCAGCTTGGATTCTGAATGACATCCCCATTCCGACCCAAGGGCTGGGGCTGCTTGGTGCCAAGCTCAGGAGAAAGGCTGGGTATGTCCACGAATACTGCGTGATCTCCTTGTCTTACCTTGGACAACTTTGTTTCAACTTGACAGCGCATTGGCTACCTCGCTGCTTCCCAGTGCTTTCATGAAGGGACTGATGTCATCATGCTGACAACAAACCAGATTCGCAAGGTAAGCTACGTTTCCCATAGGCCCTGCAGTCTCCTAGGCCCCCATGTGAATATCTGTTCTTCCCACTGGCTTTTCTGTTGCTCGTGTATGAATAGAAAGCACTAAGGCCAACAAGATCTTACTATCACAATTCTCTTACTGAGCAGTCTTCTGCTCTTGGTCACGTCATTCCCAAGACACACCCTCATGTGGAAAGCAGGTCTCCCTTTTGCCTGGGTAGGTGGGAGAAGTGGAGGCTCACTGAACCTGCCCTCTTCTCCTTTTCATTTCTTGGCATTGGAGAGCTGCCTGCATGGGTCCTCTCTAGTCCTGCCCCTCTTAAAGGAGTGCCTGTTGACGTTACATACCCTTCCCAGTGTGCCGGTTTTTTGCCCACTGGGTCTTCCATCATACCACATGTATATTTCAGTTATGTGTAAGTTTATGTTTTAAAGTGGGCTTTGAAGACTGCTGAGTAATAAATTTCTTTCTTGGCCCCAGTACTCTGAGCATCTTTTTGTTTCCTGTGGTCGGAGAGGGTGTCAGCGAGAATCAGAGACCCACCCTTTCCTGACCCCATACCACATGTTGGAGGCAGTAGCCCCAGGTTCTCAGTGGATGGGTGCCAGGGCCAGATCTCAATGAGCTCTGGTCACCCCATATAGTGATCTGGGAATGAGCTCTTGGGTGGACACTGTGGTCAGGCAGGCTGACTGTGCTGGCGTTGGCCAGGTACTGTTGCTGGCATGGGGCAAGATGTGGGTCTGCGAACTTAACTCTGCCATGTTCACAGTTTGGGTTGGGGGTAGGAGGCCAGGTTGCGCAGTATTGCAGGGTGTTATAGATGCCATGGGGCCGCAGGGGGAGAGCTTGACCAACAGTGGCCTTGGAGAGGAGGAGGGGGAGGACTGGGCAAGCACTGTAGGGTGAGCAGTAAATGGGAGGGGACGGGTGGAGGGGCTCTGGCCACCTTGGTACCCAGACTCCAGCCTGCCTGCTGAAGCCCAGCTTTGCTTTTCCTGCTGGCTATCTCTGCACAGCATTATCCCCTTGGTTTAGACAGAGATTTGTCACCGGTTTAGATTGAGATGTGTTAGAGTCGGGTCACTTAGATCTGTTCTGCTGGGGAGATGACCCAAACCTGAGAATGTCCTCATAATAAGCCAACAATACACCCTATTATAGGAAGATCTAGGCAGGGGACTTGGACCTCTGTTGCTGCCTCACCTGTGTCCATCTCAGCCTCACTCACGGCCACGGCCCTGTGTGCCTCTGCCATTCCTTTCCATTCACATCCCCAGTGTTGGCAGTCCCTGTGTGTGCCATTTTAAATGAACCTGAGACTAAAGGAACACAGCTGCCACAGACATCCCCACCAGGGCTGGGGCTCTCCCTCTTGATGATGACTGAGCGTCCTCTCCACGCACCACCATTTCTGAGAAGCCCCCATTGCAGCTCCCCGTGATGGTCATGTTTTGCTCAGGCCTTTACGAATCACTTGGAGGTGGAAAGTTTGCCGGTCAGGGACCGAGTTCTATGCTGTGGGTTCTGATGTGTTTTTGTCTTCTCAGCCTTGGCTGGAGTGGATTTTAAAAGCCAACATTTTCAATATTACTAGCATAATCTAGAAGCTTAACTGTTACTATACATCAGGGTTTTTAGGGGTTTTTTTGTTTTGTTTTTGTTTTTACCATACACTCACATATAAAAAGTTTTAGGAGGTTCCTCAGAAAATGTCTCCATAAAAACAAGTTTGTGATATAAAACAAATACTTTCTTAGTTTTAAGATGAGGTGCTCCTGTGGTTGGTGTTAGAACTAGACATTGAGGGCTGCAGGTGAGTGACTTTGATGGGGGGCATGCAGAGGCAGGCGTGTGCCCCTCCTCATAGCTGGTTTTCCTGTTCACCTGGAGGATAAGGCGTAGGTCTGTCTTTTTGCTTTGAGGAGGGGCCCAGAGGAGTGGTCCCTGGCTCTTGTAAGGGAGACATCCCAATAGAGTTAGAGGTGTCAGGTCTCCCGCTTTGCGGTGGGGCTCCCTGGCCACACTGTCTCCTCAGCCCTGGGTTTACAGGCATAGAGGTCAGCCGCAGTCACATGCCTGGGACATGGGCTCTGCTGGGACTGAGGTGCAGCCCTCCTCTTATACCCACCCTGGCTCTTCTCTCGGTGACAGTGAGGAACTGGCTGCCCTCAGGCCAGCAGGGGCACATCAGGGACCTGGGCAATGCACGGTTGCCGCCTGCCCCCTAACCCTTCTCCCTCTTTTTCCAGGACCTGAGCAGCCCCAGCCAGTACGACACTGGTGTTGCACTGACTGGACTGTCCTGTTTTGTTACCCCAGATCTTGCCAGAGACTTGGCCAATGATATCATGACACTGGTGAGTTTGTGAGCGTGCTGCCACCACTGGGCCTTTGCTCTATGAGTGATTTGGAATGCATGGGTGCCCGGGAAACCGAGGCTAAAACTTCACGCCAAGAACACTCAGGCATTCAGAAATGGGCCGTGATCCCTGGGATTGGAGGCAGGGGGGACTGTTTTCCTCTCCATCACCTGTAGGACCTGACCTCAGGCCATTGTCATTCTCCAATTCTTCACCTCCTTTGAAATAGTCCCGCTTGGGGAAGGGGCGTGTTTCCCTGGCAGATACGGTCTGGCTGAGGGCAATCACCCTTGAGGTTAGGCATGTGACCTGTCATCAGTTACTCTCTTACTGAGGTTTAGGTGACAGTTTCAGTTGTCTCAACAGGCAGTGTCATTAGGGTGATCTTTTGTCTTCTGCATTCCTGATGCCATTTATTTATGTCTGGTCACAATTTGACTTCTCACAATCCAGTTGATGTGAAAGGCATAACCCCAGCCAGTTCTGGAATGTCATTCTAAATACAGACATCCTTCTAGAAATCATGGCTATTGAAGATGATGACCGTGTGCCAGGTCTTCAGCCTTTTTACAGTGGGATGAAGGAGGTGCTGCTTTCCTGGTTGGTCATATTGAAGTCATGTGGAGGGTGCTCCTGTCCTTACCAGTCAGCCCATGGCCTTAAGGACTGTCAGTGCAATCAGCTTCTAGGTCAAGGGCCAGCACACCACAGCCATCTGTTGTAAATCCATTTGTTCACTTGATGTCTCTGGTGGCTTCAGAGCTCAAAGGCAGTGCCAGGTATTTGGACAGAGACCTTATGGCCCATCAGGCCAAAAATATTGACCATCAGGTGCTTTCAGAAAGTGTGCTGAGGCCCTGGCCAGATAGCTCAGGTGGTTAGAGCTCGTCCTATTACACCAAGGTCTCTGGTCAAGGCACATACAAGAAGCAACCAGTGAATGCATAAGTAAGTGGAACAACAAATCAATGTTTTTTTTCTCTCTCTCAAATCAATTTTAAAAGAGAGTGTGCAGACACGGACTAGTTGACAGCAGTATGAGTCCACAGCGGGGCATGAGAGACTTGCTCACCGTGTGTGTTGGTGCCAGGTCACAGGGGTCTGGGACAGCTTTCTTAGGGGGCAGCTCCCTGGGCCTCTGACAGGTAAAGAGTGTGCCCAATCTGGGGGTGAGAAGCCTTCAGCAATGGAGCACAGTCCCAGGAGGACAGCTCTGGAGCTGTGCAGTGTGGAGGTGCAGAGCAGACCGAGGCCCAGGTGAGGGGAGTCTGGGATACCCTTCAGCATACTGGGTTAGGTACAGGCCTTGGCAGCCTGGACAACCTGCAGCTAACGTTGATAGGCAGAGGTTCTCTTTCTATTGTGAACTTCTTTTCACCATCCCTCGCCGCCCCTTGGTGCACCCTAGTGAGCCCAGGAGGAGGGTCTTGGCCTCTGGAGGACAAGCCTAGTGTCCTGGGCACAGGGAGGCAGGTGTCGACCCTGCCCAAGACACTGTTGTATGATAACCTGGGCTTGGTGGGGCTGCACAGCAGATATGCATGTGGGACTGAAAGCTGGAAAGAGGGTTTTTCTCTGGGAAATGATGGTGAGACACGGGCAGGTGTAGGAGTTGAGGAGGGCAGTGTAGGAGGGTGAGGATGAAGGTATGCACAGCAGGTGGGCAGCGCAGGTCAGACATGGAGGTGGTGTGGAAGGTGAGCATGCAGGCGCGTAAGGTAGGTGCATGGAGTGCAGTGCTGAAGGAAGCCTGATGGTCTTCTCTTCCCATAGATGTCACACACGAAACCGTACATCCGGAAGAAGGCCGTGCTGATCATGTACAAGGTGTTCCTGAAGTACCCCGAGTCGCTTCGTCCCGCCTTTCCCCGCCTGAAAGAGAAGCTGGAGGACCCTGACCCCGGTTTGTTAATTTGAGTTAAGATGGGGATCATGCTGGGCTGCAGGGCTCCACCAGCATCTAGAACGTGGTAGAGGGTGTTGTGAGGAAGGCGTTGAGGGCACTACGCCCAGGACCCCTACCTTCTTTGGGTACAGACTGCTCCCTTCTTTGCACCTCTTTACTTCCTTGCACCACAGGAAGCAGGTTCAGCCCTGGGACCTGCCATTTCTCTAAGCAGTGCTGGTCTCCTATATTGATGCGGGATTTAGAAACCGACACTGGGGCACTGGGTGTGCTCATGCTGCTGCAGTGGTGATCTTCTAGGCCCTCAGCACATGCCCATACCCTGGGGAGGGCGGTGTCTGCCTGCCTGCAACTTAGCAGTCACGAGTTTCTTCTGATGCTTCAACTGCCATCCCACACCACAGGGCTCATTCCAGCCCTCCATTTGCCCGTCATTTTCTGTCACTCCTTTCTCCTCTGTGGAAACCTGGGCTGAGCAGGTGTACACTAGCTTCTCTAAATCTACTGCAAGTTTCGATGTGTCTCAGGAACTCTGCTATGGGTCACAGAGAAGTACAGGGTGCACATAGTCCTGGCTGGAAAAGTAACAGCCGAGGCAGCAGATGTGGTGAGCTAGGGGTGGGAGTGGTTGCCATCCTGGGTGGAGAGGGGTGCAGTCACTTCATGTGGGGGGCATCATGCTTCTGGGGTTACTTTGATCCTTCAGGGACCTGCCTCATAGCCTTGGGTCCTCTTCTGTGGTGAGGTGGATGTGGACAGTGGGAGGAGCCGGAATCATGAAGCCATCTTCTCTGGAGAGTGATTGGGGTCAGGACCCCAAAGGGTTGAGGGTTTGAGCTGTGCCTAAAGGTAATGGGTATAGTGCTAGGCACAAGCAGGGTCCCTGCACACAGAATAGGCAGCCTACTGAGGGACCCCCTTCTTACTGATCAGGATGCCACCCTTGCTTATTGATAAGGACCTCTCCGATTTCACAGGTGTACAGTCGGCGGCAGTCAATGTCATCTGTGAGCTGGCCAGGCGCAACCCCAAAAACTACCTGTCTCTGGCCCCACTGTTCTTCAAGCTGATGACCTCCTCAACCAACAACTGGGTCCTCATTAAAATCATCAAATTGGCGAGTGTCCCCAACCTTCCTTCTCCTTTTCATGTGTGGAAAGGCCATGGGGGCATCCTGGGAACTCTCAGTGCTAGGAGGGAGTGGGGATTGGAGTTGGTCGGCGTGGTCATGAGGAACTCCAGATGTGCTGTCCTGCTCCTGCTGGCTGTGACCCGGGCTTCTTGTCCCCTAGTTTGGTGCTCTGACCCCCCTGGAGCCAAGGTTGGGCAAGAAGCTGATTGAGCCTCTCACCAACCTGATTCACAGGTGAGTCTCAGGGCCCTCTCTGTCTCCAGTGCCATACACACAAGTGCACATGCATGCGCATGTGCCACACAACAGCAGTCCTTGGCATGCCCGCCGTGGACAGGCCTGTGCTTCCTGGGAGGCTGCTTGTGTATGGGAGGGGTGAGCCCAAGGAAAGTCTCTTGGGATAGAGAAGCAAACACACGCTTTTTTACTTTGCTGCAGATGAGAAGCTGTGCCTTGGCACCTGCTGGCCCTCCTGGGACATGGGCTGGGCTGGCTTTTCTTCATTCAGTTTTTGAAACACCACAAACAAAAGAAAGAAAGGCACCCAGCAGACTTCAGTTGTCCCAGTGAAGACCTTAGATGAATGTGTTGTTAGTTCTGGGAGGCTCTAAGAGCTGACATGCCATTTAAGATGCCTACAGTTGACTCATGGAGGCTGAGTGGCAGGTGGTTTAGTAGATCTACTCCCAGAGTCCCCTCGTGGTGCAGACACAGACAACAGGAGGGACTGAAGCCATGAGGCCATCTTTAGGGAGCAGTAGTGGTCAGGGCCCCAAGCAGTTGGGGGTTTGAGCTGTGCCCACAGGTGATGGACACAGTGGCAGGCACAAGCAGGGGTGCTGCACATGGAATAGCCAGCATGATGAGGACCCCTTTTATTGCTTGTTATAATCCCCCACCCCTTATTGATGAGTACCCCTGATCTCACCGGGGTCCAGTTGGTAGCTGTCAGGGTCCCCGTGCTCATCAGAGCCACGTACTCCTCCACGTGAAATCCATGCCTTAGACAGGTTTCCACTGTCTCCTGAGCTTCAAGCTCCTGGCTCATAAACCAGTTAGATGTTACAGGGTTATTAGGTACAACAGGTGTCTGAGCATGGGACATTTTAGGTTTTATATAAGTAGCAGGTCACAGAGTTTACATTGTAGTTACGGTTTTCAGAGAAGATTAACAAGAGGCTGTCGGTTGTGTGGCCAGGGACATGGACTGGCTCTGACTGCCCCTGCTTTCTGGAACATACAGCCTCCACACTCCGGGGTTCGGGTGATTGGGCTCAAGAGCATTCCCACCTTGGTTGTCAGCCTGGGCTGTGCTCCCCATGACCCCTAGATGCCCTGCGAGGGTATTAGGGCCACAGACTTCTGTGATCTGCCTGCCTGTATGTGGCCATGTCTGGCTTCCCCAGTGGAATAGAATCTGGCAGTGGTGTTTGGGGCTGGTAAAATCGTCTTAATGCTGCCAAAGTAAGTGGAGAATTTGGCTTTTCCTCATGAGTGTCACACAATTAAAAGGTTAAGGGAATAGGCTTCTAAGGAAGGGAGTGTTTCAGGTTGCATGTGGTGAGTAGATGGGCTGCTCTTGCCCTTCAGAGCATTCTGAAGACTCAGGTGAGACAGCAGCCTCTGGGCCTCACTGACCAAGCAGAAATACTGGATGCCTGGAGCACGAGCAGGAGCCAGGATGCCAACCCTTGTCCCACGTTAGATCGGGGTAGTAGAGGGGCCAGGTCAATGGGTGAGAACATCCCCAAGGTGGCTTTGCAGATGTTAAATGTCATAGACCAATTACTGACACGAACATGTTTTTTCAGACACAGTGCACTTGGGTCTTTTTGTGTCTCTCAGAGCAGCACATCGCAGTCCTCACATCTCTGTTTTCCTTTTCTAGCACGTCTGCCATGTCCCTTCTCTACGAATGTGTGAACACTGTCATCGCAGGTGAGAACCAGTTACCTCGTTCTGAAACAGGTGGCTGTCAGTGGGAGGCCCTCCCCTGCTCCCACCTTGGCGGAGGATCTCAGGTGGGAACAAGAGGGTGCTTGTCCTGGTGGCAGGGCCTGCGACAGGTTGTCCCTGATGGCTATTCCTAGGCCCTGCCAGTGTGGTGCAAGGTCACCTGGAATCAGGTTCCCAGCCTTCTCCACCAAATTCCCACCTGCCTTCAGTGCTGGATGTTTATTTCTGTCTCTGAGCATTTCCATCTCTCAGCCACTCCCAGCCTTGTGGGAGCTATCACAGCCAGAGACCACTGGCCTCCAGTGTCAAATTCCATTGTCCCATCCATCATGCCTGTCAACAGACCCTTGTTTTCCCTGAGTATGTTAAAGCAAACCATTTCCCTTGTAGGCACTTAGGTGTAGGAATCCACAACACAGTCTTAGGAGATGAAATCATAGGTGCTCCTCAATAGCTCTTCTGACAGGCCTTTCTTGCGGTCAGGATTTGGCCCAGGCCCACATAGAATGCTGATAATGCATGTCCACACCATTGAGGAATTGTAGTCTCTCCCCACTGTGTCTGATGGAATTCAAGTTGTTGCTTCTGGGCCTGACTGGCTGGCTGTCTCCTGGTTTGCTGTCTGGGCCATGTGTCCCTACAGCTGGGTGTCTTACTAGCAGTGAGAACTGGAGGCTCAAGGGGCTCAACTACTAGCTGTCTGCCTGTCCCTGCTTGTCCCTTCGCCCATCCCTTGCCAAAGCTGTTGGGAAGCAGTTTCATGGACCCATAGGAGGCCTTAAATTCAGTGACCCACAGGAAACTGGCCTAAGGTCTGTGCTCCATGCCTGTAGTTGAATGGCCTGGGCCATGAGTGTCTCTGAGGATTGATGAATGACAGTAAAGAAGAAAGGGTGGGCATTTGGGACAGGCCACTGCCTGGAGGTAGTGGCCGCAGATCCCAGAGAATAGGCTTCTACATTTGAAAAGTTGATGGGGAGGACTGGGGCATGGCAGGATCAGAGATTGCCTTCGAGATGGGTAGAACAGTTGGGGATGCAGCAGAGGGCAGTGAGCCTGGGTGAGGCTGTCCAGGGGGTGGCATACTGCAGGGGCAGCAGGTCTCCTGCTGGGCAGGACAGTGTGGCCTGCACTCTTTGGAATTGCCCTGGACAGAGACACCTGGTATTCTTGGGCATTTGATTTGCTCTTTTGACATGGGAACCCAGCATCCAGAGTTCTGACTGGGGGCCGGTCATGCAGGTGCCTCTGCCCAGCATGTGCAAGATTCCAGACTCCGCAAGAAGAGTAGGTCTGCGTACATTACATGTTTGTACAGTTTAGGGACAGGGAGCCCCCGCCACCAGTTCAGCTCCTGGACTCTTTTTCTGAGGGCCAGCCTTCATAGCCTTGCAAGTCTGCCTTCCCAGGAAGAGTGGTCAGGCTGCTATGTTAAACCTTTCCTGCACAAATGTCAGTTTGGCCAGGCAGTTCCCAATGTGGTACAATTTCAATCTTGGGTCCCTCCCACCGGGCACACACTGGACATGTTGAGTGGACATCTGTCTAACGCAAGGTTGTCTGTTTCAGTTCTCATCTCGCTGTCCTCGGGCATGCCTAACCACAGTGCCAGCATCCAGGTATGTCCTGGGCCAGACATGGCACAGGGTCCAGAGGCTCTGCCAACAGGCTGGGCCTCTTCTCCTGTCAGTGTCCCCGACCTGTAAGCCTTTTGCCCTTGTAATGTTAGAGATACTGGCCCACTCCTCATAGGCCCCCATCATTCATGTCCTGTGCCCTGTGCCCTGCACTATGCCTGGGAGGGAGCAAACCAGTGGCTCTACCGCATCTCTTAGACTGCCATGGTACAGCTCTGAGTTCTCCAGCAGCTCCTGTCTTCCCCTGCAGCTTGAGTCTGTGTCTGTGTCTTATTCCCTCTGTCAGGGTCCCCCACCATCTTGGATCTTTAGCCTCTTTGTCTGTGATCTCTGTAAATGCTGTGTCCATCCTGAAGCCCTATGGGTTCCCTAAGTGGCCTGGGAATCATTGGAATTGTCACTATTATTCTGGGGGTTTGCGTTTATTTTTATTACATAAGTAACATAAAAGTAAGTCCTCAGATCTCAGTCTCTCCCGAGAAGATGCTACCATGCTGTCTTGTGTTCTCACACATGTGGGCACCCATGAAAAGCTCCAGGTTGTCACGTGAATGTTCCTGTGGGTGCTTCTCATGCATCTGTGGCAGGTGTTTGTCCTCAGTGGCACTTAAAGACAGCCCTCCTGAGCATTGAGTGTTCCACAGCATGGAAGCCCTGGTGACACAGGTTCGCCCCGTTCGTGAGAAGGTCACTGCATTCACCATTGCTTTAAGAGATGTAACCAATGTCATCTTGTTTGCAGCTCTGTGTTCAGAAGTTAAGAATATTAATAGAAGACTCCGACCAAAACTGTAAGTCACTCCCCTCCGTAGAGCTGTGCACATGTTCCTACTGAGATGCATAGGACTTTCTTGTCAGTAATCAGGGTAGCTCAAGGCTCCTTGATGTCTTTATCGACGGGCATAGAGCAACCCTGCTGGTCTTACATGCCTATACACACTCTTCTGTTGTAAATGTGTCCTGTTCAGAGGTTCCAGTCAGTAACACCACCTGGTGCCAGACTGCAGTGGGCCAGAGCTTCTAAGGCCTGACTGCTCATTTTCAGTTCAGGTTTTTTTTTTAGAGCAGGACTAGCCATTAAGTCTTAAGGTGTGCGGTCACATAGTTTCTGCTGTGTAGCTTGAAAGCCAGCTAGTCGACGTGTAAGTAACAGGCATGGCCATGTGCTAGTTAAACCTCATTTACAGAACAGGCTTTGGACTGGACACGGACTAGGGGCCATGCCTGGTTTGGAGGGTCTTGTACTGGGGCTGCCTCAGGGGTGTACTGTGATCCTTGGTATGTGTGAGGTCTTCGCCGGGCCTTTGGAGCCTGGGAATTCTCTGTCACCGCTTGGTATGGGCTGGGCAAGAAGGTGGGTGTCATGCTCGTTGCCACTCTTACAAAGTGTTGGTGACCACTTTGGATGACAGCAGAGACTAACAGTATTTAGTGGGTGGGGAGACCTTCCTTCTTGCTGTCCTGTCTTGAGTCCTGGCTCTTCCAGAGGCTAACAGTATTTAGTGGGTGGGGAGACCTACCTTCTTGCTGTCCTGTCTTGAGTCCTGGCTCTTCCACTGCACCCTTCAGAGCACCCTTGGAGTCTATAGTGCCATCCAGAATGAAGGCCAGCAGTGAGACACATTGCCAGGGTGCCTAGGTGGTCAGGGCCAGGCTGCAGGTTGTCTTCAGATTGAGCCTCTTTCTCTGTGTTGGGCCCAAAGCCTTTTATGATGTGTGTGAGTTGAACCATGTTTCGCTGTCTCCTTAGTGAAGTACCTGGGGCTGCTGGCCATGTCCAAGATCCTGAGAACGCACCCCAAGTCTGTGCAGGCCCACAAAGACCTTGTTCTTCAGTGTCTGGATGACAAGGACGAGTCCATCCGGCTGCGAGCCCTCGACCTCCTGTATGGAATGGTGTGTGCCCTTTCTGGGTCGTGTCTGTCACTGTCCCCAGTTCCCACGCCTGGACCCTCTCACATCAGGCCCTCCCATAGGTGTCCAAGAAGAACCTGATGGAGATTGTCAAGAAGCTGATGACCCACGTGGATAAAGCTGAAGGCACGACTTACCGGGATGAGCTGCTCACAAAGATCATTGACATCTGTAGCCAGTCCAACTACCAACACATCACCAACTTTGAGTGGTGCGTCCCCACGCTTAGCCCAGGGGACTCAGGGACCAGCTTCATGGTGGGCACATCTCAGTGGCTCCCTCCCACAGGTATATCAGCATCCTGGTGGAGCTGACCCGGCTGGAAGGCACCCGCCATGGACACCTCATTGCTGCACAGATGCTGGACGTGGCCATCCGAGTAAAGGCCATCCGCAGGTTCGCTGTGTCGCAGATGTCTGTGCTGCTGGACAGCGCTCACCTTGTGGCCAGTAGCACCCAGCGCAATGGGATCTGCGAGGTGCTCTACGCTGCTGCCTGGATCTGTGGGGAGTTCTCTGAGTGAGTAGGCTCAAAGGGGTTCCCGGGGCCTGTGCTTCCAAGAGAAAAGGATGAGGGAGTGTGCTTGGCAGACTTGTCCCCTCCCTGACACCCGCTATACTAAAGCCTGTTCTGAGAACACAGTTTCCCCATCACAGAGCACTCCAGCTCTGGACTGGCAGTATCTGCTGCTTTCTCACTGGGAAATACCCTTTTAAGTCCTGTGACCCATGTACCACCCGTCACAGGCACAGGGTCTTTTCCCAGATTTCCTTCCTGTCCTTGTTCATTACAAGTGGTCCATCAGATTCTTACTAAACTCTGTCCTTCCCTTTTCTGTCCTCAGATCTTTTCCATTCAGCTACTCTGTGATAGTCACGTTGTTGCCATGTTTTTTCCCCTTAAATCCCCTCTCCCAACCCCTGATCCTGGGTGGGGTTGGGAGTGGCCTGCCTCTTTGGCTGAGTGCAAGACCCCTCTCCTTGGCTCACTGGGCTTCCTTACTTTAGGCACCTACAGGAGCCCCACCAGACCCTGGAGGCCATGCTGCGGCCCAAAGTTACCACCCTGCCTGGTCACATCCAGGCTGTGTATGTGCAGAATGTGGTGAAGCTGTATGCATCCATCCTGCAGCAGAAGGAGCGGGACTCAGATGCTGAGGCAGCCCAAGAGCTCACCCGGTTCATGGTCGAGCGGCTGCCACAGTTTGTGCAGAGTGCAGATTTGGAGGTCCAGGAACGGGTATGCACCAGCCAGCAGAACCTTTGGGGGTGGGAGTGCACAGCTGAAGCCCAGCGAGGGCTGTGAGGAGCTTGTAGACAAATAGAAGCAGATTTAAGTGTATGATCAGCAGATGTGGGGTCAGTGGGCTGTACTTCTGAACCCTGAGTCTGAAACACACAGTGCTGCTGGGCACAGCCTCCTCTGCGCAGTTGTCTTGGGGGATGGTGCTCTCGTCATGACCCTTGTATCTTGCTTGTGGGCCTGTTTTTGTCTCCTGCTTCTCTCTGCTGGAGGAGTTGGGAGCCAGGGCTAGTTCCTCTCTGGCTGGGTCCCTCCACAGCCAAAGGCTTGTAAAGCCTTGCAGATGTCCTCTGCAGGACTCTAGCCAAAAATCAGTGGAGTGTCCTTCCCTGGGCTGGGTTCCCGGGGGGTCTGAGTGATGCCTTGCGGTTGCCAGGTGGCCTTCAGAACCCTGTGGTCCTTGACTCATTTATGGCTCCTCCACGGCCCCCACAGGCATCCTGCATCTTACAGCTGGTTAAGCACATCCAAAAGCTTCAGGCCAAGGATGTGCCAGTAGCAGAAGAAGTGAGCGCCCTCTTTGCTGGGGAGCTGAACCCAGTGGCTCCCAAGGCCCAGAAGAAGGTTCCAGTCCCCGAAGGGTGAGCCATGCAGCCCATCAGAGGACACAGAGCCAGGGATAGGGTTTGTGGCCCCAAGAGGGGCGGTGGGAGCAGTACTGCACCCTAGACCTGAGTCTGGGAAGGAGGAAGGGTCTCCTGTGCCTGAGCCC
The DNA here is from genome assembly GCF_021234165.1 of Pteronotus mesoamericanus. Classification (NCBI taxonomy): domain Eukaryota; kingdom Metazoa; phylum Chordata; class Mammalia; order Chiroptera; family Mormoopidae; genus Pteronotus; species Pteronotus mesoamericanus. Next base: position 646,026 of record NW_026555047.1, read on the forward strand.
CCCATGGGCTGGATGGACCCCCATCACATAGACCATACCGGGTGCTCACCAGTTCTTGTGGGGCCTTGTTGACCCCATCTTTGGTGCCACTCCCAGGAAGTGGGTCTGATGGCACCCCTCACCAACAAACCTCGGGAGCAATGAGAGCCTGCGTGGGGGCCCCAGAATATGGGAAGGGCCATAAGGGGTAGCCCAGACCCCAGGGACCCTTGGAGTTTGCCTCATCTTCTATGACTCCTGCTTTAAAGTGTTCCAGCATTGGGCACATAGTCTGGAGCCACTATGTGACCTTGCTGTGCCTTGCAGCCTGGATCTGGACGCCTGGATCAACGAGCCACCGTCAGACAGCGAATCTGAGGATGAGATACCCAAGGCCATCTTCCATGACGAGGATCAACGCCACGCCAAGCAGCCGCCGCCCAAGGCTGATGAGGAGGAGCTGGCCCGGGTGAGCACCACAGCTCCAGGGCAGTTGGTCCATTCAGAGTAGGCTCTGAACCTTGAGCTAATGGAAGCTGTGCATGGTCCTGCTGGATTCAGGCTGAGTCCCACTGACCTCCATGAAGTGCTGGGTCAGCAGTCCTTGACACCAGAGTTGAATTTTGTTGAAATGAGGAGAAGCTTCTCTTGACCTCTGAACTCCCTGGAGAGACCCATATGGGGCTGATCTGGCGCCCAGAACCCTGTAGGTGCACTCCGCACACTTCTAGCAGCTCCATGGTCTCCAGGGGACAGGACTTTATAACAACATGTAGGGTGTACACAGCCCTGAAAAGTACAGAGATGCTTTATTCCGTTGGCTTCCCACCCCACCATGTCTGGCTTCTCTTTCCGAGGTTAGGGATGCTCCTTCGCCCCGGGAGCTTCTCTACCGCACTTTTGGACTGTCCTGGATCTTCCAGGCCAAGACTTCGGGTAGTGTGAACTGGCTTTTGTCTTGGCTGTGCCTCCCGTGAGACCCCATCCTTGAAGTGGAGAAGTTGGTCCCTGCCTCCTGGGATTGTTGTCACCGTGTGCCTAGCCCCACACCTGCTGTTTCCCACTGCCCACCTCAGTATTCCTGCCAGTCAAATGCCCATAGTGAAAATACTGGGAAGCCCCAGCCTCTTCATGGGGCTTAGAGCATGGAGGTGGCCTACACCTGGAAAGGAATGAGGGCTTATACTCCACATGTTCACTGACCTTGAGTTTTGTCCCTATAGCGTCGAGAAGCCCGGAAGCAGGAACAGGCCAACAACCCCTTCTACATCAAAAGTTCCCCATCCCCCCAAAAGGTGAGGCCTGCCCGGAACATCCTACAGGGATATCCTACCAGCCCTGCAGGGATCCAGTCCATTTTCGGTTGGACCAGGAGCCATCATCTGCAGGACACCAATGGGCTATCTTCATAGAGCCATGTGGCAGGACTGGGGGGGTTTCCAAGCACTGGGACCTGGAAGAAAGTCACACACATGATACTGTAAGTCAGGCTACTCTGACCAACAGGCAGAGAAGCTGCAAAGGTGGCATCTCTAGGCAGGTGGGGACTGCACATGGGGGAACGCTCCACCTGGCAAGAACATTCTGCAACTTAGTTTGGGGTGGTGCTCCCCACCCTCATTGGTGGCAGCCTTCACCCAGTGGACCCCTGACAGAGGACACTTAGGACATCCCACAGGAGATGTGGCAGACACTTGAGTGCATCCCTTGGGATTGCTGGGTCTCTTGGTGACTGGTTGGCTTCCTGAGGGACCCAGAGACCCTTCCCCACCAGGCACTTGTGGTGTCTGCCTTTTTGATCTGCCTTCAGGGACATGTCTGCCATGTCACTGAGGTTTCTAACCTACTTTACTTTTCTGACTTGAAAAAAAAAAATTCAGAGGGGATAAGTTAATGGAAGTTTTGTGTCTTGTTCTATACTTGTTCATGCTAAAGACTATCTCCCAGGAGGATCCTTGCTCCCCTGTGGTGTCAACACGCCTTATTGCTGGGCAGTGCCCCCTCTTCAGGTGTTACTGTATATCTTGCTCAATAATGGTTTGCTATTTGCTTCTGCAGCGGTACCAGGATGCACCAGGTGTGGAGCACATACCTGTGGTACAGATTGACCTCTCAGTGCCCCTAAAGGTGCCAGGCAAGTGTCTGCAATTTAGGGACAGTAGGTGGCATAGGGACAGGGAGTCCCTTGGTGACGGGTGGCGAGGAAACCCGGAGCCCAGTCCCTGACCATCATTCAGAAAGCCCTCACGCTCGGCTAGGTGGTTCAAGGGGCAGTGCCATGTGTCCCTTTATCCTCTAGTGTAAGTGGGGTGTAGAGTGTTGTCCCCTGGATCCCCAGGCTGCCTGCGCATGGCTTTGGGGCCAGAGTCAGGTAGGGCTGCGTGTTTTGTCCATGCCTGCAGGGCTGCCCACCTCAGAGCAGTATGTGAAGCTGGAGGAGGAGCGGCGGCACCAGCAGAGGCTGGAGAAGGACAGGCGGAAGAAGAAGAGGAAGGAGAAGAAGGGCAAGCCACGGCGCCATAGCTCACTGCACACAGAGAGCGATGAGGACATTGCCCCCGCCCAGCAGGTGGACATCATCACTGAGGAGATGCCCGAGGTCAGTCTTTTCGCCCGACATGGCTCTCTTCCTTCTCCGTGTGACCCAGCTGATAAGAGGGCCACACTTGAGTGGGATTTGTCATTGCCACTCTGGTCTGGGAAGGCTGAAAGCCATTGCTGTCATGACCAAGTCAGCGGGCCAGGGAATGTTAGGGCGTGAGTGGACATGTGTGTCATCTCTTTCACCTTCCCATCCTGGAACTTCCACTCTGTTCCCTGTGGCCTAGAGGCGCTGGCACATCCCGACCTTTCACGCCGATCAGATACACTCATGGGTGTGGACTGGGCATTCATTTCTGAGAAAGGGCTTGGAGGGCTCCTCTTAGGCTCAAGCTTAGGGTCTCACAGGCTGGGTGAACTGGACACCGAGTTTCTGTCTTCCTTCAGAATGCTCTGCCCAGTGATGAGGACGACAAAGATCCCAATGATCCTTATAGAGCCCTAGACATCGACTTGGATAAGTAAGTGCGGCTGGGGCTGGGGTCGGGTAACTGCCCTGCAAGGCTGGACTCAGGCCTAGGTTTTCCTGGCGTTTATCTGTTCCTCTCCATCCTTTGCCTTTTTTTATATAATGTGTGGGCAAAAGGGGAGGCAGAGGGTTCATCCTCCAGGCCACGAGTATGCCTGGTGGCAGGTGTCAAGTGTGGGAGGACAGGCCTGGCACCTCCTGTGACCTCCCCCCGTCCTGGCACAACCAGACCCTTAGCTGACAGCGAGAAGCTGCCTGTTCAGAAACATAGAAATGCTGAGACTTCGAAGTCTCCTGAGAAAGAGGACGTGCCTGTCACAGAAAAGAAAAGCAAGAAACCCAGAAAGAAAGAGAAGAAACACAAAGAAAGAGACCGGGAGAAAAGGAAGGAGAAAGAGCGGAAGGTGAGGCTTGCCTGCAGATCTCGTCCCCCTTCCTCTCTCCCTCAGGGCAGGCACCCGAGCATTTGACAGCACTGAGACTTGTCACAGCCTGTCACGATTTAGGGGAAAGTGAACTCTTGCTAGCTGTCATAGGTGGAACACTCAAGACATTTTTGTGGTTGTGTCTGTTTCTCTCTATGGCCGTGTGCCTGGTGGGGCCCATCCTGCTGCTTTGGCCCAAAACTTGTTTTCCTGTGGTTTCAGAGTGAGGACTTAGATTTCTGGCTGTCCACCACACCGCCACCTGCTGCTGCCCCAGCCCCATCCATGGTAAGGCCCTGACGGGTGCACCGTGCTAACCCCACAAGATCCCCAGCTGATCGGGTGCATTTCATGGCCCTGGCAGTGGCAGAGCTGTCTCCCCAAGAAGCGCAGGGACACCCCTTCTAGGCCCACACCAACCCTTCCCCTCTGTCACCCATTGGACCCTCCTGACCACTGAGGCCCCAGTGGGGGCCCTCACACAGGTGAGCCAGATTTGGGTCAGCTCCCATGCCCCATGTCTTGCCCAGGCACTGGCCCTTGCAATATGGGGGTGGCTGGGCATCTAGTCCTCCACACAGAGCCAAGAAGCAGCCTTGAGCAGTTTGTGAAAGTAGATGAGACCTGGCAGCTCTGGTGTCTTGTGCAGTGACCTTAGTCAGTGCCAGCTGGTCTCCGACCAGTCCTCCTCTTCCAGCTGTCAGCCACTTGCACTTCCTGGTGGCCACACACCTGTGTGCTTGACAGAACATCTGGCATGCAGGAGGAGGCCCAGAGTTTGTCACTTGCAGCGTATGCCAGCACAAGGGCAGATCAGGGCACCAGGGTGGAGAACACTCTGTTCCGGGCTCTGGCTATACCCTTACCCCCGTCCTTTCACCTTCTGGAGCCTCCACCACTGGGTTCCCTGCAGGAAGAGCCAAGGGTGGATGCAGTCGTTACTGCTCCTGAGGAAGAGCATGAGGAACCCAAGAGGCAAGAACAGGAGGAGCAGGAGGAGCAGGAGGAGCGAGACCCCGAGAAGGTGAGGGATCCCGCCTGGTCATCATCGTAGGGGTGGGCTGAGTACATACAGTGAGGTCTATGGGGAGGGAGCCCAGGTCCAGGGAGGAGGATGGTTACCCACTGCCCAAATCCCTCCAGTGGGGGACTCTCGACTTCCTGATGGTGGTCTCCTGTCACTGTGCTTATGGGGTTCTAGTTTTTATGACAGCTTTATTGAGTTATAATTTATACCACAAAGTTTACCCTTTTAAGGCTCACTCATTGGTAGTACATTCCCAGAGTTGTGCAACCATCTGACTAATTCTGGAAGATTTCATCATTTCCCCACCCCCCTCCAAGGGCTGGGGGAAAACCCAAAACTGTTTTCACTCAGCAGTCACCCCTGCCCCCCAACTCCTGACTGCCACAAATCCACCTCCTGTCTCTGGATTTGCCTGTTCTGGATGTAAATGGAATCACACACTGTGTGGCCTTTTGTATCTGGCTTTTCTCATGGGCACTATGTTTTCAAGGTCCACCCACATTGTGAGTGTCAGTGCTTCACTCCTTTTCGTGGCTGGGTAACAGTAGTCCAGCATGTGGATGGGTCACATTGGTTTATCCTTTCATCTGCTAAATTAACTTCTGGGTTGCCACCACTTCTTGGCTGTTGTGAATCCTGCTTCTGTGAACAGGTGTATGCAGGTTTCTTTGTGGACATAGGTTTTCATCTCTCAGATGTGTTCTGAGGAATTTCCCGTTTGCTGGGCCATCATGTGTGAATTCTCATTCTGTTCCCCTGAGTATTTTTACCCAAGTCAGCAGCAACTGACCATCACTGAGTTCCAAGGTTCCTATCTTAGCCAGACTGGTCCTTGTCCATTCCCCGTGGGCCCTGGGGGACTGCTGGCCTGTCAACCCTAATGTATGACCCTTAACCTGGGTGTACCCAGTCCCTGTGTCTTCAGTCACAGGATACATGTGTGTGGTGGGGAGACATCACCAGGGAAGTCTGGAGTTGACCCTAACTTCTCTTCCTTCAGAAACCTGCCAAGCATAAGAAAAAGAAGCATAAGAAGGAGGAGAAACTGAAAGACAAGAAGAAATCCAAGAAGAAGCCGCCTGTGAATGATGGGATAGAGGAGCCCCTGGAGAACGGCGCAGTCAATGAGGAGCCTCTCCCGGTGAGGGGTACTTCACTTGCCTCCCGTTGGCCATGGTCTCGACGTGGGAAGACTGAGCCAAGTCTAGGGGCCAGCTGTAGGGGATACCAAGCAGTCTAAGAGCTAGCTGTGGCAGGCTGTGGGGCCTTGGGTGGTAGGCTGGTGGCCTCTGGGTCTTTACTGTATGTTTCAGGGAGAGGGCATCTCTCTGGCCATGCTGGTGTTAGAAGCCCCTGAGTGTAAACTTGAGTTGTTGGGGGGACTCCTTGTTGCCCGCGCCCCTGCCCGCACCCCAACCCCCTAGCCTCAGTATTTCAACTCGGAGCACTTGGCAGCTTCAGACAGACCTGTGAGCAGGTGCTCTGAGGCTCTCACAACTAAAAGCTAAATCTTTTTTCTCTGTTCCCAGCCCATGTCCAGCTACTGCCTCCTGGCTGAGAATTCCTATGTTAAAATGGTGAGCAAAAAAAAAGCAGGTGTTGCAGAGGTGCTGGTGGGCGGCTTGGTGTCCCTGTGTATGGAAGAGGGTAGTGGCTACTCCATGGCGATATGAGCGGCTCTGACTATGCGTCCCCTGTCAGCAGCCTCTCTGGGAAAGACCCCTAAACCACATGTATGACAGCAAGGCCTACTCACTGTGAGCAAGGCCAAGGGCAGATGGGTTGACAGACAGCATATTTTCGAGAAAGGACAGGAAGAAGAGTTAAATACTGCAGAGAAAAGGGAGGCAAGGTTTTCAAGGAGGACAGGGAAGCATTCGTTTCTTCACACTTTTCTATGCTTTCAAAATGATTGTTGTGCTCCCTTGGGCGCCTGTGCTGGCCCAGAATGGGTCCCACGGGCTCCTACCATGACCACTGACCCAGACCTTGCCTGCAGACGTATGATATCCAGGGCAGCCTGCAGAAGGACAGCCAGGTCACCGTGTTTATTGTACTGGAAAACCAGAGCAGCAGTTTCCTGAAGAGCATGGAGCTCAACGTGCTGGACTCACTCAACACCAAACTGGCCCGGCCAGAGGGCTCCTCTGTCCATGATGGTGTCCCTGTGCCTTTCCAGCTGCCCCCAGGTGAGTAGCAGCTGATGTCCAGGGCTCAGTGGAGCCCCGGCATTTCCTCTGGTTTGAGTTCCTTCTTGTCACACCTCTTTCTTTCAGTCATAGGGGTGCCCACTTGCCTGCTTTCAGGAGGCAGGCTGGGCCCCGTCTTGGCCTGCTTCGTGCTGCTTCTCAGGCCAGCCTGCCCTCTCTTTCCCTCTCCCACTCTCTCCTCCCCTCACTAGGCATCTCCAATGAAGCTCAGTTTGTGTTCACCATTCGGAGCATTGTCATGGCCCAGAAACTCAAGGGGACCCTGTCCTTTATTGCTAAGGTATGTGGGGCCTGAGGCAGTTGGAGGGACCTGCACTAACCTCCACCGCCCCGCCTCTCTGAGCATACCCAAAACCCAGGGCTGGGTGTCCAGAGAGCTAGTGGGGCCCTGGATGGGAGCTGCTCCCAGAGCACCTGGATGCACCCTGCCCCAAACCCCAGTCAACCCTGCTTCTAAGCTCGAGGTTCGACCCCCCACTTTTCACTCATCATGGACCCAAGCTCAAGGCACGGCCGTGCTCCCCAGTCACTCTACTTCAGAGCCCTCAGGCCTGCTTCCCGCACTCCCTCACCCTGTGCCCACGTTCACAGGCCTGGACCCCATCCCAACTCATTGTGTGCCCAAGCTCAAGGTCCAGCCCCTCCTCCCACTCACCCTGTACCCCTACTTCCACAGAACGACGAGGGCTCCACCCATGAGAAGCTGGACTTCAAGCTGCACTTCAGCTGCACCTCATACTTGATCACGACTCCATGCTACAGGTGCACAAGCTCGCCTGCCTTCCCTTTCCGCCTTTGCCTCCTGGGTTCCCTGGGGAAGCCACAGTGGGCCTCCCCTACTTTACCGCTGTGTGAGGTGCTCTGTGCCGTCATTTTAGGAAGTCCTCTGACCTAAGGTGTGAAAGGGCACAAGTGTTGGGTGACTAGCTTATAGGTGGTGTAGAAAGTCCAGCTTCTCTGCCATGTTGGCAGCTCAGGCCACATAGCAAACAACACAGGCAAGCAGCTCAATCAACAGATACTGGTTCTCCCTCACAGCCTTGGGGGCTGGAATCTTGAGATCATGGTGTTGGCAGGGCTGGTTTCTCCTGAAACCTGTCCTTGGCATGTAGACACACACTCCTCCGTGTCCTCCCATGGTCATTGTTCTATATGTCCCTCAGACCTGATCTCCTTTTATTAGGACCCAGTCATGTTGGATCAGGGTTCATTCTACTGACTTCTTTTAACTTAACCACTGCTTTAAAGACCCCCATCTCCCAATACAGTCATATTCTGAGGTACTTCGGTTCAGGGCTTCAACATAGGAATTTGGGTGGGGGGGCAGAGTTCAGCCTGTGACATCTTAAAAGACCCTTGGAGACATCCCAGGTTGCAGGCACACAGGATGGATCCTACCCCCAGGACTGGGGACTTTGTCTGCCGTGATGCTTGGGAGCCTGCCTTGTTATCAGCCTCCCTGACCTGTGTCTTTCCTACAGCGATGCCTTTGCCGAGTTGCTGGAGTCTGGGGACCTAAGCATGAGTTCAATCAAGGTTGATGGCATTAATATGTCCTTCCAGAACCTTCTGACAAAGATCTGTTTTTATCACCATTTTTCTGGTAAGGGATTTGATGGGACTGGTTGGCAGCATAGCCTTTGGTCACACTTGGTTCTCCCTCTGCTCTCTTTGGGGCCACATGGGCCTCACCCCTGCCTGCTTTGTTGCAGTTGTGGAGCGAGTGGACTCCTGCGCCTCCTTGTACAGCCGATCCATCCAGGGCCACCACATCTGCCTCCTGGTGAAGAAGGTGAGCCGCATGAAGGCATCCTTCTCGCCCTCTGCCACCATGCCCCTTGCACTGTGTCTCCTCCCTCTGTCCTTGGAGGTTCTCCTGTGTACTGTATGGCTGAGTTCAGTCTGTGAGTACCATACTGAGGTCCGTGGAGGCCACGTTTGTGAGAACGATCAGCCTTGGATTTTCTGTCTGGTTTGGGCATCAGGGCACTCATTGCTTCATCACATAAGGCAGGGGGCTATTCCCCACCTCCTGCATTTCCTGGGAGAGCGTCTGTGTAATTCATTTATTTGTTCCTTATGTTTTGCGTACTCTACCAGGGAAACTGTCCAGGCCTTATGGTTTCTTTTTGAGAAGTTTTTACGTACAAGTTCACTTTCTTTAATAGTTAGGATCCTCGATTTCTCTGTTTCCCCTCAGGAGAGTGTTGGTAGTTCGTGGTTTTCAAAGAATTAGTTTGTTTCACTCAAGTTACTGAAATAATTGATGTGGCAGAGTTATTTGTGTTTCTCTTGTTCTTGGGATGTTTAAGTGGTCAGTAATGGTAACCTACCATCATTCCTGATGTTAGTAGTTTGTGTCTTTTCTCATTTTTCTTGGTTATCCTAGAGTTTATCAATTTTATTAATCTTCTGAAAGAATAATTTAAAAATTTTGGGTGGGCCCTGGTTGGTGTGGCTCAGTGGCTTGAGTGCCAGCCTGTGAACCCAACAGTCGCTGATTCGATTCCCAGCAAGGGCACATGGCTGGGTTGTGGGGTCATGCGAGGGGCAATCAATTGATATATCTCTCACACATTGGTGTTTCTCTCCCTCTCTTCCTCCCTCCCTTTTCCTCTAAAAGTAAAAACTTTTTTAATATTTAGAAATATTGAGAATTTTCATCTTTTTCTAAGATTTTATTTATTTTTAGAGAGGGGGAAGGGGGAAAATATCAATGTGTGGTTGCCTCTCGCGCGCCCCCTACTGGGGACCTGGCTCGCCACCCAGGCTTGTGCACTAAAGGGAATCCAGCTGGTGACCCTTTTGGTTCGCAGGCCAACACTCAGTCCACTGAGCCACACCAGCCAGGGCTAAAAATAAAGAAAATCTTTTTTAAAAAAAATTTCAGGTGGAACACGGACAGCTCACCACCCTGTCAATCCCTTGACCCTCCCTCTTGTATGAGCAGTTTTGTAGTGTACTTAAAAACATCAAAGATGCCATCACATCATCGTTAACACTTTGTTTTTAATCCTCAACAAATTTCAGGGAACTCAAGAGCAGAGTATCTGTTGTGCTCGCCTACATCTACTATTTCTGTTGTTTTTTTATTCCTAATATTCACATCATCTGGCTCAGTCCCTTCTGTTTGAAGAACTTTATTTAGTAATTCTTTTATGACACGTCTGTTGGCTACAGGTTGTTTCCATTGTCCTTCATCTCATTTTTTTTAAAGGTTTTGTTTTTCCATTTATTTTTTTTAGGGGAGAAGGGAGGGAGAAAGGAGAGAAGCATCAATGTGTGGTTGCCCCTAGTGTGCGCCCCACTGGGGACCTGGCCTGCAACCCAAGCATATGCTCTGCCTGGGAATCAAACTGGCAACCCTTTGGTTTGCAGGCTGGCACTCAATCCACTGAGCCACACCAGCTGGGGCAAAGTTAATCTTTATTTCATCATTCCTCAGGGCTACTTTGGCTGTATTTACAATTCTGGCTTTGATAGTCTTTTTTTTCTTAGTACAGTGTTTCTTGATTTATAATGATTTACATCCTAGAAAAGCCATTATAAATAAAAAATGTTTTTGATACACTTAACCCACCAAACATCAGAACTTCTCCCAGCCTGCCTTAAAGGTGCACAAAACATAAGATCGAGAAAACACTACAACCAGCACAGCATAGCACACTGTGGATTATATGGTGTTCACCATTGTGATCAACAGGCTTACAGGAGCCCAGCATCACGAGAGAGGTTGTACTGCATATCACTAGCTAGGAAAAGATCCCAATTCAGAATTCGGAGTTCAGTTTCTACTGCATGCAAATTGCTTATGCACCATCTTAAAGTCCAAAAATCCTAAGTCAGAGATGGGCTGTACTTTAAAAATATGCCATTTCCACTTGGCATCCATGGTTTCTGATGAGACATCTGCACTCCTCTGCACCTTTGCTTATTCTTTGGATAGGGAGTGCAACTTTTTCTCTGGCTCTTCTCCGGGTTTTTCTTTGTCTCCAGTCTCCAGCAGTTTATGTTGTTTCTGGGCATGGACATTTTTAGGTTTATCTATTTGAAGTGTGGTGAATTTGGTGAATCTTTACATGTACTACTTTTGCAAAATTTGGTGCATTTCAACTATTATTAACTACTCTTTCAGCACTGCATTCTTTATCCTGTTCTGGGAGCCTGAGGACCTGAACCCAGAACTTCTGTTGCTGTTCTTCAAGTCTCTGAGGCTCTGCCCACCCCATCGATCCCCTCCCCCCAGCCCCTTGTGCTGTCTGCTCAGACTGGAGAAGTATTTCTTATAACCTGCCGTCAAGTTCACTGACTTCTTTCCTTTGTTGTGTCCATTCTGCTGTTGAGCCCATTCAGTGGGCCTTTTATTTTGATTATCCTATTTTGGTCTTAAGTTTTCATTAGGTGTTTCTTTAAAGCTTTCATTTGTTTGCTGAGATGATCTGTTTTTTCTTTTTCAAGAGTGTTGTGATAGCTTCTGAGAGATTGTCATAACAGCTGCTTCATTGTCTTTGTCACATCAGTCTGCTATCTGCCTTATATGAGCATGGATGTTTATTGATTGTCTTTCCCGGGCAGCTGAGATGCCCTGGCCTTTTTTGCTGAGTAACTTGGGACTGTATTCTGGGTATTTTGAATATGCTAAGACTCTGGGCCTTGTTTTACTCATGGGAAGAATGTTAATGCATAGGCCCCACCTTCAGGATTCGTACTTCCAATGTTCATCACTTTTCATAGTCTTTGTTCCACAGAGTGCCCCACATGTGGGGCCAGGACTGGGCAGTACTCTGTCCTCAGCATCTGGTACACTGGCTCTTGAGGGCAAGGGCCCTGGGTGCTCAGCTCCAGTCAGACCCTTGGTTCATGAACAGTATTTCAGATCGCTTTGCCTGAGCTCCTCCCCAGAATCATTCAGACTCTGTGTTCCTCCTGGGGTTCCCAGCCATAAAGTGATCATCCCGCTCTGTCAAGCTCTTCCAGCCACTTCTAGATTCTTCTAATTCCAGTCCTCGCCCCCAGCCACCACTGCTGGCCTCAGTCCACATTCATTTTGCCATCAACCTGGGACCCCCTCCTTTGTTCCGATTTTGAAAGCACCCACATATTGGATAGTATTTGGAAAACCAAAAGTACAAGATGTGTAGTTGTAAGGCAAGATCTTCTTGTAGTTTTCAACATACTGAGCAGTGGTTTCCCTTTTTCAGGGTGAGAAGTCTGTATCAGTAGATGGGAAGTGCAACAACGCCACTCTGCTCAGCAACCTGCTAGAGGAGGTGAAGGCGACGCTGGCAAAGTGCTGAGTGTTATCGCTGAGGCCACCACAGAGAGGACATGAAGGAGAGACGGATTCCAAGTGCTAGTTTCTCCTCTGTCGCATGTACTTATCCAACCTGGCGTTAATTTAAGTCCGCTGTCGTCACCGGTTAGACATTGAGGTCATATGTTCATTAATTTCTCTTGTCATATTTTTTACTTTGACTCTTCCGTCTCTCTTTGGGGAGAAACCCATTCCAGTCCCCAAACCATCAGTGACTCCTGTAGCGAGGGCCAACAGCACATGGCTGCAGGAGCTGCCCAAGAAGTGGGCATGACCACCATCCAGGCCAGGACCTGTGGGCCCAGGTGGGGGGCGTTCAGTGGACAAGACGAGGGGGCGTGTCCTGCTTCTGTGAAGTCATCCAGTCCCACAAGTCCCCAAGTCCCCTGCACACTGGTACCTGAGGGGTGAGAAACAGGCTGCCTGCTCACCACAGTAACGTTCCCTTTACCCTTCACAGCCACAGTCAGTTCTCTCCAGGACACATGGTGGGAAAAGGGTTGTGCAGGCCATTGTCCATTGGATTCTGTGTCCCATTGCCATGTTTGTGTGCCAGGTGGAGAATGGTGGTAGACTCCAAGGCTCAGGGGTAGGGGGCTACAGCAAGGGAGGGGATTCATTCAGGAGCCCAACAGAGCAGAGGCTGGACCTTGCTGGTGTTCTCGGTTTTCTGTTCGGTAGTGTACGTCTCAGTTGACGTTTGAGGTGAGTGGTGGAGTGCGAGGGTTCCAGGTTCTCTCTCATCACTGAGAGCTCCACAGGGCTTGTCCTCACAGCATGCCCGCAGCTGCTGGCAGGGCCCGGTCCTGAGTCCCATGGCCCTGGTGGTGAAGCACATGTGTCTTGGGGAGGCCAGGTCCCTTAATGTGTCTCATGGGCAGGGCAAGGGGACTTCAGCCCACCCCAGTGAAATTTTCCTCAGAAATGATGGTCCTCAATGATGTTTTAACTTTCCTTTTGATGAAAACTGTCACTTTAGCATGTAATCTATTACAGAATCCTGTGCAGTGATTCTAGAATCTCAAAATTGTATGATGTGTTATATAAGAATTTGCTATCAACATTCCCGTGTAAAGGAGAGACATATCACGCTGCTGTCATGATTTTGTGTCAAGATGATCCAATAAACTTGCAAAACACATTTACCTGTCGGGTCTCCTGCCAGTGGCAGTGTGCATCCTGGCCAGGGGCATTACACCATAGCCCAAGGTGGGGTGACCACACAGCTGATGTCTCTGGACATCCCTGAGCTACTTGGGGTCAGATGGGGCAGCCCTCATGGAGGTTGCAGTGTGCTGGAAAGCCCTGTCCCCCCACTGCCCGTTCAGCGTCCTCTTGGAGGTGATAACGATGCCCACATGCCATCTAGGTTCCTAGGCTCATAGAATGAATAATGAGGCCCCCACACACTGGCCATCCCATCCCTGAGAACTGCACTGGTGAGGGGGTTGTGGGAACAGATGCTGGAGGGAGGGCCCTGCTGGTGATGTTAATTCATCACATTTCCACTGCCTTTTTTGACATTGCATGCACAGGGATAGTTCAAACCTGGTCAGTCTGGGTCAGTAGAAAGCCCAAATCAACTCCACCTTGAAACCCCAAGTGTGGGAGGGTGAGGAGCACAGGCACAAACCAGCTCCACTAAACCCTGCTTGGGGCACCAATAGGGAGAAAAGCAGCCCTGCCAACTACCACCATTTGCCAGCAGGCGTATTCCCCTGTTCTCAGTGGGAAAAGGTGGTTCATGCAAGACAAACTGCTTGCCAGCCACTCAGGCTGGAAAAGGCAGAGGCCGAGGTGGCAGGAACAAAGACAGTGACCAGGATTCTGGTGAGCAGCCAGCCCTGCTTCCAGCACAGACCCCTGTGAAAGGTGCTTGTTGCAGACTTCATGACTACTGTGTTAGTTTATCCAAATGTCCCCTGAATCTTTCTCCTGCTGTTTTGTCTAAACCCTGCCAAATAAACACTAGGTCAGTGAAACCTCAGTAGGAAATCAGCCCTGCGGGGTTCATCAGCTGTCCTGTAATTCACTGCCCCGCCTCCCCAAACACACATACCCAGCCCCATGCAAGAGCAAGAGGGAGCTGGAGAAGTCAGGGGAGGTGCACCCAGGCTGAGAGAGGAGTGCCAGACTCAGACTGAGAAAGGAGTGACTGAGAGCACTCCCAAGCCTCCCTCTTGCCTTGAACAGCTGTCCAGCCTGAATCAGAACCCATGTAGTGTTTTCAGAAGCAGTGCTGTAGGTTTTCTTGGGCTGAGGTTCAGCCCTATGTGACCTGGTGACCTGAGCCCTAGGACACACTGAAGATGGCCTTGTTTTACCAGACTCTAGCCTCACTTTGCGTCATCAGGGGAACTCACTTGCTTCCAGGCTTGCTTCCAGGTGGGCCCAACCAGGTACACTCAGGCAAATTGCACGCAGTCATATCAACATGGAAATGCCTGGACCCTGGACCCGTGACCAGATGTGCCTTGCCTTGGGGGCTCAGTCCATTCCCTCACACCATCCTCCCTGCCTTCACAGGGAGTGCTCCATCATGAGAAATGTTAGGGACATTCAATCATTCTTCATATAGCTCTGAAATCCCACCTGGCATCTGCTATATACAACCCATTCCATACCCTCCTCCTAGCCCTGGCCCTGCCTGGGCTCTGATGCGGGTGCAGGGACCCCCAAGAGCAACAAGCCTGCTCCACAGGGTCAGGCTGGGACAGTCAAACTGAGACCTGGCTCCACGTTGCAGCTGGGGCGGGTTCCATGGGCTGGCAGCCATCGGTGCTGCTCAGGCACTCAGAAGCATTTTCCAGGGTCAGGCTGGCCAGGTGATTGGGCTCTAGACATGTGAAGGTTGGTGATACCAGGCTGCAGAGACACAGGTGCCTCAGTATCTCCTCTCCCCTCCTAGCTTCCATCTAACTGGTGAGTATTTGCTAGGGGCCTGTGCCTCTTCTCCCAGCTGGGGCATGTGACGGCGTTGCAAACAGATATTCAAAGCTGAATTCGGGAGGCCCTGTTTTCTTGTCCTCACCCAAGTCCCAAAGTGGGCTGCAAAGTTCCTGGGTGAGTCTGTGGTAAATGAGCTTCTGGGTCTTGATCTGTGCTTTAGGTTGTGCTGCTGCCTGGGCCACCTTCCCCAGCTCCCTGTCCATGCAGATTCTTCCTTCTAGATAATTCAGAAGGCTGGAGTGGTTTTGTGCATCCAAACGGTGAGGAGGACATGTTCATGAAGTGATTATATGGATGTGGTTGCACAGGTGATGCTGGCATATCCCAGCTGCAGAGAGCCCCGCCTGGCTGTGCCTGCCCTGTCCAACATCCTCATTCATCTGCCACCATTGACCTGGAGGACCCCACACCAACCTATTGTTTCCCCCCACTCCACTGCCAGGCCAGGGCTATGGAGAGGAGGGGGGTGGGCTTCATTCAGCTCGTGTTGATATTCTGTCTGAAAGACACAAGAGGGCCCTGGTTAGCCCCAATTTTGGTGCCTAGGCAGTGTCTGTGGCTGCCCAGGCCACTCCACTGGGACACATCCATTGTAGGGTACCCTTCCTAGGTTCTAACCACAGCCCTGACACCCACTTGGGGCAGGAGTCAGACCAGACTCTGTCGGGGAGGAACCCTTTAATTATGATGATCTGCCCGCTTTGTGCCAGCTGAACTCAGAGACCCTTTAGGGAAAGGGGCTGGGGCCCTGAGTACAGGCACCAAGTCCTGCCTTCTAGTGGCTGTCCCCACACATACTCAATTTACAACCTTTGATAAAACTCACGTTGGGTTTGGGGAGAAGGTACTTGTGCCAATTATTTCTACAAAGACTTACATGTAAAGCAGGAGGCCTTACACAGCTATCTTCCTCTGTACACATGACCTGCAGAGACACAGGGGGTGGAGGCGGTGTGGCCCCAAGTTCAGAGAAGGGCCAGCCATGAACACCCCATCCTACCCAGGTGGTGAAAAGCAGGAATGAGGTGAAGGAGGGGCCCCTTGGGAAGAGTATTGGACCCCATGCACAGCGGGCCCCTGCCTACATAATGAGGAAGCAGCACATAATGTCAATGGTACGGGATATACCGATAGCATTTGATTGAAATCCTTGTTCCCGGGGCCGTTCTCTCCTAAGGGGGCATAACGGTCCATGGTTTCAGGACATAAGCTGCAGCACACCCACGTATACGCACACCAAGCACATCGCCAAGCCTGAGCCCTACTCGCAGTTGCTGCAGGAAATGGTCTCTTATTGGAAGATGGCTCGAAACCCATTAGGGAAATATTCTGATGGGGGAGGCAGGAGGAAAGCAGGTTCAAGAGGTGGGTGGATGGGGGTGTCCTGGATACATCTTCCACTGGTACAGCTGATCCATCTTCTGGTACGGCGTTTGCCACTTGGTCCAGCTTTTCCCGGGTTAGGGGCAGGAGGAGAAGGCGAGTAAGCAGCCTGCGCCGTGGTCTTCTGGTTGGACCAAGAAAGCGCCCAGGCGAGGCCCCCGTACTCACTCATCTCCGCGGGGATGGCCAGGTGCAGCTCCTTCATCGTGTTCTGGCTCCAGTCTGTGAGCAGCGTGCTCGACACGAGGATGTCGCGCTACCCACCAGGCTTGGGGTTCACGTGATGGGAGTGGAAGGAGAACTCTGAGAAAATGCCTTGGCAACGCACGCAAGCAGCGGACCAGCGCGCTCGTCAGGCAGAGGCAGTCCGCAGGGTCCTGGCACGTCCCCGCCAGTCGC
Source organism: Pteronotus mesoamericanus (assembly GCF_021234165.1). Taxonomy (NCBI): domain Eukaryota; kingdom Metazoa; phylum Chordata; class Mammalia; order Chiroptera; family Mormoopidae; genus Pteronotus; species Pteronotus mesoamericanus. The sequence continues at coordinate 662,782 of NW_026555047.1, forward strand.
CTGCAAGAGCACCACCCGTCAATCTAAGGCACCTCCCGCGCCACACCTCTCCACAGCGCACCAACCAACGGCGCTCTTCCGGCCCCAGGCCACGCCCCACTATCGCGTCCAGCGCAGACCCACCCCAGGTTCAGGGCCCGCCCCGCAACAGACAGAGGTAGTAGCAGGCTCAGCCTCCACGCTCAGCCTCCAGACTCCGCCCACGACCCGCCCCTTGCGTGCCCTAAGGCCCGCGCAAGCCCCTCCTTCCAGGCCGGCCCCTGCTCGAAGCCCCGCCCCACATTCCCAGCAAAGAGGAAGCTCCGTCCACTAACCAATGGCATCACGGCCCGTCCCCGGTTGCCAAGCAACTCAGAGCGCAAGTTACGGAAGCTCCCCTAGTCGGTTTAGACCTCCTCCCTCTAGCTCCGCTTTGAGGAGGCCACAGCCTGTAGCGAAAGTAGATCCGGCCGGGCGGGGCCGGGGCGGGCCCTGTGCGGTGTTCCTCCGCGGCGGGAGGAGAGGCTTGGAGTAGCGGAGATCAGCGGACATCAGCGGAAATCAGCGGAAATCAGCGGGACTGGGACGGTGGGCCGGAGACGGTAGACGGAGAACGGAGGTGAGAGTGGCCGGCCGTCTGCGTGAAGCAGCAGGTGGGTCCTTGGATGGGCGAACGCGGGCCGCTGGCGGCCGAAAGCCTCGGAGGGGAAAACGCGGGCGGCGGGGGTTTTGGTCTTCAGGAGCGAACGCGGGCGGCGGGAAGGGAGTTGTGGACTCTCGATCGAATTCGTAGCTATAAATGTCACTTTTGGATCAACCCCGGGCTCTGTCACTAACTATCGCTAGGCCTTCATCTCTGGTTTGAATCAAGTCCGCAGGATTTCAGGGCTCCCAAACGGGGAATCGGCGTTTTAGGAGCTTGCTTCTTGCTTCCTATGTCCCCAGAGTCAACTGAACACTGGACAAGGGCTGGGCGCGAGGTGTTGGTGGTGTCCGCACTGCCCATTGGGAGGACTTCGCAACTCAATCTCTGAGGCTGATGGGCTGGCATTGGTTTTAAATGACCATGTATTTTATAAAATGTCACTGAAAGAGGAAGGGGGCTGGTTGGAAAGTCACAAAGCAGAAAATAAATCTTGGGTGACCTACCACCCAGAGAGCCAGTGTTAATTTTGGGGTAAGAGTCTTCGGTTTTCCAAACTTTTATAGAGGTTTAATTGGCATTCAATTCACTGCACCTATTCAAAGCACATAGTCGGGTAAATTTTGAATATTATGCATGTGTACTTTTGCATATTTCACAGTCCAGGGGCCTGCCCCTACTATCTGGTTTTGGACTAGCTCGTGTTACACACACGTGGCCTCTAGGCAATTGCTTTCTCTTCCCTCCCTTCATCCAACATAAAGGGGGCTCTTAGCCCATTTTACCTCTCAGTGCTGAGTGATGCCAGGGTGCTGCTGACTCCCGGAAGCCCTGAGCCCCACTGAGCCCCGCTTCCTGCTTGATGTCTTAAGGAATGAGTGACTTTTTGCCCCACGTGTTTGTCTGTAGCCTGTGCCAGTCTGTTATCAGAACACTGAAGGAATGTACTGAGTGTGGAGTGAGAAGACAGCAAGTGAAAGTCCTGGCTGCCCTGCCCCCTCCCCACCCCTGCTCCATCCCAGAAGGCATCCTTTGTTTCTTCACCCCAGATCCTGCTCTGATGGCTTGCTTTCTTCTCCCTGGGGTCCAAATGTACACCCACCTCACACAACACCTGTCCCATTGCTCCTCTTTTCTGACAGGTGGGTTTTCCCCTCTGTGGCTGAGCTGTCCAGGGCTGCAGCTACCTGCCACACGTGGCTAATGAGCCCTTGAAATATAGCTGAGTTAAATTAGGACCTACTGTACATGCAAAATGCACTCCAGATCACAGAGACTCATAGGTTTAAAAAAGGCAGACTATCTCCTTAATATTCTATATTCCTTAGTTGTTGAAATGATATTTCCTTGCCCTTGGGTTAAGTAGAATGTGTTATGAATATTGATTTCACCTGTTTCTTTTCATTTTCTTAGTTTTCAGTGGAGCCACTGGACAATTTGAAATTAAGTTTGGGTGCACATTATATTTCTAGTGCCTGCCATGGTATTTATTCTTTCTGCAAATATATGTTCAGTTCTTGTTCTGCTAGGCTTCATGGTGTTCTGCTTCCTGTTTGTGGCTTTAGTAATTTCTTCAAAAGGTTGAACTACTTCAAGGTTTTAGCCAAATGCTTGATGTGTCATAATTGGTGAATTAGTGTTAGCTATAATTTTTTTAATAGACTTTATTTTTTAAAGTAGTTTCAGGCTCATTGCATGACTGAACAGAAGGCATAGAGATTTCCCATTACTCTCTACCTTCCCTCCTCCCTCCCCATACGCACAGCCTCTCCCACTGTCCACCTCACCAACCAGAGCAGGACATTTGTTACAAGAATGAACCTACGCTGACACATCACTATTACCTCAGGTCCACGGTTGACACTCTTTGTGTTGTGCGTTTTATGGGTTGGGACAAATGTGTAGTGACATGTATCCACCATGACAGTGTCATGCAGAGTAGTGTCACTGCCCTAAAAATCCTCTGCACTCTGCCTATTCATCCCTCCCTCCCCAACCCCCGGCACCCACTGAACCTTTTAATGTCTGCATTGTTCCGCCTTTTCCAAAATATTCTAGAGTTGGAATCACAGTGCAACCTTCTCATACTGACTTCTTTCTCTTAGATGTATGCATTTATAGTTCCTCCTGACTTTTCATGGCTGACAGCTTACTCTTTATTGGAACATCCCTACAGGAGAAAGTGTGTCATTATCATCTTTGCATCTCCTACAAAGCTGAGCTCGGTGTTCTCCGTGTGCTCAAGTCTAAGTCCTCTCTTTGTCTCTCTCCAGTCCCCCTCTTCTCCCCTTCCCCCTTCTCAGCAAAAGCAGTATTTTAGTTCCTCAGGGGTTCTTGGGAAGCTAATTCCGTTCCTGAACTTTTTACTTTATTATTATTTTTTAAATTTTTATTGATTTTTAGAGAGAGAAGAGAGAAACATCAATTCGTTGTTCCATTTAATTATGCAATCATTAGTTGATTCTTGTATGCATCCTGACTGGGAATCGAACCTATAACCTTGGCGTATTGTGTCAATACTCCAACCAACTGAGCTCTCCAGCCAGGGCCCAGTTTCTGAACTCTTTAGATGATTCATATTCTAGCAAGTTTAGGGCAAGCTCTTTCTAATGGGGAAGTGCTCCGAGGCTGAGCTCTTAAATTAAGTTCATGGAAAAGTCAGCCATTAATCATCTTTGGGAGTTGTTCTCACATCATCAGAGCCTCATAAAATGGAGGTTTAACAAAATCCCCCAGCATTGGCCGAGAAGTTGGGTTTTCACTCTGGGAAGTTCCAGACGTGCCCCAGCTGGTGAGCTGTATTTCTGATTTCCTGGAATTTTGAAGTTCAGATATCTTAAGCAGAAAAGGGGAATCTGACTTAAGAAACTGGATTCTGGGAAGGACAAGGCTTCCACCCACTTGATGCCAGAAACAGCCATGGTGTGACAAACACACATGTCCCCAGACATCGCCTGGATCCCCTAGGGGTAGGACCACCCCAAGATGAGACCCACAGATGTAGCTGATTTGCTGAGAGTTCTTCACATCACCCAGGAAAGAATGTAGCCTTTGAGTGGATGGGCCTGGCCCTCAGTGGATGGCTCATTGTGACTCCTTTCCTCCATTATCCCCTGCTTCCAAGGTCAGTGCACAGTCAAGTTCATATCCAAGGTTCCCAATGTGAAAAGGAAGCATGGGCAGCCAGCGAGGGGTATATGTTTGGATGGGAGTTCAGAAGGCACTATTTCATGTATCCTGCCCCTCCTGACATGCCTCTGGTCAGTGAAGATGCGGTGGCATCTCCTGAAACCCTGGGCTGTGGCCTCAGAAGAAGGAGGCATGGCTTCTGAGTAGACACATCAACAACCCATGACCTCTCACACGTTCCTCTCTGACCCCCAGATGACACAGTTTTGCCAAAGAATAATATCTGTATTTGCCTCTCTGGGAGACTGAGACAAAGAGAGTTCTTTATCAGGTACAGGATCCTCACGCTGGTCCATGCACACCCTGCACTCCTCTCTGCTTTAGTGGAACAGAGGCGGGGATATGTGGGGACACCCAGTTTGGATCCCCACACTCCTCCATGTGCTATGAGCTCTTTGCTCTCAGCCCTGGGTAGGGTCCTTTCTGCCTCTCCCAGCTGCTGGTGACTTACTGACAGTTCTTGGTGTCTCCATGCTTGTCTGCCTCTATTGTCACATGACCATCTTCTCTGTTTGGCTGTGTCCAAATCATCCTGTTAGAAGAACATGTGTGCTTGCATTAGGGCCTCCCTACTCCAGTGTGACCTCACTTTAACAAGCCCCATTTCCAAACAAGGTTTCATTCACAGTTACTGGGGGGCCAGGATTTGAACATATCTTTCTGGGGGACACTAGTCAACCCTTAACGGGAGGGAGGGGAGTGACTGCTGATGGGCACAGTGTCTTTTGGGGTGATGGGAACGCTGTGGAATTGGGGTACACTTTAAAAGGGTGGAATTTACAGGATATGAATTTATCATTTGGGCTGGAGTCTATGGAACCCCTCAGTAGCACCTGGCCTGGAGCAGCCCCTACAAACCTTTCTCCCTGCCTTTGTACAACACATGTTGGAGAATATCAGCCACAAAACCAAGATGTGAGTGCAAAAGGCCAACTAAATGCAAATCCCCATCCTAATCAGGGGAAGGCCCAAAGCCAACCTCACGAGTAGCCTGCAGAATGGTGGGGCTTTCCTGTACGGGGAACTGCAATGAAATTTTAAAATGAACATTATGGCCCCGACTGGTGTGGCTCATTTGGTTGGGCGTCATCCCGCAAAGTAAAAGGTCGCCAGTTCGATTTTCGGTCAGACCACATGCCTGGGTTGCAGATTCAGTCCCTGGTCAAGGCGCTTAGGAGAGGCAACCAACTGATGTTTCTCACATTGATGTTTCTCTCCCTCTCTTCCTCCCTCCCTAAAAATAAATAAATAAAAATGAATATTAGGACAGGCCCTCGGCCGTGGGCACCTTCCAGCCAAACACTGGGGTTGCTGTCCTAATCCAGGGACTGATCTCACAGATTGGGGCCTGCCCCTCCAGCCCCACCCCCACCACCAGGTTGGGGCAGTGTCCCCAAGGTAGTGGCTGTGTTAGCAGCAAGAGGCAGGATGTGAAAGCACCGGAAGGAAGTGGTGATGGGCTGGGCTTTGCTGCTGCCATTGCTTAAAGGAACTATGTTTTGTTTTGTTTTGTTTTCAGGGAAAAAAGGAAGGGTGGGCATCTATTGGGTTGGGAATTTTGTCATCCTATCTTTTGTCGCTGTAGAAGCTCCTAGGTGCCACACATATCTCATCTGTGGAAAGAACCAGGGAGGTGCATGGGGGGAGGTAGAAGAGAGTATATGGGGGTAAATGGTAATGGAATAAAAATACAATAAAAAATAAAGTATTAAAAAAAAAAAAAAAAGCCAGGGAGCCAGGAGAGTCCTTAGCACTGAGTCGCCGCACGGCTGTCCCAGCCCTTGCCCACGCTGGTGCCCTGGGAGGCATTTTAAGAATATCAAGGGGAAAGGCCCCTGGAGGCAGTAATGGGGCAACCATATGACCTGGGTCATAGCTGGCCACCCTTCAGCCATGGGGTGTGTGCGTGTTTCTGATACAAAGTTGTTTGCCTTTGACGGGAACTCTGCCCCTCCAGGAAGTTTTTAAGAAAATCATTGCTTCTGCTTAAAAAAAAAATCTCCCACCTTCGGAGAAGAATCAGAAAGGCAAGCAGAAGCCTTGCAAGCCCCTTCTGCTGCCCTGTCCCATCTTCCAGAACCATCGCAGCAGCAACGACAGGAGAGGATGTGGACAAAGATAAGGTAGCCTGCCCCGGGGTGGGGGGGGGGGCGGAAGTGGGGCCACCGCCTCCCTGAGGCTTGGCCAGGCAAGGGCTCCTTCCAAGGGCCCTGTCACTGCCTTTGAGGCTTCTGTCTTCCTAGGTCTCCTGTCCCCAGTTGATGCTGCCAGAGGTTAAACTCCCAAAGCCATCACCAGAGAAGCCCCAAAAGAAATAGAATGCAGCAGCCAGGTGCTGGTGGGTGCAGATTTCTTTGTGTTATTAGGGTAGAAGTTTTGCTACAGGACAAATAGGAATCTGGAATAGAGGCAACCGTGGGGCTCTGTGGCCCTGCCGGCCGGCCCCTCCCTGCAGGACGAGCGATGTAGTGCCCCCGCTTCGCCTTCTCATTGCCAAGTGGGGCTGCCCTCGCCTCATGTGAAGGGTGTTTGGAGGCTGAAATAAGACCAAGGATGAGAAAATATCTCCATGGTGCCAGCTGGCAAGGGGCACGGGGAAGGTGCCTGGCTTTTTTGGCCCTCATGGGTTTCTGTCCCTTGACCTGCCCCCAGATTAGCATGAGAACAGCTAAGTTTGCAGATTCATCACCTGGGCAGGTGTATGGGCCACTTGGACAGTCAGCAGTCACAGATGGGGCTGCAGTCCCCACCCATTATGTCCTGTGCACACGCCCCTTGCAGGGAGGAGAGAAGCGGGTAGGTGGAGCATTTGTGGCTGCCCCTTTCCCTTCTTGGAGACACCCCCTCCCCACTGCACAGGCCACGGGCGCCCAGGGCTATGCCCACTCACCAAAGCCAGGGAAGGGCACTGGTCCAGACTCTGTGCTGGCATTGCAGACATTTCTGGTGGGGAAGAGACCAGCCTGGAGGGCACCTGGCACTGGGTTTGGAATAAAACAGGTGAATGCTGGAATAATGGACAGGTGGTGAGCGGCCTAGCTGAAAGAAGTGCAGGCTTCACCCTCATGGTTCAGGGTTTGAGTTCAGCCTCCTCCTTCTACCAGCTGCATGGCCTGAAACACTGACTCAGTAATCAGTAATTATTCAGTACTGAGTCAGTATCTGACCCAGTGGTTCTCACCTGGGTTGGGTGATGTCTGGGGACATCTGTGGTTGTCACAGCTGGGTGCTCCTGTCTTTAAGTGGATGGGGGGCCACCCCACAGTGCCCAAGACAGCCCCCCACAGAGGGTGACCTAGCCCCAGTGTCAGCACTGCTATGGGGGGTGGGGGGGACCAGGCTGGGCCTAACCCTACCCATATGTAACGTGGGATGCCGTTTCCCTCTCAGATTACTGTGAAGTGCCTAGCTGGGGGGTAACCAAGGTGGCAGAAAGTGATGACAGCAGCCAGGGCCCCAGTGCTGACCTGGGGAAGGAAATGAAGGCGCTTCTGGTCTGGCAGGTGGCACCAGGTCCTTTTTGCTGCAGAGCACAGGTTCCCTCAAGCGGCATCACTGAGTGGTCATTCTTTACACAGGCCTTGTTCACCCTGGGGCAGGTCACTCACTGCACCTTATAGTTTGGATAGTTTTCTGTAGTTGTGTTACATCTCACAGCATTAAACAATTTAAAGGCAGCACCTATAAAATTTACAGGTGGGAGCATCTTGAGTTCTTCAAGGTCCCTGGGGCAGTCTCAGCCAGCACGTACTCTGCTTGTTCCTCACCCACCTTTAAAAAATAACAGCTTTTAAATTATGTATTTATGAGTATAAAAGTTCTATTAAAAAGTAACAGCGTTGTTAGCTGTCATTCTCATACTGCCCACTCCACCCATTAAAGTGCACGTGCACTGGCATCTGGTGCATTCAGAGTTGTGCAACCACCACCTCTATCTAGTTCCAAAATATTCTCACTTCCCCAAAAAGAAACCGTCCCTGTCATCAGTTACCCCCATCTCCTCCCCCAGTCTGTCCCTGTGGATGTGCCTGTTCTGGACATTTCACAGGGATGGAATCACACATTCTGTGGCCTCTTGTGTCTGGCTTCCCTCACTGAGCACTATGTGTTCAAGGTCCACCCACATTATAGCGAGTGTCAGAGCTTCACTCCTTTTCCTGGCTGAGTAACATTCCAGTGTGTATGGATAGACCGTGTTCTGTTTGTCCATCACCTGTGGGTGGACACTTGGGTTGTTCCCACCCTTCAGTGATTATTATGAATTGTGGATGTCTGGGTACAGGCCTTGCGTGGACACGTGTTGTTGCTTCTCTCGAGTGGATACCTAGGAGTGGGTTGCTGGGTCAGATGGTAACTCTGCTTGCTTGTCTGCCAGACCATTTGCCACAGTGCTGACCCCTTTCGCATTTTCACCAGCTGGGCACAAGCGTCCTCCTTTTCCTGGTCCTTGCCAGCACCGCTGGTTGTCCTTTTTGACCACAGCCCTCCTCGTGTAGGGGGGCAGCTTGCTGCCCTTGGCACAGGAGTTTCTCTCGTCCTCTGGATTGGTTATCTTTGGTTGACTCCTCGATCCCCAGGCTCAGTTTCTGTGTTTTACGTGGTTTAGGCCTCATGGAAGAGCACCTCTGCCCGATTTCATCAGTTGTGTGAAATGACTTATTAAATCAGGGTCTCCTACCCCTACTGCTCCCCACTGCCACCCCGCACTGCTGACACTGGGGCCAGATCACTGTCTGTTGGGGGATACCTGGGCACTGTGGGGGTGTTGAGCAGCACCCTTGGCCACCACCCACTTGATGCCAGGAGCACCCCTAGTTGTGACAACTGCAGGTGTCCCCAGATATTGCCAAGAGTCCCCTAGGGGCAGGATCACCCCAGTGAGAACACTGGTTTAGACATTTTTTTATTATGTATCTAGTCTCTGGAGTTAAACCGAAGGCTTCTGGAAGACAGAGACTGGTCTTCAGCCATGAAGTCTTCGTTGAGTACACAAGGATGGCACGGGCAGACTCTGCCATGTTCCCTCTGACCCCAGCAATGAGACTGAAGGTGGCCATGGTTCTAGAGGAACCTAAAAGACCAAGGCCCGGGAGCCCTCCACGCTCGGAGACTCTTCCTGTGCCCAGAGATGGGCAGGGCCAACCCAGAAGGAGGCTCTTGGGCTCTAGGATGTGGCCCAAGTGATGACTAAGCTTTTTCTAAAACTGCTGAAATCCTCAGCACCCTCAGGCCATCTTGTCTTCTGAGTCACTTCACCTTGGCCCCAGGACACAGTGTGTATGTGATGGCTCACTCTCTGGGCCCAAGAAGGACTAGACTTGACCCTGGCCTACACCCGCTGCACTGAGCTGGGTGCTGTGGTCAGAGTGGACGTGTGCTTCCCTTTGTCTGAGCCTGGCCTTGGCAGTGCTGGCTTCAGTGGACCTTACTCCGCCAGGGTTGCCCTGGGCCTTGGGGGTTGGGTGGCATCTCTGCAGAAGATCTGAGGCGCAGTCCCCTTAGTTTGTGGTCCTTTGCTATATGGTGTGCTGAGTCTGGAGGGTGGGCCACCAGATAAGCCCAGCTGGCCGCACATCATGGAAACAAGCTCCCACTTTTGACAAAAATACATCTAAACCTATAGAAAGATCTTATAAGAATATATTAGGTGGGATTTTTTTTAGCCAAACTGAGGACATGCCTAGAAGCTAGCTCTCAGGGGATAGAGAAAATGCTCCAGAATGGCAGTTTGAAGTTCTTTTTATGAATTTGGAATCAAAGGAGAGACAATAAGGAAGGTTATTGGTGGGAGGTTAAGGAGAAAGGAAAGTAGGAAATCCTAGGATTGGGTAAAAAGTAAAATGGAGAGATACATACTTTTTTTACATTGGAGGTGCAGGGTAGTTAACATTTAGCATTTGCCGTAAACAGGGATGGTGTGGGCAACCAGATAAAACTGGGGCGTGCGCTAGCTAGTGAGGAGTTTACCCTCCGAGGGGTCTGGAAAAGAAGATCGCTCTGACATTTCAAGTGTTAACCTAGATGCACAAAAACAGTGGGTAGGGCTCGCTTAAGGTAAAGACTGACCTTTTGCTAAGGAAGCCTTAGGCCTGGGATGTGACTGCTCTCCACAGCCTGTCCTGGGAGGTGATCGCATTATCCAGTGTGGTTACTCTTGGTCACTGAGCTTACCAGGCCTGCCATGTGGCCCTGGAGTTTGTCAGGTCTACTCTTCTGCGCCTTTTTTGTTCACACCACAGTTGAAGCAAAGGAAAAAGAAGAGGGAAATTTACTATAATATCGTAAATGGTTATTTATAACCCATGGGTGTGTGTTGTGGAGCTGGGCCTGGGGTGAAACAGAGGCACTTCTTCCGCTTCCTCTTTCTGGTGAAGTCCCAAGAGGCCCCTGCCCCACCAGCCCCGCCCTCCCTGTTTCCACAGCGAGCACACTCCCAGGAGGGTGCATTGGTCTGGGCCTGCAGATGGAGACACGGAGGCTGGAGGTCGGCGGGCGCCATCATCGTGGCAGAGTGACAGTGATGTTGGGGTCGATGGAGTGACTGCAGCCTGCGTGTGAGCAGGGCTTGTGGCTTCGTGTGTTCATTTCATCCTCTCGCCTTTGCGATGGAGCTTGTTGGTCTCCCATCGTAAGAGGAGGAGACTGAGCCTGGGCAGGAGAAGGTGGAGTGGGAGGGAGACTGGGGTCTTCACGGCAGGGAACGGCGGCTGCAGCCCCCACATCAAGGCCTCGGCCCTGGAACGGGTGGGTGTCTGGCACGTTCCCATGTAGATGCAGATAAGACCTGGACAAGCTCATCCAAGCTTTTTAGCAAGTGTTCTGGGGATTAGTGTCTCCCCAAATTCTTGTCCACCCTTTGGAAATGGGGTCTTTGCAGATGTCATCAAAATGATACAATGAGGTCCCACTGTATTAAGGCGGGACCTAATCAAATAATGAGATTTAGACAGACAAAGAAGCAGAAGGAACTTCTTCCCTCCCAGCCCTGGGGGCTGTCAGCAAGCCTGGTCCCCTCTGAGGCTCATTGGGGGCAACTGTTCCAGGCCCCTCTCCTGGCTCTGGCGGTGTTGCTGATTACTGCCGTCCCTTGGCCTGTAGACATGTCACCCCATCTCTGTCTGCTTTGTCGCAGGGACCTTCCCCGTGTGTCTGTGTGTGTTCCCTCTTATAAGGGCCGTCATCATCTACAGCCCACCCAGATCCTCCAGGACAAGCGCGTCCCCTGATCCTTAATCACATCTGCGAAGACCCTTCTTCCAAGTCAGGTCCATTCACATGTCCTAGGGATGGGGGTATCTCTGTACGGAGGCCGCTACGTGGCCCGCAGCAGTCACCCTGAGCCACCGTGCATATTTTAGCACACTCTCTCCCGATTTATGGAAAGCCTCCAGGCACTGGAGGCAGGCGTAGGATGCTGGCAGGCCTGGGCTTGCAGGTCCTGACTCAGGGTCCTGCTCTGAGGCAGTCGGGACATGCCTCGGGGCAGTTTTTTTTACTGAGGAGCTGGCACCCTTTTGATAAAACTCAAAACCAGAAGTCCTAGGAAAACCCCCCAGTGTGGCCCATTCTTGCTTCCAGAAGAGGGCCTCTGGAAGTGGGTGACAATTCTCCCTCTTTCTGTATTCCAGATCTCAGGGAAGACCTGGGGGCCAGTGAATTTCTGGTCGCCTGGGTTGGTGGCCGACACCAGTGTCCTGCCCAGCCCCATCCACGAAAGCCTCATCAAGGAGCGTGCAGTGAGGACCACGATGTCCAACCCCTTCCTGAAGCAGGTCTTCAACAAGGACAAGACCTTCCGCCCCAAGCGCAAGTTTGAGCCAGGCACCCAGCGGTTTGAGCTACACAAGAAGGCACAGGCATCATTGAATGCAGGGCTGGACCTGAAGCTGGCCGTGCAGCTGCCTGCCGGTGAGGAGCTCAACGACTGGGTGGCCGTGCACGTGGTGGACTTCTTCAATCGCGTCAACCTCATCTACGGCACCATCAGCGATGACTGCACTGAGCAGTCTTGCCCTGTCATGTCAGGCGGCCCCAAGTACGAGTACCGCTGGCAGGATGAGCACAAGTTCCGCAAGCCCACAGCACTGTCGGCCCCACAGTACATGGACCTGCTCATGGATTGGATCGAGGTGCAGATCAACAATGAAGACGTCTTCCCCACCAACGTTGGTGAGTCGGGCAGCCTGGGGCTGGGGCATGTTTCTTTTTTTCAAACTGTAAGAGAAAGTTTACTTAGAAAGTAACAGAGGTAGAAGTGAACTATAAAAGGAACGGGCTCAGGAAACAAGTTACAGAAGCGAAAGAAGGGCCCTTGGAGTTTAGGAGAGAGAAAGGTGAGGTAACCCATCTCGGGGGAAGGACAGGGGGAGGGAAGGGGCGTGGGTGTGCTAGGGGTGATGGTCATGTTTTTAAAGATTTTATTTATTTATTTTTAGAGAGAGGGGAAGGGAGGGAGAAAGAGCGGGAGAGAAACATCAATGTGTGGTTGCCTCTCATACGCCCCCAACTGGGGACCTGGCCCCAACCCAGGCATGTGCCCTGACTGGGAATCAAACCGGCGAACATTTGGTTCACAGGCTGGCACTCAATCCACCCAGCCACACCAGCCAGGGCAGTGGTCATGTTTTTAATAACAGCTATACTGAAATAGAATTCACAAACTGTGAAATCCACCCATTTAAATTGTAAGTTTAGTGGCATTTAGTGGATCCCCAGGGTTATATAACCATCTCCTCTAATTCCAGAACATTTTAGTACCCTCAAAAGATCCCTATCACCATCAGCAGTCACCCCCATCCCCCTCCCCAGCCCCTGATAACCCCTTATTCACTTCCTGTACCTTTGGATTTGCCTGGACATTTCACATAAATGGAATCACAGTCTGTGGCCTTCTGTTTCTGGCCACATGTGTTCAAAGTTCATCCACGTACCAAGGATCAAAGCTTCGCTCCTTTTCATGGCTAAGTAGTATTCCAGTGTGTGAATGACTAAGTAGTATTCCAGTGTGTTAAGGACCTTCATGTTAAGGTCCTTAAAATGGCGAGATTATTCTGGATTATCCAGGTTGGCCCCAAATTTCATCAGAAGAGTCTTTGTAAAAGGGAGGCAGAGGGACATTCGACACATACACGAGAAGGTGATGTGACAACAGAAGAAAGAAGGAGGGACCATAGCCCAGGAATGCCAACAACTTCCAGAAAAAGCAGGAAATGGATCTTCCCTGGACCCTCTAGAAGGAAGCAGCCCTGCCCACAGCCCCATGAAACTGACATGGGTCTTCTGGCCTCCAGGACTGTGAGGGAAGACGTGGGAGTTGTTGTTAAGCACTCCCACATGTGCTTAAAGATGGACGCAAGATTGTGAAGAAGAGGACCAAGAAGTTCATCTGACCCTAGCCCTTGTCGCTCAGTTGGAGTGATGTCCTGTAACTGGTAACTGAGTGTTCGGTTCCTGGTCAGAGCACATACCTAGGTTGCAGTTTCTATCCTCTGGTCTGAATATGCATACAATCCCTGGTCCAGGCACATACAGGAAGCAACCAGTCGATGCTTCTCTCTCTCTCGCATAGATGTTTCTCTCTCTCCATTCCTCTCTGTCTGTGAAAAAACAATGGGGAAAAAATGTGCTTGGGTGAGGATAAAAAAAAATATTTTGTTAAAGTTTATCCGGCACCAGTCAGACTGATATGTCAAAATTAAACGCAACTGGTGGAAACCCAGAGGCGCTGATAACAGGGTGCACAGAAGAGTCAAGGGCCAGATCTTGATGCCCAACATTGGTTATGGGAGCAACATGAAAAGAAAGCACATGCTGCCTGGTGGCTTTTGGAAGTTCCTGGCGGACAATATCAAGGAGCTTGAAGTGCGGCTGATGTACAACAAACCTTACTGTGCTGAGACTGCTCACAGTGTCTCCCCAAAGAACCACAAAGTCATTGTGGAAAGAGCAGCCCAGCTGGCCAGCAGAGTCACCAATCCCAGGCCCAATCTGTGTAGCAAAGAAAATGAATAGACAGATTGTGTACACACTATTTGTGTTAATAAAACTACAAAATTCTAAGGGAAAAGAAAAAAGGACTGCAGAGTATATCTTTCCGGCTTTATGAGCCAGAAGGTCTTTGTCTCGAAACTACTCAAACCGGTCATGTAGCCCAAAAGCTGCCATAGACACTATATAAACAAACAGGTGAGTCTGTATTCTAATATAACTTTATTTACAAAAGCAGATGGTGGGCCCAATTTCAACCCCTGCATGAGAAAACCATTGCAACCATGGGCAGTGCAGTCCTGGAGATTCCATTTCTAAGCCCTTCTCTAGGCTGTGCCGCTCTAAAGCACTCCCTTTTCCGAGCATCACCCTTACTGATCCCCAGTACCCCCTTTGCCAGAAAATACAGCCGAAGGAATAAAAGAGCCATCAGTTCTCATATTGTGGGGCATCTGGGCCCAGATATGGAGGAGGGAGCAGGGCCAGGCTGAACCTGTCATGCACAGAGAGTCTGTTCTTTTCCCAGTTGCCTTTTAACTGGACACATCTGGGACCTTTCTCAGTGGTGAGCAGCCTTGTCAGCTCCCTGTGTCAGGGCCACGGGTCCAGGTCTTGCTGCAGATGCCACATCTTGAGCCTCTGCACATGGATCACCTGGACCTCTTTGGGCCACTACTCAGCCAACCACAGGCCTTATAAGCACAGAGCTATCCAGCTGCTGAGGTCCCATCTCCTGAGAATGTGTGCCTGGTGCATTGTGGCTTTCCCACTGTTAGCGACATCTATGTGCCCTCCCCTGATCCATCAGCCCCTTGAGCACCCCCCCTTCAATGATGGCCTAGTTTGTCAGTCCTGGTCCCAGGCACCTACCTGGTAGCCCTGGTTGGATCTCGTTAACACATGGCTTCTGTCTTGCCTGTGGGTTGAAGGGGACTCGAAGTCTTGGTTGGGAAAGCAGGAAGAAGCCCATGGGGGCTAACAGCAATGTGAATAAGCCTAATGCCACCAAACTATCGCCTAAAATGGCTCAGATAAGGAATCTCATTGTGGGTGTATTTTACCACAATTTTAAAAAGTTAAAAAATATGTTAACGGGAAAAGAAAGTGCAACGTAGCGTGTGCATTCAATGAAGCTCTGACAAATACATCAAATTTAATATTATAAAAATAATATTTTAAATTTATTTTTAAATAAATAAATTTAGCCCTGGCTGATGTGGCTCAGTGGATTGAGCACCGGCCTGTGGACCGAAAGGTCACTGGTTAGGTTCCCGGTCAGGGCACATGCCTTGGTTGCGGGCCAGGTCCCTGCTTGGGGGCTGAGAGAGGCAACTGATAGATGCATCTCTTACACATTGATGTTTCTCTCCTTCTTTTTCTCCCTCCCTTCCTGTCTCTCTAAAAAATAAATAAACTATTTTTAAAAATCAATAAACTTTAGAAATGTTTTTGGGGGTTTTCCCATCCTGTTAAGAAAAATAAATATTACTAGAATTATACACACATGGCCAGATCCCAAAGTAGACATAGCAGATCCACAGCTGGCAGATATGGGTTGGGAATGTTCTGGGTTCTGTGAAGGGAACTGGGCAAAGGCAGAGGGAACGTGTGACTCCCAGCACTTTCCCAGCGAGGGCTGAACCAGCAGGGCCAGAGTGGCCGATGTCCAGTGCCCTGAGGGCGGGCCTTACCCGCAGGCCTGTCTTCATCCCTTCCCTGGGCGTTGTTAAGAATCATAGCAGTGGGTTTCTCACAGCATTTCATTGGGCTCCCTGGAGATGAGAGACCTGGGTGGGGGTCAGGAGGCTACGGATCATGAAGAAAAGGGCTCCGTCACAGGGATAGACACCTCCCGCCCAGTCAGTCCACACTTGGCTGCAGGAGGAAACCAGGATATGGGCTGTGTGAATTTGGGCAGGCGTCTCAGCCTCTCTGAGCCTCACTAGTTCACAGTCTAGTACACTGGCAGTCCAAGGTCAGTGTGGTGTCAGGGCCAAGCTGGACCCCTGAGGCTGCATCCTGACTACCCTGGCCCCTCTCACTGTTCACAGGCACGCCGTTCCCCAAGAACTTCTTGCAGGTGGTGAAGAAGATCCTGTCCCGGCTGTTCCGCGTGTTTGTGCATGTCTACATCCACCACTTTGACCGCATCGCGCAGATGGGCTCCGAGGCGCACGTCAACACCTGCTACAAGCACTTCTACTATTTTGTCAAGGAGTTTGGCCTCATAGACACCAAGGAGCTGGAGCCGCTGGTGAGTGGGGCAAGGACTGAGGGGGCCAGAGAGCAGGCCACTGGGGCACCCAAAGACGGGGCCAAAAAACTGGTTTGGTGAATAGTTTCATTAGCATACTCAGCTGTTCACTTACTGCTGGTGCTGCTTTCAGCCTCAGGGCAGAGTTGAGCAGCCAGACAGACACCATTCTGGCTTCCAGAGCTGAGAAAGTGACCTCTCAGGCCCTTCACAGAGCTTGTCACCCCAGCCCTAGGTGTGCTGCTATTTCCTTTTTTTTTTTATTTTATTTTATTTTATTTATTTATTTTTAGAGCAAGGTGGAGGGAGGGAGAGAGTGAGAGAAACATTGATGTTCAAAAGAAACATCGATAGGTTGGTTGCCTCTTGCACACCCCCAATTGCAGACTTAGCCCACATCTCAGGCATATGTCCTGACTGAGATTTGAACCAGCAACCTTTAAGTTAGCAGGCTGGCGCTCAATCTACTGAGCCACACCAGCCAGGGCCTTGTTCCCTTTACTGTAATGTTTGGCCTTAAATGAGGTCCGTGAATCTATTGAGATTGCATCTCCTGTTGTTTTTTTGGGGGGTTGGGGGGTATTTCTTCACCTTTTGTGTCAATATCTGATATCCTGCTTGTTTTTAACAGAAAGAAATGACTGCACGGATGTGCCACTGAGAGCCCCTTGGCCTCACTGTCACCAAGGCAGTCCCAGGGGACACTCTGACTTGAGGGCCACCTCCCTGGAACGTGGACTGTGTTTCTGCCCCAGCAGGTCATTGACCTCCGCAGTGGTCAGATGGTAACCTCTGTGCCCCCAATGCTGCACTGGACACTGGGGTTGAGCCCTTTTTCTGATTCTGAGGTGACAGCAGGCCCAGCCTCCGAGAGTCCCACAGGGGAAGATTGAACTTGAACTCTGATTCTGTGCGCTGCAAACAACTAGGAAAATCCACTTTATCTATAAAGCACTTGGGTCTGCCTGGAGGCTGGAGCTCTACCTTCCCTTCATGAGCCTGTCCCATAATGCCCCCAGCGTGCTTGGCCTGGGAGAGAACAGACTACACAGGCTCTGGGTCAGCAAGACAGGAGCCCGCCTCTGCTGTGCCTTCAAGCCTCAGTTTCCCCACAGCCTGCTTCCTGTAGCCCCATGTCCGTGTCATAAGAGGTACAACGTAGCCCTGACTCCCTTCCCCTCCCTCCTCCCTTCCTCAGTCTCCTTCTGTTCCTTCAGTTCCTCCAAGATACTCGGCTCATCTGTCAGGGTTTCCCAGACTCCACATCTGCACCCCAGATTTCCTGGGGCCCCTTCACATATCATAATGATTGAGTTTTTATACAATTTCACTGACAACCACCTTGAGATGTTAAGAGAAAACAGCTTTTTATCTGTAAATAGTGAACTCACCTCCCCTCTAGACAAATACCCCTCCATGATGAATAACCCAGGATGACCCTCCCATAGAGCGTCTCTCGGGTTTGGGGTCTTTGAACCTGGCCTTTCTTAATGTGCCTGCCCAATTTACATGAAACCCTTGATGTGACCCTCTGTGGCCAGGGGACCAGAGTCCTAGCACTGTCTTTCCACAAAACATTGGGGCATATGACCAGGAACCCACATGCGGCTGCATGGAAGTGACATGAGGAAGCCACATGCTGCTCCAGGCCCCCTGCCCTTGGGGCACCAGACTGGCAGCTCTTCCTACCCACCTGCCTCTGAGGACCTCGGCGCCTGGGATTCCCGCAGAATAGAGGGGCTCCATCACCCAACACCAAGGAGTGCAGCGGACACCACCAGGTCCAGCCCTCAGATCCCTGGGCACACAGACCCCACAGGACTACAGAAAACCGTCCGATCAAATATAGCTCCTCCTTTTAAATACAAAACCACAGCCAAACACCAAAACCACTATATTCCCACCCCGGTCACCACCAGCTCTTTTCCCTCAGCCAGGCCAGGTTGGGGAAGGTGGCGGGGACTGTAGGGCGAGAAGGGCCCCTCCCTCCCCTCATGTGCCTGCAGGTGTTCGCATGTGAACATCAGAATAAATTGTGCCATTTTTGTACCCGCTGCTGCTGGCTGTCATTTGTCTTCTAGCAGGAGGGCCTGGTGTCAGGACACATCACTGTCATTGTCACTGGGGTGCTGTCATCCACGCCCAAATGGTGAGGAAATAGATGTCACAATGGCTCGTAGTCCGCCAGAGCACCCCCAATCGATAATCAGATATGCAGAATGGGGGTGAGTTAGAATTTCATGGGGTGCCGGGTGGGGACAATTAGGTCAAAAGTGTCAAAAATAGGTCAAGAAACACCACAGAAAAGGTAGACTTCACTCTCCCATTGTCTTTGCCTTTTTGCCACATGAGAGAAGTTTCCAGAAGATATTGGACTGAATACAGAAGAATTAATTGAGAGGGAACAGAGGAGTGTTTCTGTTCCAGCCCTTACTAATTAGCCCTGCAACCTGGAACACAAGACAAAGTGACCCTCAAACTTTGCTTTCATGTGAAAAATGGGAGCAGACACCTTACTCTCAGGGGCTCCTTTCATTTGTAAAATGTCACTGTTCCAGAGCCAGCCGGATCTGGTCTTTCACGAAGGCGGGTTACAGGCCATGCTTCTGGCACAGGAGCAGGTGAGGAAGAGGCGCCTGCTGGAAGCCAAGGGCCACAGGGAGCTGCAGGGTGAACGGACGGCCAGGAACCTGTGAGCCCAGTGTGGCTTCTGGCCCCCAGGGGGCGTGCTGACTCCGTGGGAAGGGAGAGGCCTTTCTTCAAAGTGAATTAATTCCCCGTTAACTTGGAAATACTTTCTAAAGAAGCCATTGTCTCCTTACCCTTTGATTTGCAAATATATCACAATGATTTCCAGGACCAGTTTAAGAACTGGGGAGCTGTTATTGTCATTTGGAATAACATCCCCCAAAGATGTCCTCATCCTAGTCTGGGGACCCGTGGACATGTCACCCCCCCATGGTAAAGTGACTTTACAGATTAAGTTGAGTAAAGCCCCTGAGGTGAAGATGACGCTGGAATTGCCAGGAGAGAGGTGGGAGAATGTCCTCACAGGGGCCTCACAAGAGGGAGGCAGGAGGGTCCGAGTCAGAGATGAAAGAGGCTGCGCTGCTGGCTGTGACGATGGAGGAAGGGGCCACGGGCCAGGGATGCGGCCCCTGTAGAAGCTGGAAAAGTCTGGAAATGGTCCTCCCTGGAGCTGTAGGAAGGACCAGCCCTGCCCACACCTGGGTTAGCCCCATGAGACCCACGTCGGACTCCTGACCCTAGAACTCTAAGGAAATACACTTATATTGTTTAAGCCACTAAATTTGTGGTCATTGGTTACAGCAGCCATAGGGAAGCCATACACCCTTTAGAAAGAAATGCTTTGCACACAGAACACCCTGGGACCCATTAACTGGGGCTCCTGGAACACAAGAATTAGAGGTGAGCTTCTGAAAGACTCCTCCCTGAGAGTCACTCATCCTAACAGGACAGTTCACCCCAAAATTTGTCCTACCAGGAGAGGTAATGAGGGGCAGGTACTGGTTCCTAGACATCTAGTCAGACAGGTGTTGATAGAAGGACCAGTAGTGTTCAGCTTGGACAAGACTAGCTGGCCATCGTCCCACCTGGCCAGTCCCCAAGGGGCTGTCATTTAGGAGTGGCTATGGGTTTGGAGCATCACAGCCAATAAATGGGACAAAGAAAGGTAGAACCAGGCAGAGGGCAACCTCTGATGTATGTGACAGAGATGTTCTTCCAGAAACTCAAGAACTCAGTGGGGGCATCCTAGAAGATCAGGTACCCCCTGTTACTGGAAGTTTCCACACTGGGGCAGGCATTGTCCTGGAACCACGGTGTTCAATAGGGCAGCCACCGGTTACATGTGTCTGTTCAGCCCATCAGTGGGTCTTGATAGTCTCCCATTTCCACCACGGCAGGAAACTTTTACCTCAGCAAAGCTTCTAAAAGCAGTTCCTGAGTCACAATGAAAGTCAAGGTAGAGACTGGTTCCTCTTTTTTTTTTTTCTTTTTTTCTTTTTTAAGTCCAGAGCACCTCTTCCATCCTCGTCAAGGGAAGGGCTAAACTTCTTTCATATAACACTAGGCAGGTCCTCATCATGACTTCCAACAAGAAAGGGAGCATAGAATGAAAGGGGGGCAAACTTGGGTGACATGGGCCAGTCAGCACTGGGGAAGCCTAGGCCATTTGGACACGCCCGGGTACACATACACTTGCCTCTCTGTTGAGAACCATGCATTTTATGGGTGCCCCATAGCTTAATGAATTTCCTTTCTCTCTCTCTCTCTCTTTTAATATATTTTTTAAATCCTCACCCAAGGATATATTAACTGAGAGAGGAAGGGAGAGAGAGAAACATCCATATGAGAGAAACATCCATATGAGAGAAACATCGATCGATTGCCTTGCACACACGCCCTAACTGGGACCAAACCCACAACCTAAGGTATGCGCCCTGCCCAAGAATCGAACCTGCAACATTTCGGTGTAAGGAACAGTGCTCCAACCACCTGAGTCACACCTGCCAGGGCACGAATCCTCTCTCAATTGTAGCCATTATGTTAGAGAAAATAAATATTCCTCCAGTCAAATCTTTATAAATATCCCTAATTATTGCCAGAGATAAACCACCAAAATTGGTGTCCAGAGGAATTACCTTAGAGGGTGTTTTTGATAGATTGTACAGGACCCTCCACCTAAGTGGTACCAATTTACACCTCTATCAACATGTTTCTTGGTTTCTATTTTCCCGCATCTTCCTCCCAATGCTGGACATTAGGCCTTGTGTCATTTATCAGTTTGATAGGACAAATCCTCACTATAATAATGCGTTGTTGATCTCTTACATTGCCAATTCACATCCTTTGTAATTTTCCATTGGGGTGTGTTTTTTTCTTATTCGTTTATCAAAATTCTTTACATAAGGGCTTATATTTTTATATACTTACTTATAAAATCTTTTCTATATATAATTTATCATATACGTTACACAAACTTCTCCTGGTTTCTTGTTTGTCTTTAACTTTGTTTATAATCACTTGGACATACTCTCTCCTCCATTTTTTTTTTTTTTTTTTACATTCTTATATTTGGTCACTCTTTTCCTTAATGGTTTCTACCCTTGGTGATAAATTTATAGACTTGGGTTGGGGAAGCCCTTAATGTAAATATATTCACCTCCATTTTCTTCTGGTTCTCCATGGTTTTATTTCTATTTACATTAAACACTGGTTAAATTAGAGAGTTTAATTTCCATGTATGGTTTGGGGGAAGACTCTCTAGAAATCTTTATTTGTTCAGTAACAAGTGAATCCCCATTTCAGCACCATGCGATGTTTCTACAGAGATCAGAAGGCTACTTATTTACACAGACGTCTGTTTCTGGGTTTTGTAGGAGTATGCCTATCCCACCTCCAGTTTTAATGTACCTTACAGAGTTAATTTTAATATCTGGCAATATAAGTTCCTCATTATTATTATTGTTTTTATATTTTCTCAACTATTTTAAATAATTGGCATAGTAATATTGTACATGGGATTGTAATAATATTATTATACTTAGAATAGCATCTTATTCATAGTCCAAGTGAAATTTAGAGTTACTTTAAGGTTTTTAAAAATCGCCTCTAGGCCCTGGCTGGTGTGACTCAGGGGACTGAGTGCTGGTCTGAGAACCAAAGAGTCACCAGTTCAATGTCCAGTCAGGGCACATGGCTGGGTTGCAGGCTAGCTCCCCAGTAGGGGGCGCATGAGAGGCAACCACACATCGATGTTTCCCCTTTCTACCTCCCTTCCCCTCTCTCTAAAAATACATAAAATTTTTTAAAAATGAAAAAATTGCCTCTGGACTTTTGGTGAAAATAGTAAATTTGGGAAATAATATAGGCCCAGGTTCTCACTCTGGGACATAGATTTGTCCCCAGGAGCCTCACGTACCTCTCCATTTATTCCAGCTGTGCGTATGCTTTTGCCGTTTCCATCCTGCGGGGTTCTGCACATTTTGTTTTTCTTTCTTTTTCTTGCTCATATAATTTTTTTAAATTGAGCTATAAATCAGATGCCATAAAATTCACCATTTTAAAGTGCACAATTGAGGCCCTGGCCAGGTAGCTAAGTTGGTTAGAGCATTTTCTGGACATAGATTGTGGGTTCAATCCCTGGTCAGGGCACATACAAGAATCAACCAGTGAATGTATTAATAAGTAGAACAATACAACCGGTCTTTTATCTCTTTCTCTGCCTTCCTTTCTCTCTCTCTCTCTACAAATACATACATACATACATACATACATACATACATAAAGTGCACAACTGAGTGAATTTTAGGACATTGCCTGAGTTGTGCAACCATCACCATCAAATTCTAGAACATTTTCAGTTCCCCCAAAAAA
Organism: Pteronotus mesoamericanus; assembly: GCF_021234165.1. NCBI lineage: Eukaryota > Metazoa > Chordata > Mammalia > Chiroptera > Mormoopidae > Pteronotus > Pteronotus mesoamericanus. The sequence goes on from NW_026555047.1 coordinate 685,233, forward strand.
GCCCAGTCCCCATCAATAGTCACTTTCTACTCCCTCCCTCTGGCAACAGGGAATCATTCCTGTCTCTGAGGACTTGCCTCTTCTGGACATTTCATATCTGCACATTTCTTTTAAAATTAATTTTTAGTTATTTTTGGTTGTGACCATGATGCCTTTTTTTCCATTAAATTTTCTAGATGATTATGTCTGGAACATACAGGAAATCTCTTGATTTCACCATGGATTTTGTAACTGGCTTCTTTTCTGAAATTTAAGTTGCCCTTCCTGCATTGTCGAGGCTGAGACTCACCCCTGCAGGTGACATTAATTCAGTATGTTCAACTTTTATTGCCAGAATCAATAGGTACTGTTTATTTTTTTTAAGCTTTTATTTATTTATTTTTAGAGAGAGGGGAAAGGAGGGAGAAAGAGAGGGAGAGAAACATCTGATGTGTGAGAGATACATCAATCAGTTGCCTCTCACACACCCCCAGCTGGGGATCTGCCCACAACCCAGGGATGTGCCCTGACTGGGAACTGAACTGGCAAACTTTGGGTTCACAGGCCGGGACTCAGTCCTCTGACCCACACCAGTCAGTGTTAGATGCAGTTTCATAGATGATGATAATTGGCAAAATTAAGATCAATATGTTTTTTAAAAGAATCACTCTCTCTCTATCATATTTTGCTGTGTATAACTTTCAGGGAAAAAATCTTTTGTTTTATTTTTTAATCCAATTATTTATTTATATTTAGAAGCAAAACCAATTATTGTATTCCAGGGTGTTATTTTGCATACGGATATCATTATTGCTTCCTAGAGTTAAACTTTTAATGCATAAGCATAAATAAAAGAATTAAAAACATTTATATATAGATATGGAATTAGTACTATCCATGTATAATGTACATTCTTATTTCTCCATCAAAAATTTGGGCAAAAAAATGCGCATTATACACGGCAAAATACATGTATAATATATATCACACACACACACACACACACACACACACATAACCACTAGTAAAATGTCAAACAGTCTGTATGCCTGTATACTTTTAGATTAACTGGAGAGACCAGGACAGGAAAACAACACCTGCAAGAGATAGAAAGCCCAGAAAACAGCACGGATGAATTTTTTTTTTAAGGGTGATTATTATAAAGCATGACACAAGACCGGCTCAAGCAAAACCAAACACAGCAGTTGTGGATCAAGGATGGCTAAAGGCAGCGTACCCGCCTGCTTTTGTCAATAAAATTTTATTGGCATATGGCCTTGCTCTCTCATTTGCATATTATCTATGGCACTTGCTCTACAAAGCAGAGCTGAGCAGCTGGCAAAGGCTCCAGCCCCACCCCTCACAGCTGAAATAGCCACTATCCCACCTTTACAGGAAAAAAAAATTTGCCACCCCTGTTACAGAAGTAGTGGTTGATACTCCTCAAAATGTGAGGGCCTCACAAAGAAGAAAAAACAAAATCTTAACACTTTATTTTTTTCCAATAGACAAGGATCGTGGTGATAGGCGCACAACTCTGCTAAAACCCCTGAGCTGCATACTTCCAATAGGAGAATCTTACATGTGCGTTATAAATGCAATATATGCTGACAAAGATGTTATGAAAAAGGCTTAAGGAGTTCAACGTTGAGCAGGCAAAGTTATATCAATGCCAAACCAACCATGAGAAAGGAGGAATCTCAAGGTTAATATAGATGGGACAGAGTACACTTATGTAAAGTTTCCTAATTAATATATCTGTAGGGAAAAAAATTAGTCAGAAAACCGTGGTACTAAAATATATTAATGAGATACAAAGACAAGGAAAACATGGTAAAATTATTTCATAAACATTTAAAGTAACTTCAGGGAGGTTAAAAATATATATTAATATACTAATATATTAATATCTAAGTTTATTGATTGTTAATTATAAAGTTCTTTATAGATTTATTAGTATATCAATTTATATCATGTAATTCATGTATATATTACTTTAATATGTAATTAAAATTAAAATAATTTTTATATATAAGTAATTCATTAAAGTTTATTTACTGGCTATTTAAAAAATTTCTTATTCAACAACTTAGGACCTTCTTTACCATAAAAACATTTGTGAAAATTGGTTTTCTTTTTCTAAATATATTTTTAAAAGATTTTACTTATTTTTAGAGAGAGAGGAAGTCAGGGAGAAAGAGGGAGAGAAGCATCAGTGTGCCGTTGCCTGTCACACGCCTCCAGCTGAGGACCTAACCCACAACCCAGACATGTGCCCTGACTGGGAATCGAACTTGAGACTTTTTGGTTCACAAGCCGGCACTCAATCCATTGAGCCACACCAGCCAGGAAAAAGGAAAAAAGGTTTCCTTTTTTAATTGATTGTATATTCGGCTCCATGTCAAAACATCAAACTAAAAAAAAAACATTAAACCAACGTTGTACAGGTCATTGCCTCTAAGCAGAATGAAGGACAACTAGACATCCACAGCCGGGGTTAAATAACTCTTGGCCATGGCATGTTCAAAGCCTTCTCCTGAATCCCTCTGGAGAGAGAAAACAGCCCGGGAAGAGTCCTGGCAGGGGGGTCAGAAAACCTAACAAGAAAAGTAAACTCTGAACATCAGCTTCCTGTGTGTAACACGGAGGTTGCACATCTGTGACTTGAAGAGAAGCTGTATTAACTACGTCAGTTATTAATTAGGAAGCAGCTATATTCATGGGTTACTGTTATGTAACAAATGACCGCAGACAATGATGCCGTGGTCAATACTTACGGCAACACACTGGCCGCTGCCACCAAGGTGGCATAAGTTGCCTTCTACCTGCTGGCCACTCTCAAGGGCAATTCCTCCCCCAGTGCCAAATACATCAAGAAGATCCTGGACAGCATGGGCATCCAGGTGGACAACAACAATTCAACAAGGTCATCAGTGAGCTGAACAGAAAAAAATCAAAGATGCCATCACCCAGGGTATTGTCCAGCCAGAGATCCTGCCGGCGGGGCTGAGACAACACACTTCCGCTATCTCACAGTTTCCGTGGGCCAGGAACCCCCTGCTCAGGCTGCAGTAAAGGCATCAGCAGTGCTGGGGTCTCACCCAGAGGCTCAACTAGAGACGGGTCCACCTGCAAGCCCTTGACGTTGTTGGCAGAATTCAGCTCCCTGCAGGTGCAGGACTGAGGGCCTCAGTTTCTTGTCGGCTGGTACACGAACCGCCAAAATATGGCCAGATGCTTCATCAGAGCCAGCAACAGAGAATAAGCCAGAGGGGCATCACAAGCTGATGTGACCTTTGACCCACTCATTGGTCAGGAGCGAGTCGAGGGAGGAGACTGCAAAAGGACATGACCACCAGGAGGCGAGTCACGGCAGTCACCTGAGAGCTGTCCAGCTTTTTCTCACTAAGTGGAACTGACACTCCCTGAATCGCACATTCAGCTCCATTAAGTGACAGGAATACCTATTGGTGGCTATTTGAAGACGTGAAGGTGGTTGGAGTTATTCAGCTCTGGAGACTGTGCCGCTGGAACGTCCTTGATGACTCCTCCCGCCCTGCTTCAGGAAAGCCTGTCTAGACCAGTTCCTGCCCTGGGCCCTGCTGCCAGGGGCCGGCTGACTCTCTGCGGGGCTGTTCTGGGTACCACAGGGTGCTGAGCAGCATCCCTGGACCAACCCACTCAGTTCCAGGAGTTATCCCAGTGTGATAGTCACAGACGTCACCAGACATGTCTCCAGGTGCAAAGGCTCCGGGTCTATTCCTAGCACAGGAGCTTGGTACCTTGCTAATTTGCCACTGGGAGGAGTTTGGGCTGCCTGTGAGCACATGTTCTGTCATGCACAGATCATTCTCCTGAAACTTCTTGTGAGTAAGGAGCAGGCGTTTCTTTAAATTCCTTGTTTCCTGGTGTTGGTCTTTCTTGAAAGTGCAGTCTCAGCATGCACAGCCTTGGCATGCAGCTTTTGGTCTGCAACTTGCAGACTCTTAGTGAACCCCAATCCCTGTTTATCCACACAGAGATGCTCTCCTTCATAGCCTGTCCAGACCCGGAAATGTGCCATGTCCTGTAGGGTGTGGCTATTTGCTTTGTGTCCAGTTTTGGTCAACAGGACAGAAGTCTCTCCTTGTGCCCCCGCGGCACCAGTAAGCTCCTCCAACACCACGCACAATCATGAGCCTCCACTGTGCTGGACTTTCATTAAAGATCTTGTTGAGATATCACTGACAAGCTACACAGTCCATCCATTTACAGTACACAATGCAGCGACATCTGGTGCATTCGGTGTTGTGTGACCATCACCTCCACCTAGTTCCAGAATGTTCTCATCACCCTAAAAGAAGACCTGTTCCTATCAGTAGTCGCCCCCCTCCAAGCACCTGACAACCTGACAACCACGAACCCGCTTCTTGTCTCCGTGGGTTCTCCTGTTCTGGACATTTCACATAAACGGAATCACACACTGCGGGGCCTTTTCTGTCTGGTTTCTCTCACTGAGCATCCTGGGTTCAAGGTCCACCCACGTTGTAGCGAATGTCAGAGCTTCACTGTTCATGGCTGAGCAACATTCCAGCGTGTGGATGGTCCCATTGTGTTCGTCCATTCACCTGATAGCCCATCGCCACCTCTGGCAATGCAGAGTTTTGTGTCTTTGTGCCCAGAGCTGCTGTCTTTTGCAGCCTCTGTTTACAGGGCACTTCTGTTCACCTTCTGATGCTACCACCAGTCACCACCTGGGGAGGAGGGGTGTGATCCTAGATACCTCTGGAGTTGTGTGCCCTTCTTTCCAAACCACAGAAAGCAGAAGAAAAACAAAATCAGCTGCCACACTCTACCCCGCCCAACTGGGTGGGGACTCTGCTCCCAGGAAGGCCTACCGTACTGGAAAATAGCCAGAAACAGCTATGTCCACCCCAAGATGAGGTCCCCACACCCAGGCCAGCAGGTCACTGTCACTTTGTTGCCAGGCCTCGGGGGTCTGCGTCTCTATCAGATGGCAGCATTGACCTGAGTTTCACACTGGTGGCACTGGGCCCCCTGCACCAACTTAGTTGGAAAAGGGTGATGGAGTCAGGCATACTCACTCCTGAGCCTCCAGCCCAACCTTCCAGTGCCTACTGACAACGTTGCTGGGAACTTCTTCTCTTGGCCCGTCTCGCCCTCAGTGACAGATGGGCTCCGAGACTGGCTGGGACCCCACAGCAAGGTCCCTGGTCAGTCATGTTGTAGGAAGGTGGCCCCGAGCCCAGGGTTCCTGCAGACACCCTGCATCTCTTGGTTCTTCTGTCCTTCTCCCTCCATATGACCCACGTGTTTGAGCAGATCTTTCGACCTGTTCCTCTGGCTCAGCTCTGGGGCCCATCATGAGTTCTGACCACACAGCCAGGCCTAGGAAGGACAAGCATCCCACTAGGAGTCCTGCAGGAAAGGTGCAGAGCAAATGAACCCATTTCACCCTCTATCAAATGACCATCCTTGTCCACCTGTCCAGTTTCCAAAAGCTGCCAAGGAGCCATGCCTATATGTCATAGCAGCAACAGAATACCTATGCACCCTCATCCCTTAGAATCACCCTGGAGAGATGACACGGTGTTTTCCTGGGGCTGTTGTTACAAATCACCAAAATGTAGTGGCTTAAAACCACACATATTTATCACTTCATATCTGGAGGCCAGGTGTCCTCACAGGGCTAACATCCAGGTGTGGGCAGGGCTGGTTGTTTCTGGAAGTTCCAGGGGAGAATCCATTTCCTGCCTGTTCCAGCTTCTAGAGGTGCCTCTAGAAGAGGAAGTAGCCCCTTCCTCCATCTTTACAGTCCATCCCAGTGGTATCTCCACAAACCCCAGAGAATCCTGGACATGTGGGCAAGCTTCTCACTGGCCCTGGGCCCCAGGGAAGCGAGAAGACTACTCACGGCCCGCAGCCTACCCAGCCCAAAGCCAGCCCTTCCCAGTATACCTGCTGGGAAGCAGAAGGACTGCTTCTAGAACAGCTGGAGGCCATGGCACCTCGGAGGTATGGCCAGCTGTGTGCATTGCAGGGCTGTGACGAAGGTCATCTTTTGTGGGTCAGCAGGCGTGGAGAAATAACATTAATGGTGTGCTTTCTCTTTCACTTTATTTTGAACTAGTTTTAGGCTTACAGAAAAGTTGCAAAATTATACTGAGGGTTCCTGTATACCCCCACCCAGTTTCCCTAAAGCTAACGTCTTACATCATGGATATAAGACACAAGGATCAAAGCAGGACACCCCAGGTTAGTGGAGTCAAAGGTTACTGGGGTGGGTGTCGATGAAGGGTCAGGAAGGAGGACCACAAGAGGGAAGCTGGTTCTGAGGCAGGAGACAGCATAGGAAGGACTCTGAGACTGCACTGCTGTTACTGGCCAGCGTCCGGCATCCTGGTTCCAGGAAACACCTTTTATCACTTATGTAGAATGAATAGTAAACCAAGGCAGGGAGGAGGAGGAAGACATGTCTCACCCACTAACTCAGCTGTCCTGAGCCTGGTCCAATAATATTGCCAGGTGTTCCAATATCACAAGAAACACTATGTAAGCAAGGGAGGAGGGAAGTCCTTGAAATTCTATGCAGCGTTTCCACTATCTGGGAAAGAAGGCCTTGAAACTGTGCTTTCATCCCAAGGCCTGAAAGGCAGGAGAGGGTCCACAGGCCCATAAATAACTTTGGGTAACGCCCCCAACTTTAATTAACTGCCCCTTGTCAGGTATCTGTTTTACAACAACATGAACAAGTGGAGTCTGGAGCAAGATAAGGATTCGGGCTGACAGACCCCCACACATACCTAAATTTGGGTAGTCACATCTCCTCAGGAAAGTTGGCACCACACTTACCCATGAATCAATATGTAACATTTTACTCCCATTCCACCAACTATGTAAGTCCTCAGAACAAAGGACTTGCTCTCTTAGTGCTCTCCGTGTTCTTGGTGCACTGGGAGCTCTTGGCATGCTGGCCACCCCGCCTCAGGCCTCCCCGGGGCTTGCCACCTCGGCCTTCAGCTATTCTTAGTTTTGCCACTCTGCTTTGCCCGAACCTCTGCCTTTCACCCGCCCCCCACCCATCTCAGCTAGGCCCATTCTCTTCCATGGGAGCAGATGACTAATAAACTCTGATTGCATGCTAATAGATTTGCTGATATGTAATTCTTTACATGCATCAGCAAGAACCAGGTCTCTCTGGTCAGCAGTTCCTCATTCTAAAGCCTGCTATGGACCAGGAACGCTACCCGGCTAATTGCTCCCCTCTTCCCCAAATCTCTGGGCCTTGCCAACCCTCCAGATGCCAGCCCTATTCCTTGAGGCCAGCCTTGGCAGGGGTCTCAGACTCTGGAACCGTCCATTCTCTACAGACCACACCCTGAGAGACAGTCCAGACTTGGAACATGGAGGGTGGAAAAGAGCAGAGAAGAAGACGGGTCCATAGTGGGGGATGTTGTGGCTATGGCCACTGCCCCCTGGAATCCACAAGGTCCTCATTACCACTACCCCTTTCCACTGTCAGGACAGAAAGCCCTTGGGAATAGTGCCGGGCATTGAAACCTGAGACCCCATAGACCCAAACTCCCCACCCCTCCAGGTGGGTAAGGATCCTTGTAAAGGGTATTTCCTGGCGCGGGGGAAAAGGGGTGAGCGCCGGGGTCCAGGCCTGGAAACAAATCCGGACCCCCACCTGCCATGACGCCTTCTGAGATGCGCGCTCGTGCTAAAGGGGCGGGGCGTGGTGATCCCCAGGGGATGGAGGGCGCTGCAAGGGGTCCAGTTGCACACTGTGGAGCCTCATTAACACAGAGGCACCCTTCGGGGAAGCCGCGGGCTCTGAATACACCGTCCCCACGCCCCTGCTATGGGCACCTGGGGAAACTGAGTCTCAGAGAGAGCTATGGACCGGCACGCTTACTCCCAACCCTGGGCAGCGCCTTCCGCACTGAACCAGGGAGCAATCAGAGCGCAAAAAGTCTGCGCGGCTCCTTTAAAAGGGGCGCGGCCCTACGCGCAACGCCCAAGCAATAACAATCCCATTGGCTAGAGCGCAGACCAAAGCGAGGCTGCTTTTGCCCAGTCCCTGGAATCCCATTGGTCTAGGGCCGGTCCCTCCTCCCACTCCCGGGAGCCTGGGCCCGGCGCCACATTCGTTGACGCAAACACGTTGCCCCAGCAACCGCTCTTGCTGCACAGAGTTGGCCCAGCGCCAGAGTAGGGTCGCAAGCTCGGCCGCTAGGGGTCCGTAGGGCTAGTAGCCCGGACCGCGGAGTCCACGGTGACCCACCTGGCGCCCCTCGTCCCCTGTTACCCGAGGGTAGCCAGACAAGAGACCCCGCTACGCGGGTAAAGAGGGGGCGCCTTGGGGATGGCGTGCCTGGAGAGGGTCACGGCGTGGGAACAGGCTGTGGAGGGCACTGCAGAGGGCGGGGAGGGTTCAGAGGTGCCGGGTCACATGCAGGACAGCAGATCGGTTCTAGCTTTTAGCAGCACAAGCAAATTCAACCCCGGGGGAGGACATTCCTGGAGGCTGGTTCCTTCACTGGCAGTGGTCAGGAGGAACCTGCCGCCTACGCTCAAAGGGGTCTCCGTGGCCCTTGGCAGGTCCAGCAGTCCAGGCTTCCAAGCCTCTCCTGTCCCTTAGACACCGTACCCTTGTCTTCTATCCCATCAAGGGACCCTGGCCATGAAGCCAGGTTTGCTTCCAGGCCTGGACGGACTCGCCTCATTTTGCTCATCTGCAAAGTGACAATTCTGGGGTGCGCTGGAGTTAGTGCCAGTCTGAGCCTTCTAGGACAACTGTAACAAATTATCACAGATTTAGCAACTTTCTTTTCTTCTTCTTTTTTTTTTTTAAATCTTCACTCAAGGGTATGTTTATTGGAGAGAGAGAGAGAGAGAGAGAGAGAGAGAGAGAGAGAGAGAAAGAATATCACTGATCGGTTGCTTCCAATATGTGCCCTGACCAGGGATTGAACCCGCAACATAGGTATGTGCCTGGATCAAATGGGAATGAAACCCATAACCTTTTGACCTTTTGGTGTAAGGGATGACATGCCAATCAACTAAGCTGTCCTGCCAGGGCTAGGGACTTTCTTTGACATTTATTCAGTTCTGGAGGCCAGAAATACAAAATGGGCCTCACGGGGCTAAACCCAAGTGTGGGCAGGGCTGATCTTTCCTGGAGCTCCAGGGAGAACCATTTCAGGCCTTTTCCAGCTTCTAGAGGTGCTGCATCCCAGGCTCATGGCCCCTTCCTCTGTCTTCACAGTCAGCAGCACCACTTCTTCCACCTCTGACTCTGAGCCTCCTGCCTCCCTCTGATGAGAACCCCGTAAAGACACTGGGCTCCCAGGGAATCCAGGGTCATCCACATCTTAGGGTCCTTGACTTAATGCCAACTACTTAAGTCCCTCTATCTCGCATCCACAGGTACAGAGGCTGAAAAGGGGATGTTTTGGAGGATGTTATTCTGCTAATCGCAGGGCATGACTGAGCTTCCTGAAGCATGGAGCCAGCTCTGCCCTCTGCCTGGCCCTAAGTGGAGTGTCATTAGCACAAGTAGAACTCAGAGGCACTCCAGGCCTAGTGCCTGGCCTGGCAGAGAGCTGACGGAAGGAGGAAGGAGATGGCCCCTGAACCACACCTCAAGTCAGCCAGCAGGGAGAGGCCCTTGGCTGTGAGATAATACGATTTGGGAGCAGGTGAGTTGAGTGGTGTGGCTTGGCCAGGCACAGGGCTTCCTCCACGTTCGCCTGCCTTTTTCTCCTGGCCAACACCCATCCAGCCACACTCTGGCCCTTCTCTCTGTCTTCCTCTGGTTGTGTGCCTTCTAGGGCCTGAACACCAGTCGTGATAGCCTCTTCTCTCCTCAAAACACGATGCTCCAGGTCACTGTCAGGGAGCAGGTTGGCTGGGAACAGGAAACCTGGCTGCCTCGAAAGACCTGGGTGCCCAATGCCTTGGACATGGTGGAGAAGTGATGACAAGCCAAGTGCCCCATCCTCAGTCACTGGGCAGGATGGTGGCCCTCGGCCATCTGCTGAACCATTGCTGACCACCCCCTGGCCCTTGGGACTTCTAGTGACTGGCCCCTGGGTGGCAGGACTTGGGTAGTGCTATCCCCTTTCACTGTGGGGTGGGCCCCAAGCCTGCAGAGACAGCCACAGTCTGGCAGGCTGCACAGCCTGGAGCTCCTGGCCACACCCGCCCCTGCTTTCCTTGCTCCCTGCCCTACCCCCTACACCCTCAAGGAGGACCGGGGCCCTGGCTCAGTCCCCAGGACTGCTGAGCCACTGGAATGGAGTGAGCTGTGAGTCAGCCAGCAGGAAGAGACACTTACAGCCACTTGCATCAGATGTTTCTGCCTCGTGGTCCCGTTGCCAGAGGCCCTGGTCCATGACCCTCACTTATCTGGGGATCTCCTGGGGCTTGTAGTTCCTGTCCCTGGGGTGGGGCGGTCAGACAGGTGAGAACATGGAGAGGGGATGCAGGCTGGGCTGGGTGCCAGCCCAAGACTCTGACTCCACCTGCCCTGCATACCCATAGCCACTCCAGACTCTAGTGCTGACCCTGATTCTAGCTTAGAAGCTGGGCTGGAATCTGGGCTCCTTGCTCTTACCATGGCAGCTCAGTGCTTAAGGGCCAGCCCTGTGACCCTCTGAGCCTCAGGATTCTGGCTCTGAGCAGAAGAGAGAGTGACCATCCCCTCAATGACACAGGCTTGTGAGGACCACTGCAATGGTCCCAATACCAGCCCCATAGCACCCAGCCCCATGCATGGGCACTCCCTGCTCTCATGTATGTGCACACCAAGCAGGTGCATGCACGTTCCCCACACGTCCATTCCACTCTCATAGATGCACAGGCTCAGTGCCTCTATGAACATGCACAGACACACACACACACCCCAGCCTGCTCACACTTGCGCACACATCAAACTGGTACCATTTTTTTTATTGTTGGGGTCGAAGGTCTTTACTGTCACTCCCTGGTAGGGTTGCCAGAAAAAATACAGGGTGCCAGTTAAATTTGAATTTCAGATAAACAATGAATAATTGCTTGAGACATATTTGTGCATGAGACTCATACTGAAAAGTTATTCATTGTTTATCTGAAATTCAAATTTTACTGGTATGCTCTGTTTTTATGTGCTAACTCTGGGACCCCCACCTGCTGGTTGTAGAGGCACTGAGCTGCCCTAGGGTTCCCTGGACAATACCCAGGAGATGAACTCTGCACCGACTGAGCCCCCAGGATGCCAGGGCTCCAGCCACCTGACTAGGTCAAAGCAGACACCTCCCAGCCATCCCGTCTCTTCCTGGCTCAGAGGAGGCAAGGGGAAGCAGAGGCCCCAGGGCTGGCAATCAGGACTCGCCTTGAGTCTCCTCTGGGATTTTGGGATGATCCTACGTGTGACATAGGCTGAGAGTCACCCCGCAGAAGTGAGGGTCTTCTCAAGGGCTGACCGGAGGTGGACAGAGTACCTCCTAGAGATCCAGCTCCCTACACCTTTGGCTCAAGGTTTGCCAAGTCCCCTCTATGACTGGGGGAGGGGGGCAGGGGTGGGGGAAGGCATTTACTGCCAGTTTCTCCTTTTTCTGGCCATCACCTCCCAGGAACTTCTTCCTGCTCTGGGAGCCTCAGGCTGAACCCTGGCCCCCGAGGGCAATCCTGAGTCCCCCTCCCAGGCTGTCCGTTTTCCCTGGGATCCTCTGGTGGGAAGTAGCTTTGTCCTGGGTCCTTCCTGTCCTGCCTATCAGTCTGGATATGCCTCTTGCTGACCATCACTGCCCCAGCTTGGATGGAGGAAATCTGCTGCCCAAAAGCCAGAAGACTTGAGAACTAGGAGCCAGGCTTCCTGCCTCACCTGGCTGGCAGGTCCCTTCCCTCCAGGGGCAGGTTGGATCTACCTCTCGGAAGCAGGGGAGACTCCTGGGGCCCCCAGAAAAGTAGACAGAGTGGGAAGGACCAGCTGTGCCCCCAGGTGTACCTTCTAACCCTCCCTCCCTTCCCAGACCCTGGGAACCCAGCACCTGTGGGAGCTGGGCCCGTAAAGAGAGCCATCCTCCAGGAAGATGGCAGGTATTGGCTGTCTGGGGCTGGTGGCCAGCCTGCATCAGGACAGGGCAGAGGCCTGAGAGCCAGCAGGCAGGGCACAGAGGTCCTGTCCCTTCTCTGGCTCCCACTAACAGGCCCCCCTTGCCCCCAGTGCAGGCTGGGCTTGGGCTATGCCTGGCTGCCAGCACAGATAGCTACAACCAAGCCAGTCCCAGTACTTAGCCCTCATGCATCTACAAGTCCATGGACTCCAAGGATGGCTGGCACCACCAGGTGCTGGAAGAAGCTGAAGGATCCTCCCCTAAAGTCTACCGGTGAGGGTGTGGCCCTGCTGACACCTTTATATCAGATCTTTGGCCTCCAAAATGTGAGAGTATAAATTTATGTTGTTTGAAGCTACCCTGTGTGTGGTACTTTGTTACAACCCCTATAACAGGTACAGAACCATACACATGTGCATGCACGTGAACATATCTACAAATGCTCAAACACATCCCTTTCTTTCGGCAATATTCAGTGAATACTTCCTGCCTGTGTACCAGGCCCTGTGCTGGGCAATGGATAGATCTGTGCTTTCATGGAGCTGACCTTCTGGGAAGGGGCAGTGGCCCATACCCACTTTGCCATCTAGAAGTCCATGAAGACCTGCCGGTGACCACATATACACAGGAGGCTAGGGTAGTAAGGAGCAGCTACATGAGGAGAGGGGTGGGGAAGATGAGGAAAGACCCATGGCTTCCCTTGGGCAGACAGGTCTGGCAGCCCAACCTCAGGCAGCTGGAGCTAATGTATGTGTCTATGCGCGCGCACACACACACACATGCACATATGCACATGCAAGGGGCTGGCTGGGGAGGTTCTTCCAAACAACACTGGGGGCTGTCTGAGGTTAGGCCTTATAGCTCCTGTGGCCTGAGCTGTGGCCTTGTGAGGGAAACATATAAATGGAAGCGGCTGGTGGGGAAGGGGACAGTCCAGCTTCAGGTCAGCTGGGCCTAGTTGGGGGAGTTGGGGGTGGGTGGCCATAAGCCTCTGGAATAACAAGCTAGGGCTTGGAGGATAGAAGGACTCCAACTCGCAGGCCTGTGTCCCCCATGTGCCCAGGGAACAGGGTCTGATGACCTTGCTCCCCAGTGCTGGGAGGACAGGGAACTGGCAGGGCTCAGGTAGGGCTGATTGTATCTTAGTCGGCTGGGTTGGGTGTGCCAGCCGAAATGGGATTGTTTTACCTCCTGTCCTGGCCCCCACCCCGTTAGTCTAGAAGAAACTCTCCTTTGCAGGACTGAGGGAGAGTCCTTCATGGATCTAAGTACCCATCCCCTGCTGTGGTTGGTCCATTTTCCCTGCCAACAACGGGATGAAACCCTTGGGGAGTTCAAAGCGCGTTCGGGTGTGCCTGGAGGGCAGCCGGGGCCTGGACCAGGGGGCTGCAAGGCAGGTTCTAGAGAAGCGTCGCCAAAAAGAGTCAATGTATCCCAGGCCCTGGGCGGCACACTAAGGGACCTGCCAGAGGGCAGGGCCGAGAGCCTGCTCCAGCTCTATACCGGAGTCTCGCAAACCTCCCCAAGTCTCAGACAGCCCCGCCCACAGCCGCCGTAACCCTTCCTCTATCATGCGCCGGGCATAGCGCAGGCGCAGAGATAAGCACTCGGGCCAGAGCTCGCGGCCACCCTGAAGCCCCGAGCGCCCTTCCAGCTCCGCCCGCTCCGCGCGCGTGTGGGCGGGGGCCCTAGGGGCGGGGTCTACGTCGGGGCGGGGCCTCGCCTGGCCCATAAAGACGGCGGCGGCGGGGCGCGCGCGACTCCACTCGGCGGCGGTGGCGGCCCGGGTGGTGGGGTGTGCGGTGGTTGTGGTGGTGGCGGTGGCGGCGGCGCTGCTGTTCCCCGCGCGGTCCGCGCAGCGGAATCTGCGCTGCGCGTCTCGGGCGGCGGCGGCGGCTAAGGAACTGCGGCCCCGTCCCGAGCCCGACCCCGGTGAGTGCGGCCCTGCGACCCCGGCCCGGCCTGCCCCCGACCCGGGCGCGGGGATCGGGCCCCCGCGGGACCTCGCCGCCCAGGCCTGGGCTCCCGGTGCGCTGGTCGCGGCCACCGACGCCCTCTTTTGTCTGCTCCCTCTGCAGGGACCTTTCCCCAGCCGCCCCCCCGCCCACGGGCCGCCCCCCGGGCCCGGCGTCCCCTCCCCCGCTGGCGGGGCCCGGACAGAAGATGGTGCAGAAGAAAACACCCGAACTTCAGGGCTTCCATCGTTCGTTCAAGGTGAGGGCCTTGTTGGTTTCGGGGGCGCACCGGGCTTGGCCATCCGAGTGGCCGGTGGGAGGGGCACGGAGCTCGTCCTCAGGATCCCCCGGGCTCCTGCCCGCCCCCCACCTGGGCCCTGCGGCTGCCCCAGCGATATGTGCGCTGGTGGAGGAGTCAGCGGCAGACAGTCCAGTCTCAGAAGCCCTGAGGCCTCTAGGGTCTTTAGGTTGGCTAGGGGCCCTTGCCTGTGGGGGCCTTTGGTTGTGTGTCCCCTGCAAGCCCCAGCTGAGTATTTAGCGGTGGGTGGGGCGTCAGCAGGCCACAGTCCTATCGCCAGCACCATGAGGTCTGTGGGGTCCTTCCTTCAAGAGCCCCAGGCAGAGCTGCAGGCCCATGCCTCCCACACATGCCCTCCTAGGTGGTCTGCAGAATGAGGTAGTGAATTGGATGCCCCCACCCAAGTGCTGCACCTCCCAGACACCCCAGGCGCAAGCACTATTTCCTGTTGGAGCGGGAAGTTTCTGTGGTGACCTGAAGGCTTCTGAGTCCTGGTTTCAGAGCAAGTCTAGGGGTCGGGCAGGTGCTGGGCAGGGGCCCCAAAGGGCCTGGCCCTGGGGACGCAATGATGTCAGCCGCTGCCGCACCCCGCCTGTCAAGTTATGTAATGGCTTTCCTGGGCCTCTTTGGGCAGGGACCTGTTGCCCTGTAGAGGAGGCAGGACCTGGGTGTGTGTGTGTGTGTGTGTGTGTGTGTGTGTGTACAGACAAGCCAGACACCAGAGTGGGAGGAGCCAGCCTAGAGTGTTTGGGTTAGAATTCCCAGGCCTGTCCAGCCAGCGTTTCCTGCCAGTGCCCCACCCCATACACACGCACGTCATCCCCCCACAGAGTAGTGACAACCTTGGTGTGTCCAAGTAGCCGGGGCTGGGTGGGAGGGAGGTAGACGCAAGGTCTCACTGGTGGTGGTCTGTTAACTCCTAGGGCTGGGTCTGAGCTCAGACAGGGTCAGTGGGCAGGGCCAGCTCTGCGGTCAAAGCATACTCAAACTTTCTGGATGGTTCCAGCCACCTCCTGCCAAGGCCTGCTGACTGGAGGCCCACAGCCAGCCCTGGGCCTGGCCCGCCTACACTGCTTAGGCCTGAAGGCTGGCGTTTGCAGGCCACCCGAGAGCTCTATGCCCTGTGCTGAGGTGGGACTGTGCGAGTCTCATGGGAGGGAGTAGGGACACTGGACAGAGAATCTTGGCTGAGGTGCTTGTCCAGGGTCCAGCTCTTCTGAGTTGGGGGCTGGAACAGACGTATGGGAGTGATGAAGGGACCTATGATCCCGTCGGGTCCTAGCGCCCTTATTGGTTGTTGAAGGGAGCTTCCTCACTTCCTAATCACTCCCTTCGGCCTAATCACCCCCTTTTGTGGCTACCCTGGGGCCCCTCCTTTCAGGTGGAAGGATGGAGACTTATCAGAGCATTGACGGCAATCTTCATGGGGTCCAGTCTCCTCAAGGGGCAGGGGCAGGGGCTGGTGGATGTGCAGCAGCAGACTGGCTGCAGTGCTCCCTTCCTCCTTTTTCCCCTGCACCTCCTAGCAACTATCTGCAGGGTGGGTAGGGAGGCTGGGAGGGCCCGCCTGTTATTCAGCTGCTCCCTCTGACCTCTGCCTGGCCCCTCTGCAGCTGGCCTGGCTTCCGGGCTTCTTGTCTGTAGGAATCTGGCCTGGCAAAGTGGGCCCCTCCGGGTCTCCCTAGGGCTCTCCTGGAGTTCCTTCTCTGTTGGATGACCCTCATTCCACAGCCCCAACCCCAGCTGTCACGAGGCCCAGATAGAGCCAGTGACTTGGTCCAGGTGATCTAGCAGGAACCCTAGCACCCTAATTGCAGATACAGGCCCCTACATGCCCACCAGGGCTCTGACTGCTTGGTCCACTAGGATGTTGGGAGTTAAATTAGAACTAACTTCTAAAAGAACATGGCCAGGCCTCAGTGTCCCACAGCCCTGAAGGCCTCAGCCTTTATGTGAGGGTCTGTCAGTCCTCAAACAGGATCATCTGCTTTGCAGAAATGGCATTTATCGCAGTAGCCCTCCGTTGGCTACATGGGAGATTTCTCCAATTTCCAGCTACCCGTCTGTCTTGGGCAGAGTCTGGTGCCCTCTCCCCAGTTCTGGGAGCCACCCAGTGACCCTACACAGGCCCCTGTCTAACAGAGCTGGTTTCTTTGCAAGGCACTAGGCCTGTGAAGGGCTTCCTCCTAGGGGTGTCTCCCTCCTAGGGATGAATGGGACAGTGCACACTGTGGCCCAGGCAGAGGCGGCCCAATGTTCATGCTGGAGCCTGTGGTGCCTCTCCTGTGAGCCTTGGGGGAAATGGTGGGACAGGAGAGAGAACAGCATAAGGCAGGGAGGTTGATGGCACCTCATTACACAGGAAGGGCTGAGCCCATGAGGCCGTGGGAAAGCAGGCAGGGCAGCTAGTGGGAGCCCCGCCCTAGAGCTGATAAATCATCCCCCTACTGACAGCCCTTCACCTTTGATCCACAGCCAGCTGTCCCCATTCTGCAGGTGAGCAAATCAAGGGGCCCACAGTGACTCTCACCCCCTCCCTTTGACTCTCACCCCCTCCCTGGTGGCCTGAAGGGCCTTGGGCTGGTGGTTAAGAGGTCTGTTTCTTGATGGTCATGCAAATCCAGGCTTTCTCTCCTTGGCTTATGCATACAGGGCTGGGCCGCCCTCTGGTGGGACAGCCCTGGCCGCAGCAGGGCCTGAGCGCTCTCTCGTCTTCTTCCCTGCAGGGGCAGAATCCTTTCGAGCTGGCCTTCTCCTTAGAACAAGCCCACCCCGGGGAGACTGACTTCAGCCTGGAGTGCCCAACCCGCCCTGGTGAGGGACCTGGGAGGGTAGGGACTGGTGAGGGCTGGGTGGCAGCTGAAAGCCAAAGGCAAAGTGGGCCTCATGTCTCAGCCTTCTGGTGCAGATATGCCCACGAGCCAGCCCATCGACATCCCAGATGCCAAGAAGAGGGGCAAGAAGAAGAAGCGGTGCCGGGCAACTGACAGCTTCTCGGGCAGGTTTGAAGGTGAGTGGGGTGGCAGAGCCAGGGACAGTGGGGAGATGACTAGGCCACCCAGGGCAGCTCTCACTACCACCCGTGCTCCCCAGATGTCTACCAGCTGCAGGAGGATGTGCTTGGGGAGGGCGCCCATGCCCGTGTGCAGACCTGTATCAACCTCATCACGAACCAAGAGTATGCCGTAAAGGTGAGCACAGTGCCCTCACCTGTCCCCTACCTCTTCCCAGCAGCGCCTGGGATCTGGTGCTGACCCTGGTAGTGGGAGGAAGGCAGCTGGCATTCGAGCTCCTGGACTCACAACTGGGGAAAACCAGTGTCTAAAGATGGCCCTAGGGCCAGTGACTCAGGCACCCCTAGGAATCCAGGTCAGCCTGTACTGAGTCCCCAGATCCAGGCAGGGGTGGGAAGTGACCATGAAGGGAAATCTAGGCAGAGGTGGGAAGTGACCAAAAAGGGTAGCCCCTTATGCAGGTACCTGAGGGCCTGGTACCAGAGTGGCCACTGAGAGTGGGGTGGGGACAGGACCGGGGGCAGGGTTTCCATCACAGCTGATGCTCGCTTGCTGTGTCACCTCAGGCTGGTCTCCAGGAACAACAAGTATACCTGCATTAGTTACTAGGGTTAAAAGGCAAGGCTGTACTTAGGGCTCAGCATTCAGGGAGACCAGGGCAGAGCTTCCTTCATGTCCCACGTGGCCTCTGACCCAGGGTATGGCCTGGGCTCTGTGGCCCTGTGACCTCTGTTGTCTGGCCAGACAGTTGGACCCTGCATTCCAAGAAACCTTCCAGGCTTTTCTCATCACCCTGCCTTTGGGCAGGAGTTTTGGGGTTGCAGGAGGCCAGCTGCCCAGGCAGGGAGGGCAGGTGCTCCATGGTGAGCAGGACTGACCGGAAGCTTCAGGCTCTGGTGGAAGTCCAATGACAAAGGTGGCTGTGGTCTCTGCCACACCCCAGAAGCTCCCAGGTGGGGTGGGCAATGGTGTAGAAGAATTAAACACTTAGAATGGAACACTTTGTGCATGCTGGGTATATCTCTGAGCACCTGTTTTCTGAGGAGGCTGCTGGGCTGCCTGACTTACTGTCACCGTTTGACAGAAATGGAGGCTCAGAGGGATTAGATAACCTGAGTCACATTGAGTGTGACCTCCCCGAAGGCTGCCTCCCTCCTCTGAGACATTCTGCAGTCTTCCCTGTGAAGTGGGGTCCTAGCCAAATTCACAAGGGATAGGATGAGATTTGGTTGAGGACGTGGCTGGTGGCTTTGTCTCAAGAGGCCCTGGAACCTGGTTTTCCTGCATCTCTCTGGGACAGGTGTGTTTGTCACTAGAAAGGTGAGACAATGCATAGGCTCAGACCTTGGAAGCCAGGGGACTTGTGTGCCTGCCTGCCGTAGGAGCCTGGCCTGTGGGACATCCCACATCCCCTTCCTCCAGGCACCTGTGGTGGGCAGGGAGCCCTGGGCGTGGGTGGTGATGCAGCCTGCCCACCCCCCCACCCAGCAAGAGGGGACCTGAGGCACCTTCTGACCCCACCTCTCTGTGAGCAAAAGTGGCCAGGGGGCATATGGGGGATGGGCCCAGAACCTTCTGGTCCTTAGCTAGAGCTCCTGGGTGCCAGATGGGGCTGGGGACTGAGGTATGGGTTGGCTTCCTGAGGCTCTGGAGTCTGGGAGGCCGTGTCAGCTGGTGGGCAGCAGGGCCCCTGTGAGCTGGCCTGAAATGCCCAGGCTCATGGAGCCACAGATATCAACCCAGACTGGTGTGGGACTGGGGAGGCAGGACATGGCGCAGAGGCAAGTGGGTATGGCTTGGCTGGCAGCCGGGTGCCCAGAGGCCACTCTAGTCCCCTGGGTGGTGTGGGAGCCAGCACAGTGGCCACTGGTCTCCTGGTCAGGAAGGAGAGGCTGCTCCGTCCAAGACATTGTGAAGAGATATTTTGCCAGGCTCCAGGTCCCAAATATATCCAAGGCCTGTCAGGGTCAGGCGTGGAGAGGGCCTGGCTCCTTTTCTTTGCCTTCCTGTCCCACTCACCCCTCCCTCGGTGCTGCTTGGGAAACACATTGCCCCACTACTTGTGCTGATGCTGCAGTTCTGACTTCTTGCAAATTCTGGGTCCCCATAGGAGAGCTCTGCTTTCTAGAGCTTAACGGTCTAAAGCTCTAACAGTTTCAGGTGTAGTAGAGGGAAAGTTTCTGGTGGGGGGCCCCTTGGGCTTTGGAAAGTCAGGCTGACCCAGCTGCTGTGTCCCCCCACCCCCACACGTTTCAGATAATCGAAAAGCAGCCCGGCCACATTCGGAGCAGGGTTTTTCGGGAGGTGGAGATGCTGTATCAGTGCCAGGGACACAGGTAATGTGATTCACTCTCAGCCCTGAGCCATATTTTAGCAGATGAATGGGCCTGAATGCCTCTTTACCCCCCAGCAAGCATTTAGGGAGTTCCCACTGTTCCAGGCTGTTGTGGGCGGGCCCAGTGGTAGGCAGGCAGGCAGTTCAAGGTTGGCGAGGTGGAAGGAGGCCTGTGGACCCAGTCCCAGCCTTTCTGTGGGCAGGGGGAGGTAGGGAGGGTGGGCGCCTCCTGGGCTGGGCATGCCACAAGGACCCTACTCCTATCCTCACTCCGGTCCTGCACCTCCCCACCCCCACTCCAGAAACGTTCTGGAGCTGATTGAGTTCTTCGAGGAGGAGGATCGCTTCTACCTGGTGTTTGAGAAGATGCGAGGCGGTATGTGGGGCCTGCGAGACATGTCCAGCTAGGTCCTAATGGGCTGTGGGCTCAGGGCCACCATGGAAGAACTTTTAGAGGGTCCTATACACCAGAGGGGGATTTTGGGGTCAGAGCTTCCTGTCAACACAGCAGCTCAGTTCAAGGACTTTGAGCCCAACCAAGGAGGCCAGAGTGGAGACTTCCCTGCCAGGTGGAAGGGGGTGCTGGGTGGTGGCCTGGGGACAGAGAGGTGATCCTTGCACATTTTTTTCTCCATCATGGCCTGGCCCCAGGCTCCATCCTGAGCCACATTCACAAGCGTCGACACTTCAACGAGTTGGAGGCCAGCGTGGTCGTGCAGGACGTGGCCAGCGCCCTGGATTTCCTGCACAACAAAGGTGGCTGGTGGGGTTGTCTGCTTAGGGTGCCACCAACTTCTCGCCATCCTGCTTGTAGATTCCCTGGTCCTGTGGGTGTCCAGCCTTGCCCCCAGCACACCTGCCCAGGGCTCCTGAAAAATCTGCCGGCCGAACACCCCCTGCCCGCCCCCCCCCAACTAACCTACCCTCCCGGTTCTCCGCACAGGCATCGCCCACAGAGACCTAAAGCCGGAAAACATCCTGTGTGAGCACCCCAACCAGGTATGCGACGCTGGGGGGTAGCCTTCCCTGTGGGACGAGGTGGATGGGGCCCTATGCGGGCTGGACAGGAGCCCCACCTCACTGCCCTTTCCCAACCGCCTCCCAGGTCTCGCCTGTGAAGATCTGTGACTTTGACCTGGGTAGTGGCATCAAACTCAATGGGGACTGCTCCCCCATCTCCACCCCGGAGCTGCTAACCCCGGTGAGGGCCCCGGGGTCAGGAGCAGGCTGGGAGTGGGAGGGGGTGGCAGGTGAAGGGGGAGCTGGGCCTGCATCCTGTCCCAAGCTGAGGTGCAGAGCTGCTCACTCACTACTCCACGCTGGGGCTTTGGAACTCTGGCTTTCCCTTAGCAACAGCGGCTGATTGGCCCTCCGGGTGTGATGGGGCGGGGCCGCGGTCAGGCAGGGAGGGGCGGTCTTCCAGCACCTGTTGATTGGGCGGGGGTGGGGGTGAGGCGGGGCCGTGAGGGGGGGGCAGGGCTGGCACCCATCGTCAGCCTATGATTGGCCGGGCAGGGTTGTCATTTACAGCGGGCTCAGGCTCAGGTGACTGGGCGTTCCTTAGCCTCTCAGTACCCTGGGAAGTCCCTGTCGGTTTTTCCCCTCCCACTCTGCGTCCTGTTGTCACACACCCCCTCCCCTCCCGCAGTGTGGTTCTGCAGAGTATATGGCCCCTGAGGTGGTGGAAGCCTTCAGCGAGGAGGCCAGCATCTACGACAAGCGCTGTGACCTCTGGAGCCTGGGTGTCATCCTCTACATCCTGCTCAGTGGCTATCCGCCCTTCGTGGGCCACTGTGGCAGCGACTGCGGTTGGGACCGCGGTGAGGCCTGCCCAGCGTGCCAGGTGTGCAGGGGACCTGCTGTGCGCCCCCACCCCCTGCCCTGTGCAACTCTTGGCACCTGGCCCCTGGACACTGACTACATCCACAGATTAAGGCTGGCCTGACCTTAGTAGGTTTCTGGAGGCTCTTTGGGTCCTGCGCCTTACAGAGAGCAGTTTGTTCGGGTAGCTGAGGTGGAGTGAGGCCTGTGGTTTAGGGTGACCAGGTTCCTGTTTCCTGTACAGGGCTGGAGTGCAGGGTTCATGTCCTGGAGCCCTCAGCAGGGCAGCTCTCCTGACTAGCTGTCCCTAGACCTTTGTTTCCTCGCCCTCCTGCCCCTCTGAGAGTCTCTGGTCCTGCCAGCTGACCCCAGGACCCTGGGCCTGAGTTCCACCTTGTTGACTGAGTAGCCAGTCCAGGGTCCTTGTACCTGGTTCTGGGGCCACAGGTCAGGTCTGAGGACCCTGACAGAGCCTGTCAGCAATGTCATAGCCACCTTGGGGTCCAGACTTGCCCATCAGATGTCAGGGTCTGGGCCTTGGCCCTTTGGGCGGCAGCTGATCCTTCCCTTGTGTGCCCCCCCAGAACATGTTGTTTGAAAGCATCCAAGAGGGCAAGTACGAGTTTCCTGAGAAGGACTGGGCCCACATCTCCTTTGCTGCCAAAGACCTCATCTCGAAGCTGCTGGTCCGCGATGCCAAGCAGAGGCTGAGCGCTGCGCAGGTCCTGCAGCACCCCTGGGTGCAGGGGGTGAGTACCATCCCCGCTGGGGCCAGCAGGGCATGGAGGCCTTTCCTCTGTCCAGCCTCCAATGGGCCAGGGTTGTGATTCAGAACAAGTGTGGCAGAATCCTCTGGGCTCATTGTCAGCCCCTTGCTGCCGTGTAGTTCTTGGGGTTGGTCACGGCCATCCTCTGGGGGCCCAGGCACAGTTATGAAATCTCCCCCACCTGCTGGCCAGGTTGAGTGGGGACTGCAGGAGCTGCTAGCAAATCCCCGGCCCCTGCTCTGGAGCTCTGGAGCCTCTTGCCTCCTGGCACAGAGCAGCAAGCTAAGGTTGGCCAGGGAGGCAAACGGGTGGGCAGCCAGCCTCAGTCAGGGTTCTGTCCCCTCCGATCCCAGAAGAGCCTGGCATTTCTGCTGGGCAGTGGTTGTTCACCCTGGGACCACCAGGGCAAGGGGCCCCATGGTGAGCAAGGACCACCTACTCAGGGCAAGCCAGTGGAAGGGATTCTGAACGCCTGCTGGGAGCATCAGGAGACCCTGATTGAGAAGGGAGAAGAGGGGCTGGGCCAGGAACGGCTAGGTGGGGTGGCTGGTGAGCAGGCAGGCCTGGGGAGCCGCCGGCCCCCACCTCAGGCACCTGGGGTTCTTGAAACATTCCCTTTGCCCCAGCTTGCCTCAGCTTCCATGCAGGTGTACCCTTTAATCCTTGGTGTCACAGCCAACTGGGGATGTGGGAGGGTTACCCCTGGGGAAGATGGGCTTGGCTCTATTCTTTACCACATATCTCTGGTCTCCTTGCAGTGTGCACCGGAGAACACCCTACCCACGCCCATGGTCCTGCAGAGGTGAGACCTGCCTGGGGTCTTGGGGCCTGGAGGGGGGCTCCTAGTGCAAGAGGGATTGTGCGTTAAAAATTAAGTTGATTAAGGACGAAATTAATCCACCTTAAGTTACAGAGCAAACCGTTCAGGCACTGGTTGTCCTTGTACCAAGTGATGGATTAGGCCCTGGGCTGGGGTGGGGGACTTGGAGCCCATAGCCCCTCCTCCAGGGCACTGCACAGACTTTGGGGTTCCCAGGGAAGCAGGGGGTATATCTGGCAGCCACCTCCCCCTCCTTGTTGACTGCCTTACCCTGTCCCCAGGAACAGCTGTGCCAAAGATCTCACGTCCTTCGCAGCTGAGGCCATTGCCATGAACCGGCAGCTGGCCCAGCGCGAGGAGGACGAGTTGGAGGAAGTGGAGCAGGGCCAGCCCATGGTCATCCGACCTACCTCACGCTGCCTGCATCTGTCCCCACCGTCCCAATCCAAGCTGGCCCAGCGGCGGCAGCGAGCCAGTCTGTCAGCAGCCCCCGTGGTCCTAGTTGGGGACCACGTGTGACCCCTCCCTCCCTCTGTACATAGGTCTCCCCCTCCCCCCCTAGATCTCACGAGTTTTTTAAGCTATTGCCAGCCAGTGACCAGCGGGCTGTGCTACCCGCCCCCCCACCATGGGTTCTGAGTTGCTCAGCTCAGCTGGGGGTGTCTTTTTATATAAAGTTTTTGCTGTTGGGTTTTTCCTTTTTTTTTTCTGTCCCCTACCCCCTTTTTTCCCTTCGAATGGTGTTAAAAGCAAACAGGTGCCCTGGGAGAAGAGCAGAGCGTGTGTGTGCTGCACGTGCCCCCGCCCTGCCACCCTGGCCCCACACGCTCACCTGTACTGTGAAAGGCCCTGTGCCCGTGGCCTCTGCTCGATGTGACTCAGGAGAGGAGGACCTTTGCTGTCTTCCAGAGCTGGGGGACCCCAGAACACACCCACACCCCTCCCCTCCCCAGCCCTCACAGTGTTCTCAGGACTGGACCGCCCCTGCACCTCCTGTCACCCCAGAGGCACTCTGGTGGCCAGTGGTGTCCTGGGAGCGGGTGGGCGGGGTGAAGAGCTGCCAGCTGGGCCCTGTCCCCACTGGTGGCTCTGTCTGCAGGGGTGGGCTGCTGGAGGAGTGGGAGGGGCTGTAGAGGCACCTGTCAGCCAACATGGAGGTCCTGCAAAGCTCCCCACCCCAGGCACCCAAGTGCCCCTTCTCAGGGCTCAGTCTGACCATGGCCACATCCTGCGCCCAGTTGACCCTTGGGTTGGTATAGAAGCTCTGTTGGCCCTGCCTCCTCCCCTCCCTGAAGCCAGGGCTGACCAGGGGTCCTGCTGAATCCCCCCACCCCCAAAGGCAGCATTCCCGCTCTGCCCACCTTCAGGAAAATGGCCTCCCTCAGGCACCCAGGAACCACCCCACCTCAGCACCCAGGTCAGATGTCGCATGACCCGCTGGGCTTGGGGAGACTCTGACACCCCTCTTTGTCCTTGGGTGGGAAACACTATGCAATACAAGCTTCTTCCTTTGTGCACATGTGTGCTTCTGCCAGCAGGGCGGCCCCCAGCCCTCACCAGGGCAACCTGGCCCAGGTTCTGGCTGGGTCTTTCAGGCAAGCCAGCTGGACAGGCCTCTGGCGGCTAGTTTTTCATTGTTTCATTAGTTTTTAAAGAACATCAGTTCACTTCCCTTTCCTATTCTTGAAGAATACTTGAATGTCAGGGGGCCTCGTGGGTTGGGGGGCTCAGACTCTGCCCCCTCCCCCAAGTCTTGTACAGCTGTTGCCGTCTGCAGGCCAGTGCCCATCTCTACCCACGTGGCTGTGGACTGGCCTTTCCAAAGACCCCGGGTGGGGCAGCCGCCCCCACCTCCATCATTTCTCGCCCATCAGCGACTCCGTGTATCACAACTGGGGGTTCTGCCTTTTTGTGAAAGAAATGAGGCCTCGCCAGGCTACAGGCGCTGTGGCCACTTCAGTCTGGAAAGCTGAGCTGTGAGCAGCTTTTTTTTCTTTTTTCTTTTCTCAGAGGTGGGATAGCCACCTCCTCTCCCTCATCACGTCCACAGCGCAGCCCGGAGGACTGGCCAGAACCTTTACTGTGAATGAGCACCTGGGCCCCAGGGTCCCAGGGCCGCAGGCTGCTAGGCTGCTCTGGTGCTGGGGGAGAGGGGAACGGCAGTGTTTCCGTGTTAAGATGTATTTAAAAAGACAAAACAACTCAAGTTTTTTAAAAGTGGGGGAAAAACATCCAAGCACTTTAACTCCACTGTACCAGGTAAACTGATACAGCTCAAAAGTTTTCCTTGACACCAACTGTTAATGCCGGAATTTTGTATTCTGTTTTATAAGGATTTAATAAAACTGATAAAAACTTGTCCTGGTGTTGTGTTGCCACGTAACAAGTTTCCCCAAACCTAATGGCCCTAAACCGTTGACAGCGATGCTCATGGGAATTTGGACAGGGCACGTGGGGTTGGCTTGTCTCTGCAGGGTCTGTGGGGGCGGGGATCAGGTGGCCCATCCAGCCTGGAGCCTTGTGTGAGTGGCTTCTCACACTGCACATTTTCAAGGTTCATTCGCTTTTGCAAGTAGTAGTGCTTTACTCCTTTTCATGGCTGAGTAATATTCCAGTATCTGGATGGACCACGTGTTTATTCATCTGTCCACGTTACCACTTTTGGCCATTGTGGATCATGCTGCTGTGGACACGCAGGCACAGGTTTTTTGTGGCTGTTTGTTTTCATTTGTTCTGGGTGGAAAGTACAGAAGGGATGTGAGCAGGGTGGAGACCTGGTCAGATGTCAGTTTTGGAAGCCCCATTCTTGGTGTCACATGGAGTGTGGACTTGGAACCCAAAGGAACCAGTAAGCCATTGTCACCCTCGAAGCTAGGCTGGTGAGGGATGACAGGCCTGCTGGGGGTTGGGCCTGGTAGGTCACAACAGGATAAATGCCAGGCGTGGTGGAGAGGTGACCTGCCAGCACCTGGAGACAGCCTTGACACTGGGTGGGAGTGAGGGTGCTCCCTGGGCTTTTGGGAGGGAAGGCACACCTGGCAAGACATAGGCACTAGGATCCCTTAAGATAGTGGATACAGCAGGCCACCCTTTTCCTGCCTAGAAAAGAGATCAGCAGGTGGCACATGCTTCTGCCACCTGGCCCTTCAGGAGGAAACCTGGGTACCCTTGAGTCTGCCCCGCCCCCTCCATTTGTTAGCTACCTCCTAGACCCTCTCAAAGCCCAAAGCTACCTACCCCTGGGGCAGGCCACCCCCAGCCGCCTCCAGGACCATGGCCCCAGCCCGGTCTCCTGGCTTCCCAGCCCCCAAAGACCACATCTCGGTTTCCCAGACCCCTCTCTTGTCCCTTGCCTGGCTTGGCATATGTGTGTGGGCGGGGAGAGGTGGGTGCTACATGCCAAGCCACCGCCCTCCCAGGTGGCGCAGAGCCCTGCCAGGCCATGCCAATGACCGTTCCCTGCCCCCTGCTGCCTGCCAAGTCCTGCAGCCCGGCACAGCCTGTTCCCTGAGCCTCTGCTGTAGATTTTATGTTGGTTTCCTCTTGGCAGATCCCGCCCTTCCACGCCTCTCCTCCAGGAGCAGCAGGCAAATCCCGGAGATGGAGCTGCTGGGAGCTCTTCCCAGGCTGGTGGCTGCGGCGGCGGCCCTGCCGCCCTCAGCCCAGTCCCCACCTGGGTAAACAGCTCGGGCTCTCCAGCTGCCTGCAGACACTGGCCTCCCATGTCCCAGTACGGAGCTGTCAAAGTGACACCTGTGGTTAGGGGAGCTGCCCTCGCTCCCCTTGACCAGACAGCGGCAGTGCTGATGTTCAGCGCCGATAGAGGAGGAGTGGGGGGCTACGGAAGCTCTGCGTTAGTGGCACAGTTCTCCTGTAAACCTGAAACATTTTTAAAAATGCAGTGAGAGAAGCCACACACAAAATGCCATGCAGTGTGTGATTCCATTTATGTGAGGTGTCCAGGACAGGCCCATCCACAGAGACAGGAAGTGGGCTCATGGCTGTCAGCAGCTGGGGGGGGAGCGGGGAGTGACCGTGTTGGGGATGGGAATTCCTTCTGGGGTGATGGCTGCATGGCACGGTAAATGTACTAAATGTCATCGAATTGTTCACTTTAAAAGAATTAGTTGTTTTTTTTAACTGTCACCCAAGGAAATGCTTATTGATTTTAGAAGAGAAGAAGGGAGGGAGAGAGGGAGAGAAACATCAATTTGAGAAAGAAACATCCATCTGTCGCCTCTCGTACATGCCCCAAGCAGGGACCAAACCCGCAACCGAGGCATGTGTCCTGACCAGGAATCAAAACCATGACCTTTCCATTTATGGGACAACACTCCAACTAACCGAGCTACACGTGCCAGGGCTGAATTTCTTCTTAATAAAAATTAAAAGGAAGAGCCCCAGCCAGTGTGGTTCAGTGCGATGGGCGTCGTTCCCCCAAGTGAAATGTCATCGGTTCAATTCCCGGCCAGGACACATGCCTGGGCTGCAGGTTCAGTCCCAGGTCAGGGCACATATGAGAGGCAACCAATCAATGTTTCTCTCTCATATCTATGTTTCTTTCCTTTTCTTCTCCATTCTCTTCTCTCTAAAAAATAAAAAATTAAAAAAATTAAAGGGATGATGGGACCGTGTTTATGTAGGGTCTGGTACACAGAAAATGCTCAATAAATGAACGAAGGAGTGACTTGTCACCCCAAGGGATGAGGAGGAGGCCATACAGGCGCCTCCTCCCAGACTTAGAGACTTGTGCAAGTTCTCGTTCCTGTCATTGTTACTAACCCCCTTGACAAGTCCTCCCTGTGAATCACCCCATATCACTGCCCTCAATTTTCTCACCTCCAGAGGAAACCTGGTGGCCTCCTGGTCTTAGATTCACTCTGGGGAGAAACTGATTTAAAACAAAGCATGATGGAATCAAGTCCGATGTGAAGAAGAACATACCACGTGGGTCAAAGCCTGATGGGGTGAGATGGGGCAAGGGAGCGGAGGGCTGGATTCTTGCCGCAGCATGTGGACGGGCAGCTGGAATCTGGTGGCTCTGGTCACCACTCTGGGCTGTGCTCATTCCCTCTGTCAAACGTACATAGTGCTCCTCCCCATGTAAGGTTTGAGGCTGGTGGGCAACCCTCAGAAGATGCCATGGGATTTCCATCATGTCCTTCATATCTCTCATGGAGACTCAGTTTTCCCATGTGGAATGTGAGGACAACAGCTTCATCTTTCCCCTGCCCCAGCTTCCCTTTGCTGTCCTCCTGAGAGACTGCAGAAGGCTAGGACACTGACAACAGGGGGCTTGCCCTGTGCTGCACACTGGCTTGGGGGTCAGGGAGGCCTCTGAGGTTTGGGGTCCTAGAATGCCCATACCAAAGGCCCTTGGAGAGAGCTCCTGGTGAGAGGTTACCAAGACCCCAGAATGATCTGCAAAATGACAAACGGGGAAGCACTAGCACTGTCAGAGTTTCATATGTTCCAAGTGGCACCCACTCCACAGGTGCAGGGGCCATATGAGGGTTGTGAGTTCGACCCCTGGTCACTCCTAACCCAAAGTCATCATCCTAAGGACTCAACCTTGTCCAACTTGTAGACCTTCATTGTGGATCACAGTCCCCATCTCCTGGGATGGTTTTGTTCCTTGCTGCAGCCTGGTGTCAGGCACACAGTGGCCAGAAACCAGCTCACAACCTCTCTAAACTGGGGTCAGAACCAAGCAGGGGTGAGGAAGACCCTGGCCTATACAGGACATGTAAGGGGGCATCAAGAAACACAGTCATCAAGGCAATATTTTATACTGTGAGTTTTTGCAGTGAGTCTGTAAATAGATTCACATGCAGTTGCAAGAAATAAGATTTTGCCCAGTTTCTCCCAGCAGTAACATTTTGCAAAACTCTATTACAATGTCACAACTGCAATATTGACATTGTTACAATACATCTTATTGGGAAGTCACCACTTTCACTTGTATGCAGTGTGTGTGTGCCTGCAATTCCTTCCTTGTCCACCCTCAGTTTTCAAAGCCAACAGTGCATGTAGTCGGCCTAGGGAAACTCAACTCACCCTGTTTTCACCTGGAAATGGACGTGTGTGCATCAGACTGAACCGTTGAACAAGGCAGCTTCAGACAGAACTTTCTGGCATGATGTATATATGTTCTCCATCTGCACCATACCACAGCCATGAGGCACAGGTGGCTATTGAGCACGGGACATGGCCAATGAGAATGAGAAACAGAATGCTTTAGTTACTTCATTTTTACTCATTTTAATGTATGTAGCCCAGCGGGCTGCTGGGGCCCTGGTGAGGAATCCCTCCCTTTTCAGTAGAAGAGACCCAGCCTCTGTATTTTCTTGGATTTCACCCCAAGTCCTTGGTTTGGCCCCAATTCTCATGTCCTCCATCCATTTGTCCTGAGCCCTGGGCACAGAGTTGGTGCTCAAAACATGCTGTTGGAGGGAGAGGCCAAGTGACTGAGGTCTCTGGGTAGTTTTCTAACCCCCACTCTGTTTCTTCTGTGTCAGATTGGGCTCGCCCATGCCCAGGTCTCATTTGGCCCATCTGTAAAATAGGGTGGGGGCTTTCTCCCATTTCATACTCCTCGCTGGTACGGTTCTTCTGGTTTCACGCTCTGTGATGGCACCTGGTGTAATATACTGTTCAGCAGTGGATGGCATCTGGGAGGGGTCTCCGGACCCCCACCCCAGAGTGAGGGGCGGAGGCAGGGAACGAGGACCCAGTGGGGATGGAGTGCCCCAAGCCCCTGCATCTGGGGCCCCGGCTGGGAGGGCCGCTCCAGGCAGCCCAAGCAGGGAGGAGGAGGCAGTTTCGGGTGGGGAACAGGCATGGAGCTATCAAGTCCCTTGCCCACTGGCAAATAGCTGATGTGCCCGTGTTTGGAGGGGCTCGCCAGGAGCTCCCTTCATGTCACTCAGGCCTCCTCTGCCCGCCTGCCTCTCTTTCTCTGCTTGGTCCCTGCCTCCCGGCCATAAAAGCGATATGTATTTGCTATATCCTCAGGATTATTTTATTTCCCAGAATGAAAATATATAAAATCTATTTTTGCTGTGAGTTTTAACAAAATTGTATGTGAATAGATGTTTTCATTTAAGGTGTCCACACGGGGGCGGGGGCGGGGGGGCGGCGATTACAGTTTTCCTCCCCGAGGGTGAGGGTGGCCCCATCGCACGGTCTCTGCCTACAGGGGAGCTCCCCCTCTGCCTCGTGGTATGTCAGGTGATGCCACGGTCACTGGGAAGGTTGAGTCTGTGCTTAGCTTTGCTGGCAGGTCCTGGCACCTGGCCCTTCCCTTTGGCGCCACATTGCAGGTGGAAGCCGAGGAGGGCTGATTTCTCTCTGGGAGCAGCAAGCATTTGAGAGAGTTTAATGGGGGGACAGAGTTTCAGTTTGGAAAGATGAGAAATTTCTAGAGCTGGATGGTGGGAATGATTGCCCAAAATATGACTGTACTTAATGTCCTTGAGCTGTGCACTTAAAAGTGCTTAAGATGGTAAAGTATATTTTACTACAATTTAAAAAAAAGTACATAAACCAAACAAACCCCACACAGGCTTATTTCTGGCTCCATTCCTAGATGGCGGGGGCCCATCCGCCTGCATCTTCCCACTCCCAGGCACACAGCCTCCAATGGGACAGAAGGGCCAGGCTTTTGGAGGGACTTGCCCTGGCTAGTCCCGTGTCTCCCATTCGCAATTCGCGGCCAGGCCATGCACACGAGCCCGCCCACCCCCAAGGAGTGAGGGCTGCAGCCCTAGGCTGCTGCCGAGGACACCAAGACGCACCTGGCCCCCACTGGGGTTGGTCTCCTGCCCAGGCCACGGCCATACCCCTCCGCCACCAGGACGGGCGCTGCAGCTGGGGTGGGGCTGGCACGTGGGAGCTTTCCAGAGAAGGGGGTGTGGTGCCAGCACCGGGAGGACCAAGGGACCCTTTGGAGACAAACGGGTGGGGCAGGACAGGACCCCATGCTGCCATCTCCTTCAGGTGGGAGGCAGCCAGGGCAGGGGCAACACTCTGCTTTACAGACGAGACAAGCAGGGCTCCCTCTCACTCGGCCGCCAGCGGGTTCACAAACCCAGTGAGTCCTGATGGGTAGGACTGCTCGCCTGACACCATGGAACACAGAACACAGATGCTGACGTCCTCTTGGCCTCTGCCCTTCCCTGATGACAGTGACAAGCATCTTCAGATTTTGCAGAGCTGGCCTCTCGCCTGTCCCCTATAACATGAGCCAAGCACTTTGCTCTTCCCAGTGCTGCCTCTGGGAAAGAGGCGTTATATCTCTGATGAAATCTCTGCTAAATGGAGGGAAAGCAAACCTTGGTGCTGGGTCTCGCCACAAGGGGAGAACCTCGTTATTTGGAGGATTTGGGATTTTCTGCATCCTGGAAGAGGTAAGTATGAGACCCCATCACTTTGGCTCAGGTGCCCCATTCACTTACCTAAGACTCCTTCAAGCTGCACAGTCCTTTCTGAACAGGGTGCAAAGTTCTTCCAGAACATTCCAACTCATTAAATACTTATTCCTGGAGTATATCAGTGAAGCCTAAAGCTTGTCAAACAGGTCATTGGGTCAATCTCTTGAGTATGTTTTATGAAAGGAACAGAATTTGCTGCTCAGCTGAGTTGTAAACATATCAATACATCAATCAGACCAGTCACTCTGACTTGTCAGGGTCCCTGGCGTTTATTTGAAAACCCATAGATCCCCAATTGTAGTTTTCCCCCCCTGATGTCTGTTTTGGGCCAGGTCTCCCAGAAGTGGACCTGAGACACGGACTCATGGGAATTCAGCCTTGGACTAGAGTGAGGCAAGGAGCGCGGCTCCTGCTCATGTGGAGATTAGTCACCTGGCTCCCCTATCATGACTCAGCTCATCGTTTCAACACTATGAAAATTCTAAGGATTTAATGGAGAGCCGGACGCTCTTGGCTGGTCTCAGTCAAAGGCAACTCCGTCCTTACCCCAAACACAGTCACAGGGCCAATTCACGACCTGACAGAGGCCATGCGGTCCCCGTGGTTGAATATTCTATTCTGTGCACAGGCAAATCCCGCATTAGGACTGGGCCTGAGACTATAAATGGCCCAAAGATTAAATCCAGGCAGAGAGCACTGGCACCGGGCACCTGGCCCGGGCCCTACCTATTTGGGGGTCACTGACCCACTTGCAGAAGGTGGCTGCCTGGCCAGGGTGTCAAGGAGAAGGCTGGGCTGGCTTGTCAGAAGCATCTTTACCTTTGACCCCAGCTAATGTAGGCCAAGTGGAATCAAGGAGCATCGCCCACAGCTGATCTTACATGGCAAACTTCTGGTGTGTAGGGGGAAGAAAACCTTTCTCTCTACTCTCTTAATTTGGGCATCTGCAAATTAAGCTAATGAAAGACATTTTAACAGGAGACATTATTAATGTTTATCTTTATTAATTAAACTTATTAATTTTACATGCTCGGGTCAGTACAGACATAAGTGAATGCCCAAAGGAACGGTGAGGTTTGAGAGCTTTCATACATATTAACAAGGGACAAGAGAGAAGCAGTGGCTACTTGTGGCAGAGCAAATGAATTTTAGGAAAGATAAATGTGCCCACAGGAGAATAGACGGGAGGTATAATAGTTTGTGACAACATTTGTCTGGGAGTAGTGCCGACTTCTCTTTTCCAAGAGAAGAAAATTAGAATTGACCTCAGGAAGGGGCTTATGATGATTTTCTTTCAAGAGGCTGTGCTTTGAGGTAGATAAAAGATTTCAGGAATTCAAATGCCTTCAGCTCAAAACAGCCCTTATGCCAAAGTAGCATATTTTGGGGTGGGATGTCGTGGTCCCCTGCACTTGCATCGCCCTCCAGTTTTGTTTTGTTTTGTTTTGTTTTTGCTAACTGTCCGATATTTTTTCCTCAACATGAGGCATTTTTGGTGTGAACAATATCCCCGTGTGACAGCTCCAGTGTCCTAACGTCAAGGCGGTGGAGTGGG
Source organism: Pteronotus mesoamericanus (assembly GCF_021234165.1). Taxonomy (NCBI): domain Eukaryota; kingdom Metazoa; phylum Chordata; class Mammalia; order Chiroptera; family Mormoopidae; genus Pteronotus; species Pteronotus mesoamericanus. Next base: position 718,310 of record NW_026555047.1, read on the forward strand.
AAATGACATTGTTCCATCTTGCTGGACAATGAAGGTTTTATAGAAATTGTAGAAGACCCACAGATAAATTTAAATTCCTGGGCTGGGCGCCGCACCCAAGTCTCCATCAGCCTGGCTCTCACTGTTCGCCCAGCGCTGGTGATTCCCTAAGACCCCGCCCTGTCCACCTGGCGAATCCACCCAAACTGTTTCCAGTGGCTTTTCCATACTAACAGCCTGGCTTGGCTCATGCTTCACACTTTGCTAAAATCTCTCAAACAAGCAACAGCTGGCCTCAGCGTGCCCCATTCCTCTCGCTAGGTGGCCCCAGGCCCAGCAGCAGCAGCAGCCGGCCTTGGTATACAGCTTGGCTTCTCCTGGGCCCCTCCTAGCCCAGCACAAGTATCAGCCATCTGCAGATCACTTTGTAGCTCACGCTTTGTGGCCCCAGGCAGGCAGAACAAACGTGGCAGCTGACCTTGGCCTGCATCTCCCAGGAGGCCCCAGAGCCAGCACACCCAGTGGACAGCTTCAGACAACATTGAAGCCCCACGCAACCACCTCCACAAGTGAAACACTCAAGGGTCAGACTCAGCAGGCACCAGGGCCCCGCTGAAGTAAATCCTGCAGCGTGGAGCTGCACAGCTGGTCCTCCACTGCAGTCGTGGCCAGTCATCGCAGTCAATTGGTCTGGGGGTCAATCCCTCCCACTGACCTGTCAACAGCAATTAAGGCTCAGTTACAACAGAAGGGGGTACAAAGCCCAGCTCAGGTGAACAGGGAGGCCATGCCACTGAACCCTACAGGACACCTACTACATTAGGCCACTCTGCCAAGCCCGGAACACATAGCAGCTCTACCTAATACACAGAAACAAATACAGGGAGGCTGCCAAAAGGAAGAGACAGAGAAATATATTCCAAAGAACAGAACAAAACTACAGGAAAAGAACTAAACAAAATGGGGACAAGCAATTACTAGATGCAGAATTCAAAATGCTAGCTAAAAGTATACTCAATGAACTTAAGGGAAGAATAAATGAGTTTAGTGAGAACTTCAATAACATAAAAAAGGACATGAAAACCATTAAGAAAAAAACAGAAATGAAGGATACTCTAATGAAATTAATAATTTACAGGGAATCAACAGTAGAGTAGATGAAGCTGAGAATCAAATTAACTATTTGAAATACAAGGAAGCAAAAACAAAACAAAACAAAACAAAAACAAGCAAACAAAAAAAACACCCAGTAAGAACAGCAAAAAAGAAAAAAGAATCTCAAACAATGAGAAGGGTGTAAAGAGCTTCTGGGACAATGTTAAACATACCAACATTTGCATCATGGGAGTACGAGAAAGAGAAGAGAGCAAGAAATTGAAGACTTATTTGAAAAAATAGTGAAAGAAAACTTCCCTAACCTGGTGAAGGAATTAGACATACAAGTCCAGAGAGCACAGAGAGTCTCAAACAAGGTGAACCCAAAGAGGCCCACAACAAGACACGTCATAATTAAAATGCCAAAGGTTAAAGACAAAGAGAGATTCTTTTTTTTTAAAGATTTCATTTATTTTAGTTTTAGAGAGAGGGAAAGGGAGGGAGAAAGAGAGAGAGAGAGAGAAACATCAGTGTGTGATTGATTCCCACACACCTCCTATTGGGGACCTGGCCTGCAACCCAGGAATGTGCCCTGACTGGGAATTGAACTGGTGAGCTCCTGGTTCGTAGGTCAGCAGTCAATCCACTGAGCCACACCAGCCAGGGCCAAAGAGAGAGTCTTAAAAGCAGCAAGACAAAAACAGTTAGTTATCTACAAGGAAGCTCCCAAAAAACTGTCAGCTGATTTCTCAACAGAAACTTTGCAGGCCAGAAAATATTGGCAAGAAATAGTCAAAGTGATGAAAAGCAAGGACCTACAACTAAGGTTACTTTACCCAGCAAAGCTATCATTTAGAATCAGAGGACAGATAAAGAGCTTCCCAAACAAGGTAAAACTAGAGAAGTTCATCACCTCCAAACCAGTATTATAAAAAATGTTAAAGGGTCTTCTTTAAGAAGAAGAAGATAAAAAACATGAACAATAAAATAGCAATAAATACATAGCTATCAACAATTGAATCTAAAAACTATATAAACAAAGAGAAAACAAACAAACAATTGTATGTCTGTCCTGGGGTTGTCTGTGTAAACAGCACCCTCTAGAGGCCACTGCTGGCTTAGAAAAGGCTGTGGTTGTTCAAGGACCCGTTCGCGAAAAATACGTTGTCCAAGAACGATTGCAAGAGGCTGCGGACCGGTGTTTGATCAATAAACAGCAAGAAATGTCAATAAGGTGAGGCAAAAAAAGTGTTGGTGATCTTCCCTGTCATCCCTGGGGCTGATGGGCTCACTTTTTGCATTTGCAGCTAATCTCTCTGTCTTGGAGAAGACTCCAGACCTAAAGGTAAAAATGTAATATTATGATGTCAACTGAACTTAACTGAGATACAGTTTACTTAGTGACCTATGTAGATCTTAAGTGTAGTTTGACGAGTAATTTAGGTAGGAACCTATGTCATTTCCACCCCCATCAAGATCGAGAACATTCCTGCTTTCCAGAAGGTTCCCTCCATTCCCCAGACAGCCATTGTCCTGATTTCTGTTACCACAGGAGTTGCGCTTGTTCTGGAAATTCATCTAGTTGGGACCACACACGATGTCCCCAGCATGTGGCCTAAAGAGCTGTGACCCTGCAAATATATGATATGAGGTAAGAAAGTTCGTGGTTGAGAGAAATTTAAAATTTTTTAAAAACTTGAAACATAAAAACCTTTATTGATAGATACATTGGTTTCTTCCCTGGCTAAACACAGAAATGTGAGATGTCTAAAAAATAAATACAGATTATGTAAAGTATACCTCATAAGTAATATAATTACCTTTGACCACCCATAGGTCCTTCAGATAGTGACTTGAAATAGAATGGTTGTCAATTCATCAGCTTTTTGTGTTTCATCCCGATTTTGTTTAGAGAAGACAGTCTTGTCCTGGCTCGCGTGGCTCAGTTGGTTGAGCAACGCCCCACAAAGCAAGAGACCAGTCAGGTCCGTTTGATTACCAGTCAGGGCACATGTGGGCCTGGTGCCCGGTTGGGGTGCCTGCAAAGAGACGACCTATTGATATTTCTCTCCCTCTCTTTCTCCCTACCTTCCCCTCTCTCTAAATACATAAATAAAATCTTAAAAGAAAAAGACAATCTTGCTAACGAGGAAGATGCTCGCTAATCAAAATCATCAGCTCCTCCTTTTCCAAGGCTCTCACACTACAAAGAGGGGAGCATGGCTGTCCTCTTCTCTAACCGCAGCTGATTTTTTAAATTATTTACTTATTTATTTTTAGAGTGGGAGGAAGGGAGGGAGAGAAACATCGATGGGCAGGAGAAACATCATTCAGTCGCCTCCGTCTCCACCGGGACCAAACCTGCAACCCAAGCATGTGCTCTAACGGGGAATTAAACCAGCAACACTTCGCTTTGCAGTGCGATGGCCAACCCGCTGAGCCAAACCAGTCAGGGCCACAGCTGGTTTTTTAAAATGTATACTTACAAGCCCTACAAGCCTTACAAGCCAGGTAGCCTCAGCTGGTTAGAGCGTTGTCCCCAAAGGGCAACCTTGCCGGTTCAATCCCAGCTCAGGGCACAAGAACCAACTGTTGAATGCATAAATAAGTGGAACAACAAATCAGGGCCCCCCAAAGTCAATAAAAATAAATAAATAAATAAAGTATATTCACAAATTAAAAATGGTTTCAAAATCAGGAGCCCTTATGAAAACATAATTAAAAATAGAGCATATTAAAATTGAATATTTTTGTCATTTCAGAATATTTCCTTATGTATTACTAAAGGAATAAGTCTCAAGGATTTAAAAAAAATTCTGATTCATCTCTGTGGCAACAGGGCAGATATAACAAGACGTTGAGAATCAAGTATCATTGCCTGTTTTAATCCCTGCAAAGATTTGCATTTTTGCATCAAAATTGAAATGGCTGAAACTTTCTGAATTCCCTGTATTTTCTTTAATAAAAACTTTACAAGTGGGTGGACTATTAATAATCTGATATCTTTTGTGAAAGCTTTTTGTTGTGAAATGTAATACATTTTCAGAGCAGTGCATGTCATGCAAAGGGATAATTTAACAAGTTATTATAAAACTAATACACGACCACGGACAGGATCTGCAGAGCCCTCCCCTACACCTTTGCCACCTCAAGGCCTATATGGACCTAGTCTTCCCTTCCCCCAGTGTAGCCAGTAACTTGAATTTTATGATTTTAACTTTCTCAGTTTGTTTATAGTTTGACCACACATGTAGCCTAAATAATATTAGTTTTGCTTTTTTCAAAAATTTATATAAGTGAAATTATACTGCATGTATTCCTTTGGGTCTGATTTATTTCAATTATTCCAAGTAGCTGAGTGTGTTCATTTTCATGACTGTATGTATCCCATTGTATGACTATAGTTTCAGGTTGACATGTTATTTTCATCTTCGGGCTGTTACCGAAACAAATGTTGCTATGAATATGTCTGGCTATATATGCGCATGTGCTTCATTAAAGTATTTATCCACAAGTGGAATTGCCAGGCTGTAGTGTTTGTGTATGTTCAAATGCACTTGAAAATGCTAAACTCTTTCTCAGAGTTATTGCATAAATTTATATCCTCACCCACAATGAGGATATGACAGATCCCATCGACTTGTATCTTTGCAGCACTTATTAGCACACTTGAATTTTTGTTCCTGATCTGTTGCGTCTGTTGCTATCTCATTGTGGTTTTAATCTCCATTTCCCTATTTACTAATAACATTGACCACTTTATAATTCATTGGCCATTTGGATTCCCCGCTTTGTGAATCATTTGGTCAAGTACAGCCCGATTTTAAACCTACCTGTCTGACCTTTTCTCGATTTCCAGGAATCCTTTTTTTTTTTTTTTTCTTTTTTAAGAGAGAGAGGAAGGGGGAGAGGGAAACATTGATGCAAGAGAGAAGCATCGATTGTTGCCTACTGTATGCTCCCAGAGAGGGGACTGGTGCCCAGACCTGGAATCATATGTACCCTGAGCAGGGGGTCACACACGCCCACACCCAGACTGGATTGAACTAAAAACCTAGGCATGTACCCTGACTGGAGATTGAACCTGCAACCTTTGGGTTATTGGACAAAGTTCCAACCGACTGAGCCACACTGGCCAGTGCTCTAGGCAATCTTCATAAATTCTAAATGTAAGCCTTTTATCAGTTGCATGCATTACAAATACCTCCTTTGTGATTTGCCTTTTCATTCTCTCTATGGTGTCTTTTGAACAGTTCTTACTTAATTTTAATATAACACAATGCATCATTCTTTTCTTTTATTGTTATGTGACCTATTTTAGAAGTCCTTACCACAAGGTTATGAACGCATTATCCTGCGCTATCTTCTACAATGTTATTGTTTTTTCTTTTGCTTTTAGGTCCGTAGTCCTCTCCAAATTGACTTTATGTATAGCGTGAGGGAGGGGGTCACATTTTATATTTTTTCAGTAGTGATATCCAGTTTTTCCAGCATCATTTTTAAAAAAGATTTTATTTATTTATTTTTAGAGAGAGGGAAAGGGAGGAATAGAGGGAGAGAAACATCAATGGGCGAGAGAAACATGGATCTGTTGCCTCTTGCAAGCCCCCAACTGGAGACCTTCCTGTCAACCCAGGCATCAGGTACCCAGACTGGGAATCAAATGGGTGAACTTTTGGTTTGCAGGACAACGCCCAACCCACTGAGCCATACCGGTCGGTGCCCAGCATCAGTTATTGAGAGATCGTCCTTTCTGCACTGCTGTGCACTACTTCCTTTATTATAAATCCTCCGGTTGTGAATATGGTCTGTCTTAGGCTCCTAGTCCATCCATCTGTCTGTCCTTCAAACTCCTTTTTAATGACTATAGCTGTTTGAGAAGTCTTGCTAGCAACATGGACAGTAGTATGTGTAATGGGAATCCATCATGTATGATGATTCTGTTCCCCACCATCCATTCATCTCAGGGTCTCAACACCATTGGTAACTTTGCCTGAATCAATAATTTCATGAAGGGTTCCAAACGCTTGGTGATGTCACCTGCTTCACTAGCCTTTCGAGCCTGGTGAACCCAGAAGCTCTCCAACTTCAGAATAAACGTGATGTCAGCTGGGGCGGCCCAAGCAGGCTGCGTGCATTTGAATTTCAACTTGCTGCCACGTATGCAGTCCACTGCAGGCGGGCAGTTGCTGTATCTCTTCATGAAAACTTCAGAAGTTGTTTTCCCTCTGTCTCAGAGTGAACTGCTTAGAGCTGACGACCCCCCCCACATCCCCCCACTGCCATTATCAGGTAAGAACTGATGACTGAAAACTACCAAGTGAAAAGTGTCAGGAGTCAGAACACCAGCAAAAAACATGAACTTAAACTGAACTTGAGCGGGTTGTGCAATGACCACAAATTCCTCCCATTCCGTTATCTGCCCCTTTGCAATGGGACTCTGAGGCTCCTCCCACCCAGAGGGGAAGTCTGCCTCTCCACCCCTCTGCATTTAGGGATGGCCATGTGACTTGCTTTGATCCATAGAATGTGGCAAAAGTGAGATGTGGGAAGTAGATGCGACATAAGGAAGCCAGTGTAGCTTCTTGAAGGCTGGGCTGCTGTGTGGAAAACTAGCCAACAGCCAGTACTCATTGCCCAATACGCCAAAGAATCCATCTTGCGCCTCCCCCCCAGCCCACCCAAACCACCAGGTGTCTGTGGTCTCATAAATTAGCCCAGGTGAGATCAACACAGGAAATGCGCAGCCAACCCTTAGAATCATAAAAATAATAAAAATAATAGTCCATTCACTCTGTGGGCAGCAGAATAATCCCCCCCCACCCCCACAGGATGTCCACATCCTAATCCCCAGAAGCTGTGAAAATGTGACCTTCCATGAAAAAAGGGACTTTGCATATGGCATGAAGTTAAGGATCTTGAGATGGGAAAATTACCCTAGATTGCTCAGGCGCTCAAGTACTATCACAAGGGTCCATATAATAGGGAGGCAGGGGGGTCAAGAGTCAGAGATGTGATCCAGAGGTCAAACCAAGGAATGCAGCCGCCTCTAGAAGGCAGAAAAGGCAGGAAATGATTTTCCCTGGAGCCCTCAGAAGGAACCAGCCTGCCCAGGTCTGGATTTTAGCCCAATGAGACCCATTTCAGACTCCTGACCTCCAGAATGGTACAATAATAAATGTGCTGTTTTAAGCCACTGCATTTGTGAAGTTTTGTTAGAGCGGCCCTAGGAAACTATTATATGGCCCCAGAAATTTTCCCCATGTCCCTCTAAATCTTTATATGTGCTTATAAATAACCGAAACTGCTCACCAGGCAACTGTTTATATACATAAGCACATAACATCAGGGATTATTATAAGGGAGGTGAGAACAAAGTTACTTCCCTGTCTGTCATTAGCAAGAGGTGTTCAAAGTGGCTACCAGGGCCAGCTGCATCAGTTACATGCTTTTAGTCACAAGTAACAGAAAACCTGATTCTACTGGCTTAACTTCATAAAGAAGTTTATTAGCTCAAAGAGCAAACAGCCCCAAGCTAGGGCAGCCTCCAGGCTCAGGATGGTCAGGACAGTTCAGCAATGTCGTTTCAGAACCAGATTCTTTCCATTTCCCTATTCTGCCATCCTGGGGGTTAGTCTACAGAAACTTTTTCTGGAATTCCTCACCATGTAAACTTGTCCTCTCATCTCAGTGGCCAGTGCTGGTCACATGTCCAGTCCCTGGACTGATCAGCTACCTGGCAAGTCATTCATGCCATGATAGCTGCTGGGAACTTAGATCTTAATTTTCAACCAGAAGTTATTTTATTTTATTTTAAAAAATATTTTATTTATTTACTTTTAGAGAGAGGGGACGAGAGGGAGAAAGAGAGGGAGAGAAACATCAGTGTGTGAGAGATTACATCGAACACTGATTGGTTGCCTCTCGCAGGCTCCCAACTGGGGACCTGGCAAGCAACCCAGGTATGTGCCCTGCCTAGGAATCGATCCAGTGACCTTTTGATTCACAGGCCAGCACTCAGTCCACTGAGCCACACCAAACAGAACAGAAGTTATTTTAGATACCGTTGATATTACTATTATGATCTGAACTTATATTTTATGTTGACAGATTACATGAATGAGAAATTACGCAAGTTATATTCAGGATCTTAAGAAATTTACATGGTTTACCAAATGATGAAAGAAAAGAGTAAAATCATTTCTAAAGAAGGCGTCTGCAAATATTTTCTGTAAAGGGCCACATAGCAAATATTCTTGACTTCGCATGTCATGTGGTCTCTGAGACAACTACTCAAGATTTTTCTGGAAGCCAGGGAGCAGGTAGACAGAAAGCAAATGAATGGGTGTGACTATATGACAATAAAACCTTACTTATGGCCCTGGCAAGGTGGCTCAATTGGTTGGAGTGCAGGTTTGATTTCTGGTCAGGGCACATGCAAGAATCAACCAATGAATGCATAAATAAGTGGAACAACAAATTGATGTTTCTCTTTCCCTCAAGTCAATTTAAAATTTTTAAAATAACAGCTGGTGGCCTGGGTTGGGTGTAGTTATTACAGACACCTGTTAAAGAGAACTGTTAGAGCGACACTAGAAATAGCAATATGAACTCACAGTCTTTAAAACTTATCAACTCTATGCTAGCACTGGAGTAACCTTTAATCAGTTTTCCACCAAAAGTTTGTGTGCAGTAATTGGAGAGGAATCCCCAGTATTAAAAATACTTCAGTACTCTTTCCCACCCCAAGGAATGAGAGTTCTGTGGAAAATAACATGAAGGTACAATATGGGCTGGAATAGTTCGTTGTCAGCAATCAAGGATGCTTCTCCAAATTCTGGGAGGTGTTGAAAGCACACAGGAGCCCAGCTGAAGCTTTCCTTCATTAATAATGATTACAGGTAGCAAGCCGTGGCCGAGTGGCTCAGTTGATTGGAGCATTGTCCTGTACAACCAAGGGCTGCAGGTTCGATCCCTGGCCAGAGCACACACTGAGGTTGCGGGTCCAACCCCTGGATGGGGTGCGTAAGGGAGGCAACTGATCAATGCTTCTCTCTCTCTCTGCTGTCTTCTCTCTCTAAAATAAATAAACATACCCTCAGTTGATGATTAAAAAAAAAAAGATTCTGCTCTTTGTAAAACACAAAACAAACTTAAAAAAATACACTAGTTGTTTTGCATAGTAGGATGATAGATGATATTCATTTTTTCCCTATATTTTTCGGGCATTTACAAGTTCCTGCCTTTTTTCATGCATGTATTGTAGGAGGTGAGGCTGCAAGGCGTTCAGCTAGGGGAGCTGTAGGATCCACAGAGGACCTGGCCCAGAGGACGGCCCTGTATGTCTGTTGAGTCTTGGATGCACAAAGCATCCCTCACCCGACACAGCAGCAGTCTTCCCCCCAGCCTCAGTTTGCCCCTCCCTACAGCAGGGGTTCCCTCCACTGGGCATGCAGACCACTCAGGGCTGAGGGCTGGGGCCCAGGTTCCCAGGTCTGGGATATGGATGCCGGGGCCCAAGCTCTGGGGTGGGGCCTGGATTTGGGATTTGGGTACCTGGGTCAGAGATCAAGATCTGGGTCCAGGGGCTGGGTTCAGTGTCTGGGATTGGGGTCTGATGTTTGAGGTCTGGAGTCTGGGTTATGGAGTTTGGAATCTGGAGCAAGCGGGCTGAGGCCTGAGGTCTGGGATGTAGGATCTTGGGTGTGGGGACTGGGGTTCAGCCTAGGATCCGAGGTCTGGAGTCCGAAGTCGGGGCTCTGAGGAATGCGATCTAGAAGCCGGGACAGGGGTCTGAGGTGAAAGGTCTAGAGTCCGGGGTGCGAGTCTGAAGTTGGAGATGTAGCGTGTGGGGTCCCAGGTCTGAGGCCTGCAATTTGGAGTCAGGGGTCTGAGCTCTGGTCCCGGCTCGTGCTCTTTCTGTCCCTCCCTGCCTCCCTCCCCCGCTTTCTCCCCCCCCCCCCGCCACCCCGGCCCTCCCACGCCCCCTCCTCTGCCCCCTCCCGTCGCCCCTCCCCGCCCCTCCCCCTCCCTGCGCCTGCCCCAGCCAGACAGGCCAGCCCCGCCCGCCCCGCGGCGCCGCACCGACAAGATGGCGGCGGGTGGGAGCGGCGGCCGCGCGTCGTGCCCGCCGGGTGTCGGTGCGGGCGCGGGGGGCGGCCCGGGTCCCAGCGCCAACGCTGCCCCCGCCCCCGGCAACGCGGCCGCCGCCGCCGCCTCGGCTCCCGCTGCCCCGGGGACGTCGCCTCCGGGCTCGGGACCGGGCGCGCAGGCCGCGGCGGGCGGGGAGCGGGCGGCCGAGGAGCCGGGGGCGGCGGCGCTGCTGCGCGAGCCCGTGTACAACTGGCAGGCCACCAAGCCCACGGTGCAGGAGCGCTTCGCCTTCCTCTTCAACAACGAGGTGCTGTGCGACGTGCATTTCCTGGTGGGCAAGGGGCTCGGCGCGCAGCGCATCCCGGCGCACAGGTGGGCCGCGCCGCTCCGGGTCCCGGACCCCGGACCCCGGGACCCACCATCCCCGAACCCGGGACCCTGGACCCCTCCTCCCTGGACCCCGGGACCTGCTATCTCCGCGACCCGTCATCCCGGGACCCGTCATCCCCGGGACTCCACCATCCCTGCACCCTCCACCCCGGGACCCTCCATTGCTATCTCCAGGACCCCGGACGGTCCATCCCCAGACCCTGCCATCTCAGGACCCGCCATCCCCAGGACCCTCCATGACCGCCCTGGACCCCTAAGTCTCACCACCTGGACCCCAGGACCTTGCCAGGTCGCCGTTATCCCACAGGACCCCTCCCGGACTTCCCCTGCCTCCAGCAACCTTCCCCAGGTCCCATCCTCCCTGGGCCCCTGTGATCCTGCCAGGCCCCCATCCAACTCGCAGTCCCCAGGATCCCATCAGAGATTCGTGACCCTATAACCGTCGCCCCGCGCCCAGCCTACCACCTGCCACTCTGGCCAGGATTTCCAGGCCCTGTGACCCCCACCAGCTCCCTCCACCCTTGGGCCCTGCCATCCTGCCCCAGTGACCTCCTCTATCCAGTGCCCCATCCTCTCCCGGCTGTGATTCCCAGAACTCCACCAGACAACCCCCTTATAAACCCAGTACTGGTAGACTCCTGAGCCATGTGAGCCCTCCCAGTGACCCCCCAGACCCCTGGCTCCCCCAGCCTCCTCACCCTCCCTTAGTCCCCTTACCACCTCCCTGCTACAATCCCCAGTCCCAGAGCCCTTCCAGCCCCCTGAACCCCAGTCCCGGAACCTCCCCAGCCCTTTACCTCCCACCCCTCAGGCCTCCTTTCTGGAAAAGGAGGCCTTGCTGGTCTAGGCCCCATCCCTCTGCCAGTTTCCAGAGTGCAGCCCTCAAACTCCTGGGCTGGGTGGGCTGATGTCAGACACTGTCCTGCCCAGTCCTGGCCCCTCTGACCCTGCTCCCCATCACACCTCAGGGACTTTGGTGGGGAAGGCTCACTGGGGAGCCCCTTGGGGGAAGGGGAATTGGGACTTTCCTGCCTCTCCTCTGGCAGTGCCCCCCAACCTGTCGTGAGGGTCCTCCGCCTCTCTGGAGTGTGGCTTTTAACCTGTGCCTTCGAGAATCTTGCTGGCTTCTTCTTGGTTATTTGTGTACAATTGTTTCTGGATTCCTGTCCTCGGAATGTTCCAGGCCTGCGGTTGGGTCCCCAGGACCTCCCGTGGCTCCTCCCCTGTGTGTGTACAGCCCTCTCTCCTGTCATCCATGTGGGCTGCCGCTCTAAGCTTGGAGTGGACGGCGGGGCACGGGTCAGTTTGCCACCTGTGATTCCCTCCTGGACCTCTGGCCATCTTCTTGCTCCTCCTGCTGCTAAGTACAGTTCAGCGTAGTCCCGCCCGCCTGACCCCCCCTCCCCAGCCCTCCGGGGAGGGACAGATCAATGCAGCTGGTAGCCCTACCCCGTGAGGGAACCTCGGGGTTTTTGCTTAAGGGGAGTGAGGGGCTGGTGGGGGCCCTGCTCTGAGTGCCAGCTGACCTTGGGACATGGACGAAGTTGTGCTTGAAGATCTGTTGGCTAATGGCAAAATGGGGACAAGAAAGGTGGCCATGAGGACCCTAATAGAGAAGCAGAAGGGGGTCCTGGCTGCTGGCCTCGGGGCCTGGGCTCTGGTGGGAGATGGAAGTTAGGTGAGGACGGACAGGTGTGACATTTAGTGAGACTTTCTGAGAGTGGGAGGGAGACACAGGGCCCCTGGGGTGCTGACAGGGCCGACCTGCTCCAGGGTGGACACCCCTGAGCAAGTGGTGCTGAGCAGGACAGGAAGGGGAGTGCAGGGCTCCGGCTCAGGGATGTGAGGCCCGGGAACGGGAGGAGCTGGGCAGGTGGGGACAAAGCAAAGCCTAAGTGGAGGGCGCGAGAGGCACTGTGGGCCACTGCGACTGCATCTGCTCTGAAGGGTAGAATGGGCCGCAGACGCCACGGGAGACAACTGGTTCAGTGGGGACAGCAGACACGGGATGCAAAGGGCTCGGGTTCTCTCTGAGGGAGGCACGTTCCTGTGATGTGCCGAGGGGGTGGCTTGGCAGCTGACGGAGAGCCGAGGCCTTGGTGGGGTTTCCTGGACTCCTGGCTCAAGCTCCCCAGGGGAGGACAAGCCTGGGGGCACACATTGTGTTGGGGGACTGAGGCACCATGGAGAGATGGCCAGAGGCGCTGTGACCAGAGGGTGCGCCTTTGGGGTCTGTGGTTTGCAAGGGTCCATAATGATGGGAGTGGATGGGTTGGCCTGGGGACAGGGTGTGGATGGAGCAGGAGGGGCACTTAGGAACGGCAGTGAGGAGCCACCCTGAAGGCGGGGTCTGGGAAGCAGGCTCTTCTGGGTGTGGGGGTACATGCTGGCATCCCAGTGTTCGTCATCAGACCGGCCGGTCCCCTGGGCCTGTCTCTTTCTTGCGGCAGTAGCTTCACAAGTCCCATGTCGCCCGTGGGCTCTCTGCCTGGCTTCCCTGGCACACGTCGCGGGTCCTGCAGCTGTCGGTTGCCCCCCTGGGTCTGGAGAGCTCCCTGGCCTGTGTACTTTGTGTCTGGAGGATGTCTGGGCCAGGCTAATGGCACCTTTCTTGTCCCATTGCCCTGGCATTGATGCCTCACTCTGTGGATCCCCCCAATAGAAGGTTCTAGTTCTTTTTAGCCTTTGGGTGATGATTTTATACAAATTGATAAAATTTTACCTGTGCTGGTCAGGTGGGTGACTGCCCAGTGATTCTGGGTTCGCTGCTCCTCAGTTTCCCCACCTGTGAATTGGGACTGACCACTCAGATGCCTCCGTCCTGGGGCCACCGGGAGGAGTGATTCCATGACTCAACCATGTGCTTATCACAGTGGCCCAGGGCTCCTCTAAAGGATCGAGGAGCTTAGATGAAGGTGGGGACATAAGCCAACGCAGAGTTAACGTCCTGGAGGCCATGCTGATGGAGAGCGACCACCGAACATATGCGAGTGAGTGGGGAGGAAGAGTGGTCCGGAGAGTGCCCTGTCACGCGTGGGGCACCGCCCAGCTGGACGTCATTGCCACTTCTCCTGAGGGGGCTGGGTTTGGGAACCTGGTGTAAAGAATTGAGTGGAATGTGGACTCCTTCTCAGCCAGCTCATCAAGGGTCAACCTCAAAGTGATGTGTGCATGTTGGGGACCCCAGTGGCATGTCATAAGAAGGGCACCTCACCTGGGTGTGCCTTTCCCCAAAAACTAACCCTGGTGTAGTGGGTTCAGTAAGGGCACCCGTCCAAAAAAAGATATGTTTCCATCTTAATCCCCAGCACCTGTGGTTGGAACCTTACTGGAAAGGGAGTTTGCAGAAGTGGTTCAGTTAAGCGTCTCAAGATGAGCTCATTATCTGGGTGGTCCCTAAACCCAACGACAATGTCCTTATAATAGGCTCACAGAGGAGAGAGAGAACAGCCAGTCATATTATGACAGCAGAGCCTAGGGTGAGGTGGCCACAGGCCCAGGGACTGGAGCCCCCAGCAGCTGGGGACCCTCCCCCTGGGCCTCTGGAGGGAGCATGGCTGTGTGACACCCTGAGTGTGGAAGCCTGGCCTCTGGGACTGGGAGAGAACAAATGCCGGCTCGCAGCACTTCGGGTAGCAGCCCCAGGCCACCGGTCTGTCCCAGTCTGTCAGGGGAGAGCACTCAGCAAACCCAGCCTGGGGCCTGCAGGGCGCAGCCAGCGCCGTCCAGGCTGCCCGGGGCGTGCCGGCCGGGGAAAGGCAGAGAGACTCGCGGCCTGGGCATCCTGAGGGGGCAGCGACGTGCCACATAGGGTCCTGGGGCAGAAAGAAGACGTTAGTTCCAGAACTGGTGACACAAGAACAAGACCTGAGATGGCCTTTAAAAGTGTTGGGGACGAGGGAGGCTTATGCTAATTTTAAGGTGTGGTCTGGACCCATGGGCTCCTAAGGCCCAGGCTGGGGTGGTCATGGCTGGAGCTTAGAGTGATCCCAATCTCTGGGTGCAGCGTGAAGTGGGGTCTAGGACCCTGGAACAGAGGTTGGCACTTGTGACAGCGGAAGGGGCTACCCCTGGATAAGCTCATGTCCTGTCTCCTGCTCTGCTTAGCTTTGCTGCCTCTACCCCATCACCCTGTGCTGTGTTTTTTTCCTCATAGCTTTTTTCTCCTAACAAGGACAACACAAGCCAGAGCTTTATTTATTTATTCATTCATTTGTTCATTCATTCATTCATTTATTTATTTACTTCTAGACAGAGGGGAAGGGAAGGAGAGTGGGAGAGAAACATGATCGTTTGCGTCACACACGCACATGCCCCCTACTGGGTGCCGAACCCACAACCTAGGCATGTGCCCTGACCGGGAATTGAACTGGTGACCTTTTGCTTTGTGGGACAACACCCAACCCACTGAGCTACACTGGTCAGGGTGTGACACCTTTTTTGATGACAGTGGCTCTATGGTGTGTTTTGAGAATTGCTGAGGAAGTTTTTCCCAATTTTATTTTGTGTCAAGGCTTTTGCCCCTGACTTAATACATGGCCTCTTTCAGAATCAGTCACCCGACTGTCCACCTCTCCAGCCAACAGTCATTGAAATATGGTGCTAACAGAAAAACCTCTCCCTGTGGAGTGCACGTTCTAGCACAGCAGCAGCAAATGTGTATAAAAAGCTAGGTAGTAAATATTTTTGGTGGGCCACATGGTCTCTAAACTTACTGCTTCATTCTGCCTTTGCAACACAATAACAACAATAATAACACATAAATGAATGAGGATGGCTGTGTTCCAATAAAACTTTATTTACAAAAGCAAGTGGTGGGCCGGATTGGGTCCAAGTGCCGAGTTTGCTGGCGCCTGGTCTAGTTGTTCCTTAATGGTCTTATGAATCAATTAGTCAAGTACTAAAGCAATCTAGTGGGGAACTGGTCTTCCGAAGATGCTGGGTTGAGGAGAAGTAACAGTTAAAATAGGGAGTATTACCTTGGCTGGCGTGGCTCAGTGGATTGAGCATCGGCCTGCGGACCGAAGGGTTGCCAGTTTGATTCCCAGGCAGGGCACATGCCTGTGTTGCAGGCCAGGTCCCCAGTTAGGGGCATGAAGGTGGCAACCAATCGCTGGTTCTCTCATATATCATGTTTCCCTCCTGTCCCCTCTGTCTAAAAAATTTTTTTAAAAATTTTTTAAGAAATATGGAGTATGTCTGGGGACATGATCTCTTTGTCCATTTATTCAGGGCATTTTTTTTTTGGTATCCTTATGAAAGTTTTGTAGTTTCCATCATTGTATAGCTCTTGCATGTTTATTGCTGAGTTTTTGCTTAGGTGCTTTGTTATTATTTCTGTTGTGAATAATCTTTTCTCCATTATGTTTTTTTCTGGCTGATTATTGCTGGGAAGCTATAGAGTCTGGGGCATATTTATTTTTATGTGATTTGAATTTCTTTCTGAACCCTCTTAGTGTTCCTAGTTGTTCAGCAGACTCTGGCCTGGCCCTGTGCAGTAGACTTTTCCGTGCTAGTGGGAATATTCTAGACCTGTGCCCTCCACGACTAACCACATGTGGTTCCTGAGCGCTTGAAATGTGGCTGTTGTGATCAAGGCCTCAAACCTTTTAGTTGCTTTAATTTTAATTTAGACTTAAATGGCCCTGTGTGGCTCGTAGGAATCATATTGGCAGTGCAGGCTTAGAATTTTAAATTAGAGAATCATTTTTATGGGCAAATCATTTCTATCCTTCTGTCATATTTCTGCCTCTTACACTTTTCAGTTCTTACTGCACTTCCGTCTCCCAGGGTGTTGCTCCATCACAGGGGGGACAGCAGGCAGCCCCGGCGCTTTTCATTGTTACATGTGAGGCTCAAGGTTGGTTCCCACAAATTCTCATTAACAAGGTATGGAACCTTCGTTCTATTCCTTGTTTACTCGGTTTTCAGGAAGTGTGGGTATGGGGTATTATTGAGTGCTTTGCTGGGTTTGGGTTTGTTTGATTTGATGACTGTGTAGAAAGTTTATATGGTTGCCAACTGTCACAACCCAATTTTAGAGCATGTCACCCCAAAAGTTTCCTGCTCCCAACCTGAACCCCGGGCAACTGCTGATCTTTCTGCTTTCTGTTTCTCTGGATTTGCTGTTTTAGTGTAATGTTTTGAGATTCATCGATGCCGTTGTGTGTTAAGGTCACTTTTTACCGCTGTGTGCCATCGTGTGGATGGACCGCCACGTGTCCGTTCAGGGGTGACGGATGTGGGAGCCATTCCCACTGTTTCACTGTTAGGAACAACACTGCCACAAACACACGTGCACCGATCTGTGTGGAGATGCAGTTCCTTTTCTCTTGGGCACGTGCTCAGGGGTGGGAAGGGCGCCTCATGGCCCGCCTCTTACCTTTGGCGTTGGAAAATGCTGCCTCCCCAGGTAGCCATGCCATCTCCCAGTCGCCGCGGTGCTGTGGCACTTGGGCCTTGTGGGTGAGCTGGAAATGTTCCCTTGTCTACTTCCAGAGCAGCGCGTGTGGGGTGGTGGTATTTCTTCCCAAATCCTTGCTAGCACCCCTGTGTGGCCACATGGGCTGGGCTTCTCTTTGATGGGAGATTTTTCTCTCTCTTCATGAGTTACTTTGGCAGTGTGTGTCTTTCCAGGAAATAGTCCGATTCATCTAAGTTGTCTTAATTGGTTGCCATGAAATTGTTTTCAATTTCTTGTACCTTCTTTTGTGTCTGCAGTGGTGACCCCTCTTTCGTTCCTGATCCCGGTAACTTGAGTCACACTTTTCTTTCTTGGTCAGACTGGCTAAAGTTGTAGCAGTTTATTTCTTTTCAAAAACAACAATTTTGGTTTCATTGGTTTTCTCTCTTTACGCATTCCTAATTTTCTGAATTCCTGCTCCCACTTTTATTACTTGCTTCTTTCTTTGGGTTTGGTTTGCTTTTCTAGATTCTTGGGGTGGCAGCTTACCTAGTTGAGGTCTTTATTTAGTAAAGATGTGATATTTTTACCCCTGAGCTGCATCCCTTACATTTGGACATGACATGTCTTCATTTTCCAATGCTCCTTGTCTTCTTTCTGTGACCCCTGGGTTGCTTGGAAGTGTGCCATCCCATTTCCAAGCATTGCAGGATATCGCAGGGTTCTCTCCATTGCTGATTCATAATTTAATCCCTCTGTGTCTGGAGACTGCGCTTTGCCTTGCTGTAGTACTTTTAAGTGTATTTGTGTGGTCTCATGTGTAGTCTGTCGTGCACAGTGTCCTGTGTGCGCCTAAAAGAGCATGATTCTTCTGTTATCGGGTTGAGGGTTCTATAAGGGTCTCTTTGGTCAAGTTGATGGATGCCGTAGTTCAGTTCTTCAGCATCCTTGCTGATTTTCTGGCTGTTCCGTCAGTTACTGAGAGTGGGTGTGCAAGCCTCCAACCATGATTGTTGAGTTCTCTCTCCTTTGAGCACTGTTTCTGCTTCATGTACTCTGGGACGCTGGTGCTGGGTGTGCACATTTATAATTGTTACCTGTTTTTCTTTCACATGAATGGACGTCTTCATGTCCGTTTTGTCTGGGGTTAAGGCAGCCCCTCTGCTCTCTCACCATTTTGGTTTGCAGGGCACGTCTTTTCCATCTTTCTATTTTCATCCCTTTTGTGTCTTCGGATGTTACGCAGTGATGCGTGTCCCCAGTACATCATATCAGGAGGCCCCTGAAGTCTGTCTGTCCCGTCTTTGGTGATGTTAGCTTATACAGGGGCAGAGAGGGAGAGAGTGGCCTTGAATCCAGAATCCCGCCCCAGTTTAGCCTGAGGCAGGGTTTGGCAGGGTGCTGAGTGAAGGGTGCCCCAGGCGCCGGGCAGAGCACATGCGGCTGGCTCTGTCCCTACCGCGGATGGCTGCTGACTTTGGAGATTGCTGAGTGGGGTGGCTGCGCAGAGACTCCCGGAAGGGCTTTGTAGACCTGGGGCAGGCGCTCTGCCTGAGCAGGCCTCTGGGGTATGGCTCCCCAGCTGTCTCTGCCTCCCAGGGGAGAGGCTGTCATGGGGTGGGTCCTGGGGATCAAGGGCGGGCAGCACAGAGCTGGTGGCACTGTCCTCAGTGTGGTCACCATGGAGTCTGTCCACAACGCCTGCCCTCTGGCCCCTATGGGTTCTCAGCTGGCTGGAGGGAAGGCTGGGTACTCTTCACAGCTTGTCTTTACCCACTGCGCCTTCCTGCCATCGAGCTGAAGAAGACACAGGCAGGTAGACTGGAGTGGGTGAGTCACTTCTGGCAGGATTTACAGATCTCGCCACAGCCATTGCCTCCCAGGGCTGCTGCCTTCCCTTGACCCTCCGTGTCCAGCCCCACATGCTCAGCCTAGCGCAGATGTCCCTGCCAGGCCTATCCCGACCCTCGCTCCCCTCACAGCCTTGCATTCTCCTTTCTGCTTCACTGTGAGACTGTCTGCACCCTTGACCTGTGACTGCCTCCCTCCAAGAAAGCAGCGGCCCCAGTGCCTGAAGCCCGAGCGTGGGGGAGGTGTGTGTAGAGCGAGTGAGTGAGCGAGTGAGCGAGTGAGTGAGGGCAACCATAACTGAGTGGGTGGGTGACCAAAGGGGTGGGTGGATGGATGGAGGAAGCTGGCTGAGGGCATTAAGCCGTCCGCTGTGGGGGACCTGGTTCCACTTCTGGCCTCGTGTTGTTGTTGGTCCATCGAGTGGCCGCCTTGCCCTGCAGTGCCTGCCTTCTGGAAGCATCAGCCACCAGGACACTCTGGGCATGGCATCCGTTGGCGGGGGGCAGCTGTCAGAGGGGCAGCTGCTGCAGCACCTCCCAGGGTCTCCGGTGGGGAAGCCTCTGGTGGGGACACTTGCTTTACACGTCCCCACCCCTCCTTCCCATAGCCCCAGGCTTGGGTGACGGGGTTAGGCGGGGCTTTGTGGAGGGTAACCAGGTCTTCTTTTCGTTCCAGGTTCGTGCTGGCCGTGGGCAGCGCTGTCTTTGACGCCATGTTCAATGGCGGCATGGCTACCACATCCACTGAGATTGAGTTGCCCGATGTGGAGCCGGCGGCCTTCCTGGCACTGCTCAAGTAAGGCTTTCCGGGGTCTCTGGACTGAGGGGACGCAGTGGACAGCCTGATGGTTTAAAATGCCAGAAGACAGGGCTCATGGAGAAAATAAAGACTCTGGTGACATCGCCTCCAAAGCCCTGGTTCCCTGGAATTTTCTGGAATTTGCCTCGACAGTGAGGGGTGGCTCTGGAGATCCCCACCCTGTTTTAATTTTTGTATTTTTTAAATGGATATTTAATTCATTTACCAAATAGAGTAGTTCACTTAAGATGTGCAACTCAGTGGTTTTTAAAAGTAATTTACAGATGTGTGCAACCACCACCTGTATCTAGTTCCAGAACATTCTCTCCAAAAAGAAGCCCCATCCCCATTAGCAGTTTCTTCCCAGCCCCTCCCCCAGCACCTGGCAGCCACGAACCTCTGTCTCTGGATGTGCCTGTTCTGGACGTCTCACATGAATGGAATCACGCACTCTGGCCTTTCATGTCTGGCTTCTCCCATGAGCATTGTTTTCGAGGTCCGTCCACATTTATGTAGTGTGTAGTGAGCCCGTCATTTTGGTCCTCTGTAGTTGGTAGAGTTAAGAAGTAGCATAAGGTAAGGATTTTAAATGCCACCTGTATTTTTCCAAGTTTCAGAATTTTTTCTCAAGTACAGGGACAGCTCGGGGTCGGAGGTTGCTATCACATAGTCGCAGGAACTGGAGCCACCTCGGACAAGAGGGGAAGAGAGAAGGAGCTTGGGTGGTCACAGGCTCGAATGTAAAAAATTACGTGACGTGGAGCCAACCAAGCTTCCCCTCTCAGGCAGCCAGGACGCCTCTCAGCTAGTCCTCCCGACTCGCGCCCTGTGTGATGTGCTCGCAGCCTCGCATCTGCCCTGTTGTGTCCTCAGTCCCCTTTTCTCACACTGACGTTCACAGTTCATTGTTGTGTATAATTTTGTTGTAGTTAGTTCTGAGGATACCCCTTGATGGTCCTGTGGGCCGTCCCCAGCATTTTCCTGGTCACAGCAGCGCCCTGAGGAACAAGCTTGTGTGTCCGTCTCTGTGCAGCTTCTCAGCTGCCTCCCCATGCTCAGGGCCAGATGGCGGGTGCTTCCTGGCTAGGTGGCTGATGGGCTGTGTCTCTACGAGTCACTTCAGTCACCTGGACCTCTGATTGCAAAAGTAGTCGGGACAGTTTATAAGCTATACTTGGGGCTGTGTGCCAATAAAAGTTTATTTACAAAAACAGGTGACAGCCCTGGCCGTGTAGCTCAGTTGGTTGGAGCACTGTCCTGATGCACCAGGGTTGCAGGTTTGATCTCCGGTTGGGGCACATGCAAGAGTCCACTAACGAGTGTGTGGAGAGGTGGAACAACATGTCGACGTTTCTTTCCCCCTTCCCTTCACCTTCCTCTCTTTCTCTTAAAAAAAAATCAGTTAAAAAAACAAAAACAGATGACAAAACCACAAGCAGATACCACTTCACATTCACTAGGATGGCTATTAAGAAGGAAAGAGGGAGGGAAGAAGGAAGGAAAGAAGGAAAAGGAAAGGAAGAAAATGACAAGAATTGGCAAGGATGTAGAAAAATTGTGACCATTGTGTATGGCTGGGGGTGGGAGGCTGTGAAATGGGGCACCCTCTGTGGAAAACAGTCTAGAGTTTCCTCAAATAATCAAATGTAGAGTCACCATGAGACCCAGCAGTTCCACTCATGGGTACTAACCCACGAGAATTGAAAGCAGGGACTCAAACAGATATTTGCATACCTGTGTTCACAGCAGCAGGATTAACAGCAGCTGAAAAGTGGAAACAACCTCAGTGTCCAGGGGCAGATGAATGGATAAACCAGATGTGGTCCATCCGCATGCTGGAATATTGTTTAGCCTTAAAAAGGACATTCTGAAACCTGCTGTGATGTGACCGAACCTTGAGGACATCATGCTCAGTGCAATAAGCCAGACACAGAAGGACAAATACTGTGTGATTCCACTCGAGGGGTCAGATCCACAGAGACAGAAAGTGGTTGGTGGGAGTCGGGCCGGGGGAGGGAAGTTAGCGTTCGGTGGGGACAGTGTCAGTTTGGGGAGATGCAACAGTTCTGGAGACAGACGGCACAGCAACGTGAGTGCCAGGGGGGGCCCGGTCAGGGCCCCCGCAAGAAGCAACCAATGAACGCGTGAATGAGCGGAACTACAAAATCGATATTTCTCTCTCTCTCTCCTCCCCCCTTTCTCTCTCAAATCAGTTTTTAAAAAATGTGAATGTAGTTAATGCCACTGAACTGTACACTTAAAAATGTTTAGGTGGTAAAGTTTATATTATGTAGACTTTACTTTTTTAAAAATAAAGAGATACCATAAAAAACAAAAGCAGGTGACAGGTTGCAGATCCAAACCCTGATTTGGGGGAAACGGCCTCTGTCTCTCCACCCGTCTCCCTGTCTTTCTCTCGCTTTCGGTTAGTGCTGCTCAGCTGCCCTCCTGAGAGGGCTGGCCCTGTCACCGGTGGCATGTGAGCGGCTCACTTGTCCTGCATGTGTCTGGGCCTGTCCCCATTACAGGGCTTCCTCTGCGCTGCTGACGTCAGGGTGGGCCCATCCGTCATGGGCTGACCTGGTCGCCATGGGGTGTTGAGCAGACCCCCTGGCCTCCTGGGGTGCAGGGTCTCCCTGCCCCCACGGACCCCAGCTGCTGGGCTGGGTGTGGGCTCTGTGCTATACTTCCCGCTGCCACACACAGGACTGATTTCTCCATGGCCTCACCATTTTTTTTTTTGTCGACCCCAATTTCCGACCCACATTTAGAGTCGGTTCAATGGCGCTTGGCCATAGTGTCCACGGGTGTCTGTTATTTGCCCATTGAGCTGTGCCCTCAGGCCAGCCATGCAGGTCAGGAGGTGTGGAAATGTCCCCGTGTCCCCAGCAGACCCATGGTGGTCTTCAGCCCCGGTGCCCCTGCATGGGAAAGGAAGCTGGCCTGCAGTGTAGGTATGTTCCCCTTGTTGGGGCGTGGGTGGTTTAGCTTCTCGCTGGTTTTCGCTGGTAATGGCCTTTGCCGGGTCATGTCTACAGGTCAGAGGGGACCAGATGCTGGTTCTGGAAGGTCCCTCAGGGCTGGGCCAGTGGGATCTTGCCAGGCATCTGACGGCACCAGGATCCCCCTGCCTCATGGCCACCCCCATCCCACCCAAGGTTTCTCTACTCGGACGAAGTTCAGATCGGGCCTGAGACGGTCATGACCACGCTGTACACCGCCAAGAAGTACGCGGTGCCTGCGCTGGAGGCCCACTGCGTGGAGTTTCTGAAGAAGAACCTGCGGGCGGACAACGCCTTCATGCTACTGACGCAGGTGCGGGAACCTGGATGGGGCATGTGTGGGCGGGTGGGGATTTCTCAGTTTTCGACGCCCTGGAGAGTGCCCTGCTGGTCCCCTTCATTTTCTAGGTGAGTTTCTAGGTGGCCTGGGCAGCTTGGCAGCAGACAGGGCTCCTCTGTTCGTTTGGTTGCAGGTTTCCTGCTGTCCTTGCCCTTTATTCAGGGGCTAAGGTGTAGGGAGAAGGGCATTCACATTTCTTTGAGAAGGGCCCTTTTGAGCCCTGTATAGTCATCTGGCTGTGGTGGGGCTGTAGGGGACCAGGAGGCTGGGACCCAGGCAGGTGTCGGGGGTTGCTCTCTCCCTAGCCGGTCACAGAGAAGTTAGATTTGCAAACCCCTCGCTGAGGTGGTGCCTGGGCTTTGAGCCCTGACTGGCCACTTGCTGAATCTCTCTAAGGGGCCAGAGCCAGAACTGTTGTGTGGGGGCCACTCCAAGCCACCTGCTGAGATAGGTGGCCATGTGGAGTGTGATCTCCAGGCCGCGGGCAGAGAACAGGGCCGCGGAGTTAGGGTCTCGCTGCAGCCCGCTTCCTCGGCACAAGGCGTCTGAGCTTTCTTCCCTCCCAGGCCCCTGGCCCCGAGTACCTGTTCCTGATGAGCACCCTGGCGTGGTCAGGCACAGTGTTTTTCTGTCCTGCAGTCACTCGTGGCCCTGTCCCCAGGGGCTCCAGCCTGAGCTGCTAGGGGCCCAGCTTTAGAGGTGCTGGCCCAGAGCGGGGTCCTTCATTCACTGGACGCCCCCAGCCCACCCCAGGCGTTGGTTACTGCGAATGTCTGTGACCTTGGGGAAAATCTCCTGGCCCCTCGGGCTGGCAGTGTGTGAGCACCCAAGCCCCAAGACTTGAAACTCATGACAAGTTTTAAACCACAACATCCACCTTGGGTCCTCTCTTGGGGCTGGATGTTAGCACGCTGTCCCTTGCAGGCCCGGCTCTTTGATGAACCACAGCTTGCCAGCCTGTGCCTGGAGAACATCGACAAAAACACGGCTGACGCCATCACCGCAGAGGGCTTCACAGATATCGACCTGGGTGAGGCCTGTGGGACGCCTCGGGGAGGTCACCGTTCAGGACTAAAATGGTGTCCAGGACTTCACCATTTTAAGGGAGGGTGGGCACACGCCTCCCGTAGAGGTCCAGGCAGTGCTTGTGTTCCGCCTTCCCAGCCTGAGGGCTTCTGCCTGGCCCGCCCTCTCTGCTGCCAACCTTGGCTGGGCGGTAGATGGGCGTGGCCACAAGCCGGTGATGCCTCAATCACCAGCATAGGCAGAGGCTGCCAGCCCCTGGCTGAGACCATGGTGTCCACGTTGACATGGCCTCCCTCATGGCCTCCCTGTCCCCCACAGACACACTGGTGGCTGTTCTGGAGCGGGACACGCTGGGCATCCGTGAGGTGCGCCTGTTCAGTGCTGTGGTTCGCTGGTCTGAGGCTGAGTGTCAGCGTCAGCAGCTGCAGGTGACACCTGAGAACAAGCGGAAGGTCCTGGGCAAGGCACTGGCCCTCATCCGCTTCCCGCTAATGACCATTGAGGAGTTCGCTGCAGGTAATGTTCAGGGGGACCAGGGCGGGGGCGCTGCTTGGCAGGAGCACGACCCCTGGGGACCCTGTATGTGACTCAGCTGCATGTCCCAGCAGCTGTGTCTCGGCCCAAGAGCCCTGCCAGGGACACAAGTGTGTCCGTCTGTGCTGATGACACTTTTTTTGTGGTCAGTGCGTGTCGGCCATCCTGTCTTTCCCAGGTCCAAGCTGCCTCTGATCCTGCCCGGGTTTAGGGTCGCCTGACTTAACAGCAGCAAACACATAATTGGACATATCTCCCATGCGCTGGCTGGGACATGCATCTCCTACAGATGCATCCTCTGCGATCCGAACGTCAGGTGTACTGGCTGTCTTGAATTTTATCTGGTGGTCTGCAGTGTCACATCAGTCCTGGGGTAACGCCCCAGAGGATGTCTCTGTGTTCTGGGGCCACTAGGGCTGAGTTACTCTCTGTGGTGCTGTCCTGGGCACTGTGGGGTGGTGAGCAGCATCCCTGGCCCCCACCCACTTGAAGCCAGGAGCACCCCCAGTTATAACCACCACAGATGTCTTCGTACCTTGCCTGGTGTCCCCTGAGGGAGACCCCTGAGTATAGCATTGGACTGTCCTGTGCTAAGACATCCGTAGGAGGCCTGCTGGGCGTTCCCTCTCCATACTGGCTTTCACCCCCAGAACAACTCTCCTCAAGGTCCCCCAGCCTACCTGGGTGACAGACTCCCCCGGGACTCAGGCCCCAGTGACACGGCCTACCTTCTGGAGGTGTCATCCTCTGAAGCCCTGCCCCCCAGCTTGGAAGCACTGGGAAGAGCCGTGTCTTCTGTGTTTGAGTCGGGCCTCCTGGCCCTGTCTCTCTGCAGTGGGCTTCGTCTTGTTGCCACTGTGTATTTTAGAGAATTCCCCAGCTTATGTTCCCCTGAAAAATACTAGAAAGTAGGAGTTTGAATCCCCCTGCTCCATGCTGCACAGTTGAGGTCGGGTGTAGTTTTCTTTTGTCACTTTCTATGCAGGGATTAAAAAAACAATGGTCAACACTGCATTTAATTTTATATCTTCCTTATTCACTGAGTCCACAGATGTGCCTTGTCCCCTGTTGGGAAGGTCTCTGTTGACATGTTGGGCTGCGGGACCTGTGAGTGGCGCTGTGGCTGACCTTCCGCAGAACTGGGTTCGGAGTTGGTAGATGAGTGATCCTTGTAAAGCACGAGGCCTGTGTCCTGTTTTCTGTTCTGGAGGCAGAGCAGCAATGGGCAGGGCGTGTGTAAGGCCCCAGCCCCGCCTGTCCTCCTTTGCACACGGCCTCTGCTGTCACTGTCCGGGTTCTCCCCACCCTGACTCCCAGCCTGTCTTAGGTAGGTCCCCTCATCTCCCTGTGTGTGTCAGTGCTGCCTGGCCAGGATCCCCCAGGTCACTTCTATCTGGGAGTCACCCCTCAGCCACTGATGGCTCTGAGTTGTGGACAGGCAGGGTGCCACCTGCTTTGTCAACTAAGGGTGGACCTGGGGGTGGTCCTGATGCAAGCAGGGAGTCTGGGGGCCACGAGGGGGCATTTTGCCCAATGAGCCAGCTAGTCAGAGCGTCAGCACTGTGTCTGCATCAGACCCCACCCCAAATGCCAGGGCAGAACTGTCCCATCTTGGGGCTGCCTAGACTGCTACCATTTTGCAGAAAATTCAGTGTCACTTCTGAGAGATGCTGTGGACTTGAGATGCCCATGCATTCTGGTGTTTTCTGTGCCCTCGGGTTCGCCTCGGCCTTCCCTGCCCTGCCGTTCCCCAGCCTCAGGCCACACCCCACCCCGTCCAACCCACTGCTCCCATGCCTGCAGGGCCTGCACAGTCGGGTATCCTCGTGGACCGTGAGGTGGTCAGCCTCTTCCTGCACTTCACCGTCAACCCCAAGCCCCGCGTGGACTTCATCGACCGACCACGCTGCTGCCTCCGCGGGAAGGAGTGCAGCATCAACCGCTTCCAGCAGGTGGAAAGCCGCTGGGGCTACAGTGGCACAAGTGACCGCATCAGGTGGGTGCGGGGCTGGGCTGGGCACTGAGGGTGAGATGCTGGGTAAAGGTGCTGTGTAAGGGTGCTGGGTAGGGGACCTAGGTTACCAAGAGTGGGGCACAGGCAATGAGCGCAGCTGCTGGGGGACCCAGGAAAGGGCGGAATTCCTGCAGAGTCAGCCCTGCCTCTTGGGAGGCCTCCAGACCCCGGCTCGGGAGGTGGAAGCCCCTGTGGGGCTGCCCTGCCCGTGTACTCTCTCCTGCTTGCAGAGTTGTCCTGAGTTAGCACCTGTCTCTGTCCATCAGGTTCTCGGTCAACAAGCGCATCTTCGTTGTTGGCTTTGGACTATATGGCTCTATCCATGGACCCACGGATTACCAAGTGAACATCCAGGTACCCACCGCCCTGACCCCGCCTCCAGATCCAGGTCCTATCCCCAGGTCAGGCCCCCCTCCCCATACCAGGCCCAACCCCCAGATACTACCCCATGTTGCACCCAGGCCCTGCCCCTCCCACTGGGACCCACCTTCCTCAAGATTCCCCCCTCAGATCCCCCCATCTTCCCCCGTTAGGGTCTGTGCCATGACACACCCCATATGGAGGGAACGTTATAGAGACTGAGGGAACTCTGCCCCCAGCCTCATGGGCCTTGTTATGGGTCATAGGCTGGACCCTGTGCTGTGGGGCCTGGGGTGAAGTTCAGCTTTCCCTTCTGCCTCTGTGGGGTCCCGTGGGTGGAAGCAGGGGGATGGAGGCCCCAGGTGAGCAGTGCCTGGCTCTTGTCCTCGCAGATCATCCACACGGACAGCAACACAGTGCTGGGCCAGAATGACACGGGCTTCAGCTGTGACGGCTCCGCCAGCACTTTCCGAGTCATGTTCAAGGAGCCGGTGGAGGTGCTGCCCAACGTCAACTACACAGCCTGCGCCACGCTCAAGGTGTGCCTGACCCTAACCCTGCCCCACACAGCACCCTGACCCTGATCCCAACCCTGACTCTGCAGTAAATTCCAGTCCCTGAGCACGACACAGAAACCCTGCTCTGATCCCTGAACACTGTCCAGGACTCTAACCCTAACATCGGATCCTGACTCTGATCCCTGAACCCTATTAGTTTTCTTTTGACTCCATCTGTCTTTTAATTTTTTGAAGGGCATAGAATTTCATTCTGGTAGTATAGTCTTCCCTTATCCGCGGTTTCAGTTGCCCATTGTCCAAAATATTAAATGGAAAGTTCCAGAAATAATTCATCAATTTTAAATTGTGTGTTGTTCTGAGTAGCATTGATGAAATCTCACTGTCCATCCTATCCAGGTCCCTAACCCTAACATCTGACCCCAAATCTGATCCCTGAACCCTACTGAGGACCCCAGTATCGAATCCTTCTCTGATCCCCAAACTTCATCCGGGACCACAAACCTGCCCTCACATGGACCTTAATTTTGACCCCCAAACCCTGTCCTGGATTCTGCCACGACCCTTCACTGACCCCAACCTTGAAACTTAAACCTTATCCAGGACCTTGACCCCAACTCTGATCCCTCACCCCTCTCTAGGACCCTGACTTGAACCCTGACCCACACTCTAGTCACCTCTGATGGTGTGGCGCTCAGAGGGTCTGCCACTCCGAGTCCCACAGCACAGACACCTGTGTGCAGGCCTGCTGCCCTCTGCCCAGTTGGTGCCCCCGTCTCGGGGGTAGTCCTGACTCCACTATGGCCCCAACCCCACAGGGCCCGGACTCCCACTACGGCACCAAAGGCCTGCGCAAGGTGACCCATGAGTCGCCCACGACGGGGGCCAAGACATGCTTCACCTTTTGCTACGCGGCTGGGAACAACAATGGCACGTCCGTGGAGGATGGCCAGATCCCCGAGGTGATCTTTTACACCTAGGCGCCCGGGCTCCCACACAGCCGCAGGGACAGCAGCCTGAAGCCACCGGAGACGAGTGGACCGCCCCACGTCCCATGCCAGCCCCAGCGGGCTCCCCACGCCGTGCCCACCCCTGGCCACATTTCTGGCCGTCTCCGTGGTGGTGAGCATGGCCGCCTGTTGAGAGGAGCCGGGAGGAGTCCGGGCAGGCAGGGCTGTGAGACAATCCCTCAGGACGGGGGTGGGTCCCTGGGGTGGGCATCCCGCCCACCGTCCCTGCAGCTCAGGGCTGCCCGACCAGCTGCCCGACGGTAGGATCGTGTAGGCCGTCATCTTGTTGGTGTAACTGCACATAGCAATGCATCTTGGATTTCTTTTTATCTAGTGGGGAGACGGTGTGTCGGGGCGCCTCTAGTGCGTTTCATTGGGGTTTTCTGTTCCTTTCATCCTGGTCTGTTCACTGGGGCTGCTCAGGCCACTGTGACCTCAGCCCCCAGGACGCAGGCCTGAGCCCCAGGGGACAGGAACCATGCAGGGCTTGCACCCTTCAAGGTCCTGCAGGCTGGCTTTCCCGCCAGGTCCCGCCCCAGCCCCCGCCTCTCTGAACAGGCCCCTCCCGGGCCTGCAGCGCAGGGCACAGGTCTCAGCCTGTCTGCCTGGGAGGAGCGATGCCGTGGGCCAGCCGCAGCGGTCATGGGCCCACTGCCCCACGGGGTTCAGAGGGCGCTGCCTGCCTGGCCACCTGTACATACTGTCTCCCTACCCCACCCAGCCCCCGAGTGAGCGCTCTGCCTAGAGGTGCTGGAGGGTGCAGCCCCTCCCTTGAACCCCAGGTCCTCCCCATGTGTTTCTGCGCCAGTGATTCCTTCTGGAAACTATGTTCTCCCCGAAGCCATGAAAGGTGTGCCTGCTTCACACCACACCCCGAAGTGATTTTTTTAAATAAAGGAAAAGAAACACCTGCCCTGACCTGCGTGTTTCTTCCTGTCGGAGCTGGCGGGACCCGGCAGCTCTGAGCCCTGGCACTGTCCTCTCTGTGGCCATTTCCTCCCAGTGTAAGAAGGACCTGGGACCCCCTGCCTACACCTGGAATCCTTGCCTCCCAACAGACTCCTACCCGGAGGGAGCCACAGTACAGGGGGGACTCTGGGGTGGGTTAGGGACCACCCCGTGACCTCTGTCCTGTGCACAAAAGTTCTGGGGCCTCCCCCTGCCATACAGCAGTGGGGGACCCTTAAGTGGGCGGGCAACATGGCTATGGCCACCAGCAGGGGAGGCCACACTGGGGCTGAGCCCCTGGGGACTTCCTGGCATTTTCCCTGATGTCAGCAGGGACCCTGCTGCAATGAGCTGTGCAGGGATCTTATGGGCTCTGCTCTCGACTTGAGGCTGCACCTGGTGTGTGGCAGGTACCCAGAAGTGCTCAGCTTTGTCTCCAAGCAGCACCTGTGCAGGCGCGGGTAACCTGACCTGGGCAGCCTCTGTCACTGCTAGCTGTCATGACAACGTCCAGCATCCACTTAAAAACTACAGAGCAGCCCTGGCTGGTTGTGGCTCAGTGGACTGAGCACTGCAAATCAAAAGGAAGACTATGAAGGCACATGGAGCAAACCTAAACCCAGCTGGAGCCAAACCTAACCAAGCAGCGGCCTGAAAACAGAAATGCCCCAGCTGATCTGCAGGCCCATGAATAAGAAAAATGAACCCTTATTTTTTATTAAAAAAATGAGTATCTGTTTGACATCCTAGAACTGAAAAATGCATAATCTGTAATGAAGAACTCAGTGGCTAGGAGCAACAGAAGACAGGATTAGTGAACTAGGAAAACGGCAAAGAAAAATATCCAAGGTGAAGCACCACAAAAAGGAAAACAAAAGCAAAAGCACAGCACAGCACAGGAGACGGGGGACCCACGCCCCAGCGCCTGTCCGCAGAGTCCCAGAGCGGGCTGGGAGAAGGCCCACTGGCTATACACGAAGACATGACAGCTCAGAATGTCCCACAATCAATCAAGACATCACGCTGTTGATAACTGTGGAAACAGTGCAGGGGCGGGTGTATGGCCACGGAGTTAACAGTGTCTGGACGCCATGCCACGCCCTGTCACAACCAACAAGTAAACTCTGTCTCTGCCCCAAGGCCTGAGCCGAGCTGCGAGCTGCATGACCTGGCAACCTAATCCCACATCATGGTGGGGGAGGCGGGCAACAGTGCCAAGTGGACTCTGCTCACTCGTCGCACCCATTCTAGTGTACCAATGGCGGGGACCCCTAAGCCTATATGGTGGTGGCAGCACTGGCCTCAACCCTGAGAGCAACAGTGGCAGTGGCAACGGAGACACACAGGCCAGTGACTCCCTCCTAAGGGACAGCCAATTCTCCTGGCAGATTGGGGCTCAATCTAAACTGCCACCCGTGAATGATCAGATCCAGGAGCTGCAATCATTCATCTGAGGCAAGACAGCCAGAAGGGACTTCCTGTTTTCTGCAGATCGTTTGATCATGCTTGTGGAAGTAAGACTGAATCAGCTGCCACATAAAGGATGCACAGTGACCGCTCCAACAGGGTACGAATAGGAAGGAGTGAAATTTGAGAAGGGAAATTGTGAGGCCAGCATCATGGGAAGTGGCACGGGAAATACTGTAACTGAAGCTGTAAAGGTTCTCATAAAACATGGAGTCCAACACTGTTACCATCCCATTCTGTTCTCTACTCCTCACTGTGCCAAACCAATCATTCAAGCGATTCCAGAGATCACAATTCTAACTACTGAAGTTCATCGTGTTGCACCTACTCATTTTGGACAGAAATACTTTGGAACAGACTAACTTATTGAAGGAAAATGAATTACCTTGTGTAATATTTTTCAGTTATATTTTGAGTTTCTATCTGTTTTACTGATTCACTTGAGGAATGGCAGGAAAAAACTGTGTTAAAGATGCTTTGTAATTTTTGGAAGTGGGTATAACAGAAACAAAGTATTTGAGGTTTATTTATTCTATTTGATTATTTCTTGCCTGTTGCCACCAAATTTAACAATGAAGCACACACAACTCTTAGGAAAACAAATCTTCACCTGAGGATGCTTTTGTTTTTAGAGCGAGGGGAGGACAGGGAGAGAGGGAGAGAAACATTGATGCAAGAGAGAAACGTCAATTGGTTGCCTCTTTTATGTGCCCTGACTGGGAACCACACCTGCAACCTAGGTTTGTGCCCTGACTGGGAATTGAACCTGTGTTACCTTTTGGTGTACCGGATGTCACTCCAACCAAGCAATACTGGCCAGGGCAGAAAATACTTTAATATTCTTATGCGGCCCTGGCTGGTGTGGCTCAGTAGATTGAGCGCCAGCCTGTGAACCAAAAGGTCACTGTTTTGATTCCTAGTTAGGGCACATGCCTGGGTTGCAGGCCAGGTACCCAGTTGGGGGCATGTGAGAGGCGACAGATGTTTCTCTCCCTCTCTCCCTCTCTAAAAAATAAATAAAATCTTTTAAAAAATATTCTTATGCAAATTGCTGATCCCTTAGTAAATTGAAACTCCTTATTTATGAACCTCTCAGTTTCGAGACTGCTTACAGCCACACATAAAATCCAAATGGGAATAAGTTCTTTTCCTGCTATAGTTTGCATTTTATTTATACCTGACCTAACACACAGAGAACACTACACCCAACAATGGCAGAACACACATGGCTTTCAAGTGCACAGGAAACAATGGCCAGAATAGGTCATGTTCTGTATCATAATGCAATTCTAAATATGGGTCATTTATCTTATGTTCTCTGACTACAGTGGAACCAAACTGGAAATCAATCACAGGAAGACAACAAAAATTCCCAAATATTTGGGGATCAAGAAACACTTTTATGGAAACATATGGTAAGAAATAAACCATATGGAAATTAGGAAATACTTGGAACTGAATAATATTGCAACTGTAATAAAACAAAATTTGAGGATCCTGCTAAAACAGAATTGAGGGGAAAATTTATAGTCCATACATAGCTTGGAAAAGAAGAAAGGTTTTAAAATCAATGGTCTAAATTTTCATCTCAAAAAACTAGAAAGTAAAAAGCAAATTCAGCCCAAAAAGAGAAATAAAAATAACGAGACCAAAAATGAAGCAGAGAACAAATGAAATACAATCAGTTCTTTGATGAAGCCGTAGCAAAACTTTTTTTCTTTTTAAGAGAGACAACACAAGACCAGTACCAGGAATGAACAGGTCCTGCAGAAATTCTAGAGACAGTAAAAGGGGTGTGCACTCTGAATACAGACAGACTGTTGAGGAAGACCATGACCTTAGCTGGTTAAAAATAAACACTAGAAAAAGGACACGTTCATTATAGAAATCATATATAGGTGCAGCCACTGTGGAAAACTGGAAGGTCCTCAAAAAATGTAAAATAGAACCACCATGACTCAGCAATTCCACTTCTGGGTGCATATCCTAAGGAAATGAAATCACGATCTTAAATATCTGCACCCCCATGTTCACTGGAGCATTATTAACAATAATAAGGATACAGAGACAAACTGTCATAGAGAAATAAAGGGAAGATGGTATATATTTTGCATACATACAGTCGCAAATGTGTGTGCGCGCGCACATATATACACAAAAAAATATTACTCACGTTTTTTAAAAAGAAATCCTGCTGTTTCCAACAACCTGGATGAACCTGAAGGACTTAGGCTAAGTGAGGTAAGCCAGACACAGACAGATACTTTACGACCTCACAAGTGGAATCTAAAACTACAGTTGAACTTACAAAACCAGAGAAAAGAATGGTGGTCACGGGGGTGGGGTGGGGTGAAGGCAACAGGGAGATACTGGTCAAAGCGCAAAACTTCCAGTTATAAGAGTAAGTATGGGGATCTAATATATAGCATGGTGACCACAGTTAATACTATGTTGAGTACTTGACAGCTGCTAGGCAGACAGATCTTGCGTTCTCACGCACAAAGGGTAACAGATGACGGATGTGTGAATTACATTGACTGTGGTAATCATTTCACAATGTATATGGATACTAGATCATCATTTTATATACCCTAAATTTTTAAAAGTCACATGTAATGGTAAATATATCAGAGATGATGTTAAGAAATCTACAGGGACTGAATTCCAGGGAGAAGAGCCCCTCCCAGGTGAGCAGAGGCTGGCGAGCATCCCCGCAGCAGCACTGAGCTGGGCTTGGCGGGTGGCTGGGCTTGCTGAGAGCAGGACATTATCCGGGAGAACAGCCACCTAAGAGGCTGGTACCCATGTGGGCCCGCAGGATGGACCGGAACCTGGAGGAGCTCAAAAACCTTGACGAGATTCCCCCCCATGGGCCTGTACTTGGTGCCTGGGTGGTGAGGCTGGGGTGGAAGTGAAAGGTGGAGGGAAATCCGCAGCCTATCGTGGAACCCAGAGTTCTGCTAGAATATGGGGCTGGCAAGAAAAGGCAGGTCAAGACAAAAACCTCAAGACATCGGAACTAGGGATGAATGAAACCAACATAAGAGACCAGCCCTTCACCCAAGCTGTCTGGTAAAGGATGAAGTGCACGCTTTCTGGAGAGAAATATGCCTGGCTTATCACTCTTATACACACAGTGTCTGCAATGCAATAAAAATTATGAAACATTGAAGGAGGAAATGCTACCCATAAACAAGAGGGGGAAATCACCAACAGAAATGGATATACGTGAGACCCGGCTGTTGAAATCAGATGGCAAAGACAATAAAGTTACTGCTGTAAATCTGTTAGAGAATACAGGGGGAAATGGAAACCACGGAACTAAAAATATCTGAAAAGAATTTATTGGCTTAAGAGCAGACAAAACACACAAGAGAGAGCATTAGTATAGATGCTCCTTGACTTACGATGGGACTACACCCAATAAACCCATCGTAAATTGAAAATACTGTAAGTTGAAAATGCATCCAATGTGCCTCACCTACCAAAAATCACAGCTTAGCCCGGCCCACCATAAACATGTTCAGAACACCTGCTGCCCAGCCCAGCATCACAGGAAAGGACACACTGCATGTTGCTGGCCATGAACAGATCAAAATCCAAAGCACTGAACGAGTATCACTTTTGCACCACCATAAAGTTGAAAAATTGTAAGTCAACCCGTCGTTAGGTTGGGGACTCTCCGATACCCAAATATAGTCTAGTCAAAATAATCCCGCACCCCCCCCCAAATAAACCAGAACAGAGTATCAGAGACCTGCAGGATCATGTAAGATAGACCTACATACAGGTAACTGGAGTATTAAAGAAAAAAAAATGGGCCAAAAAAGAAAATATTGGAAATGATAAAAGAAAAATTTGCAAAATTGATGGAAGATATCAACCCAAAAGATCTAAGAAGTTCAGCAAATATCCCGCAGGGTATAGAAAAAGGAAACCACACATCGTCATCAAATAACAAAGAAAGAAAATTCTTAAAAGCAGCCAGACAAAAGGGTACCTTATTTTGAAGGGAACAATGCTGACAACTGCTCTCATCAGGGAAGTCTTTTGAGTGTCCTTGCTTCATGTGTCAGTTGTGAAAAGCCTGATGACAAATTCTCTTGCCTTGGTAAATTGTTGCCTTGCCCACAGGCCCTGAGGCTTATCTTTAAAACCACCGTTTGATTAGGCTATATCATATATTAATAGTTTTCTAATGCTCCCCTGAGTACCTTCACCTCCAAGACTCAGGCCTTCTTCTCTACCTGTTTGGAATGTTTCCTTGAACAAGTTTTAAACACTAGGTCTGATTTTCCTCAAGGACTCAAATGGCTTCTTCCTCCTCTGCCTGCTGGACACCACCCCCTTCCTGACGCCTCATCCTTCAGGGTCAGTCTCTCTTCATCTCCTTGTTCCCCAGTTTCCGAAGCCCTTCCTCAAACCTGCGTCTTGGCACCTTGTATTTTATTCATTTCTAAAATACTTTCTCACATCTCCTTCTGAGTTCAAGCCATTGTTTCCTGTTTTTTCTTGCTCATTTCTGCCCTTAGTTTATGAATTTCTGATCCAAGATGTTCTTCACACTTTCAAGTGCTGTTGGGGGCAAGTTTGGCCATTCTGGGCTTTGAGGTTTCTACCTGGGGAAGTGGGTTTCCCATCCACGGGTGGGAGGACCATGTGCTGGATTCACTATAAATTCCCCCTGTCTCTGGCCACCTGGCCGGCCAGCCCTCCTGCCCATGCCCCCACACGGGCTGGCAGAGGGGCTGGAGCGGGCAGAAGGCCAAGATACCGCAAGGGGAAGTGTGAGCAGGGTGTTGTGCACACTTGGTCTAGTTTCTGGTGGTTCTGTGTGTTTTGGGTAGAAAATGTTATAAGGGTCTGTTTGAAGGCTGCCATTGTCTTCAAAGACCTGGAAATCCCATTAAACTTTTTTCAGGAATGCTGCCTTTAGCCCTGCCCTGGTAGGTAGCTCAGTTGGTTAGGGCACTGAGTTGTGGGTTTGATCCCTGTTCAGCGCACAAAAATCAACTAGTCAATGAATGAATGCATCAATAAGTGGAAATAAATCAATCTCTCTCTCTACAATCAAGAAAAAAAAGAGAATGCTGGCCTTTATCATTGCCACACTGGCTACTATCTGAGTCTGCCTGGGTGGCCCTAACAGAATAGCACAGGCTGGGGCGCTCTATCCACAGACATTTCTCACAATGGCAGAGGCTCTCAGCCTGAGATCAAGGTGCCAGCAGGGCTATTCCTGATGAGTCTTCTTCCTGGCTACCTTCTCACTGTGTCCTCCTGCTGTGGAGGGCCAGCCCTGGTCTCTTCCTCTCCTGACAAGGACAACAATCCTATCGTGAGTGTCCCACCCTTTGACATCATCTAACCTCCCAAAGGCCCCACCTCCTAACTCTCCCCTGGGGGGAGCTGGCTGTCAACTTCCAAACGTGGGAAGACACATTCAGTCCACAGCACCAAGGAGACCAGTTGTCCTGCCTGCACTCAAGACTCACCAACAGCAGCTACCTTGTTTCTCCTGGAAAGCCAGCCATTTTAGTGCTTCATTCTACACGTGTAGCATCGGTGAGGCACCTATCCTGCAGTTTTGAGTATTTGTCACTTCTCCTATTCTCATCATTCAGTTGAGTGGTTTTTTTACCTACACCCCAAGAGCACAACCAAACCCAACTCTTACTTTAGTTCTGTTAATTTGTTTCTGACCATCCATTCCTCCTGCCAATCTAGCTCCAGGTTTGTCACCATCTCCTAGCCTGTCCCTTCCTAGGGACATGGGAATCTGCGTTGCTGCCAGTTTCATCCAAGCTTCTCATAAAGATTGAACGTTATACTCAGAACTGGTTTCATTTTCCTTTATTTTTTAAAAAAAGCCCCTAAGTTCTATGGCTTCCAGGAAGCATCAGAGAAACGGAAGTGCCATTTCTGTACACTTTGTAAAGCAACACCTAGATGCACACGCCGCTGCCAACGCCCCAGCGGCTCTGGCTGCCCGCACGTGGCTGCCTGGCCTCTGCCGCACCTGTGGGCTGAGACGGGGCTTTAAGGCGCTTGTCTCCTGTGGCTCAGTGGCACCGAGTGTGGACACCAGAAGCCCCAACACCGGGCAGAGCCCTGGCCAAGTGGCCACAGGAACGGCCGCCCCAGGCTCCAGGAGCAGGCACAGCAAGAACACCTGTGGGCCGTGCCGTCCAAGCTTTGGTGCAGCATTTTGGTTGGGGTGCCGCCCCCACCCCGTCTTCCCCTTTGACTGGGGAGGCCTAGGGCAGGTTCACCCCTGGCAGCAATGCCCCACAGCTCCCCCTCGAGAAAATGGCCTTTGGATAGAGGGAGACAAGCTGGACTTTATGACACTAACAGGGCTGGTGGGCTGGACAGCACGGGTGGCCGGCGCCTCCAGGTCACACTACTCACTTCAGCAGACATGGCAGAAGGGGCGCGGGAGGGCGGCCGCTGTGTTTTCTTTTCCTTGTTTTAAATAGTTAATGCTCTTGGAAGGGAGGACTAGACACAGGTGTAGAAATTTCGGCCAAAGTCTTATGTGAAGGAAGTAACCCACGTGGGGGCGGGCAGCTCGGGGCCACAGTCCCTGTCCTGGCTGTGGGTTACCCAGACAAGCTCCCCCAAGGACTGCAGCAGAAGGGTGTGGGGTGCCACTGCCAGGGATCACTTGTGTCTCTGCAGTGATTTCCTCTTTCTTCTCTTGAAGAAACAGCAGCACCTGGAGCAAGGAAGCGAGGGCGTAAAAAGTGGGCATGGGTCAGGGAGGGACAAGTCGGGCATGGGGTACCAGCTGGGCCTAAGCCTTCTCCACCCCCAGATGCTGCCCTGGGTCTTACTTGGTGTCGTCCGCCACCTCTACCTCTGCGGGCGCCGTGATGGGGGCATTGGAGTGACCGGCGGTGGGGTCATCTGCATTCAGCTCCCCGTTGGTAGAGTTCAGCGCCTGGGTGGGTGGGTAGCAGGAGGGTCACATGGGCCGTGATCCGCACGTCCCCCAAGGGTTGTTGGCGTTCTTGGCCTGGCACCTCACCTGGTTTTTGCTGTACAGCTGGGCTTTGTCCCTAGGCTGAGTTTGCGCAGGCAGGTCAGAGTGGACTGTGCCGATGGGCGTCGGCTGCAGGGTGGACAGGACAGGGTGCTGAAGCCCGGCATCACTGTACCCCACGAACCAGGGTTTCACCTGAATCTGCACCAAGGCTCCAGGTACTTGGGTCCTCCTCCACATCCAGGCACAGCCACCAGGTTCAGGGTCCCACCTCGCCTCTCCCCATGTCCAGGCCCCATACCTTGACATCCGGGGTAAAGGCCACACAACTGGGGTCCCACCTCCCCATGCCTAGGGGCTGCCCGCATCCCAGGGAGAGCCCTCCACTTCCCGACTTCTTAACTGCATCCAGGGTTACAGTCTCCCGTGCCCAGGACCCGCTCCACACTCAGGCCCTGCCCCCACGTACCAGGGGCTTCCCCGCCCAGTCGTATTCGTAGTCAAACACGAAGCCGCTGCGGTCAAAGAGGTCGGTGAAGAGCTTACGCAAGTAGTCGTAGTCGGGCTTCTCAAAAAAGTCCAGGCGCCGCACGTAGCGCAGGTATGTGGCCATCTCCTCTGAGAAGAGCCAGTAGGCAGGGCTGGGGGTGCATGTGGGAGGGGGACACGCAGGGGAGGGGACTGGGGGGGACGGGGAGCAGAGGCCTTGAGGGCAGGGAGCACTGGCTGAGGGCTGCCCTCACCTGGGAAGCTCTCGCAAAGCACCTCTATGGGCGTGGCCCGTTTGGTGTCCCCAATTTTCTGGTAGCGCTCCTTGAGTGTGTCCGCCTGTGGGGAGGGCGGTCAGTGCCATCACCGGGAGGCATGGCGCTCCCGCCCCGCGACCCCCGTGCCTTGGCCCACCTTGAGCCCCTGCCAGGGCAGGCTGCCACGCAGGAAGTACATGAACATGTGGCCCAGCGCCTCCAGATCGTCACGGCGGCTCTGCTCTGCGGGGCAACAGCAGGTCAGCACGCTCTCCCCACCCCTCCGACTCCCGCCCGTGTGCCACTTACCCTTTCCTAGGTGTGTGTTGATGCTCATGTAGCGCGCCGTGCCCGTCAGGCTTTTGTGCTCGCGGTATGGGATGTGCTTCTTGGTCTCGGGGTCGATGTACTCCTTGGCCAGGCCAAAGTCAATGATGTGGATGGCATGCTGCCGCTTGCTGCCTGGCCGCCCCACCAGGAAGTTCTCCGGCTTCACATCGCGGTAGATGAGGCTCTTGGTGTGCACATACTCCATGCGGGTGATCTGGGGGTGGGTGGGCCAATGTCCCCATCTGCCCAGGCCCTGCACGGCCCCTCCCTCACCCCCTCCCAGCCACAGCCCCATCCTGCCTCACAGCCAGGAGTCCCACAGCCCAGACCCGCACCAGCTGGATGGCGATCATGAGCACAGTCTTGAGCGTGAACGTGCGGTCGCACAGGTCGAACAGGTCCTCCAGGCTGGGCCCAAGCAGCTCCAGCACCATGGCGTTGTACTTCCCACACGGGCCAAAGTAGTAGACCTGAGGGACACCCTCTGTGGGCAGAGCATGCACAGATGCCTACAGGGGCCTGCAGCAGGCACCCGCTGCCCCCGACTGAGCTCTGCACCTGACCCCCACTGCCCTACTGCCCCTATCTGGGTACCTGCGGTGCTGAGCTGCTTGTAGAAACGGTACTCTAGGTGCAGCTGTGGTGCCCGGGACTTGATGGGCTCCTGAGGTGACAAGGAGGATCAGGTGAAGGGTTACCTGGGGCATAACGTGTCCCCACCTCCTGCCCCAGACCCCACTTAGATGAGCTCCATGTGGGGACAGACTGCCGTTGGGGGGGAAGAACCTGGACTCACCAATTTGATAGCTACATATTCATTTGTATAGAGATTCTTTCCTGTGAAGGAGAGAGGAATCAGCACAGCAGCGCCACCTGGCCCCCAATTTCCACCCCGCGCAGCAGGCAAGAGATCCTACACGCCCTACCCACCTCCAAGGGGCACCTGCTATTCCCCAGCAGTCCCCCCCCCCCCCCCCGAACTTGGCCCTGTCATCCCAGGTCCTGGGAGTGAAAAGGATACCTGCAAGATACTTGCACCCCTTTAAGTCCCCATCTGTGGAGCAGAGGGTCTGCTCCACACCCTCACATCCTGGGATCTCCGTCTCACTGCTGCCCTCTCCTCCGCAGCCTCCACCCACCACCCTCTATGTACTCTAGACCTCAGCGCCCACCAGCCCCACCAGCTCACCAAGTAATTCCTCCTAGCCCCGCCTCCGCCCATTCAAGCAGCTACCCCCAACTCCTTGGCAGGAACCTCCCCAATAAGTGCACCAACATGCTCCAATTCTCCCATTAAAAATGGAACAAAGACCCCATCACCCATGGCCCTTCTCAGCACCCACTGCAGCAAAAGGAACCGAAGACATCCATATCCCCTAAGTATTCCCCCCTTCCCTCATGACTCCATCCCCAGGACCCCCACGGGTACAGTTCACTCAATGCCTCCCCACGGGACCTGAAGACAGAAGGTGACATATAGCCCGGACCGGCCCATGCCCCCCTCCTCCGGGGCCTATGCAGTGGATCCCTCCCACCAGTGGCCCTCACCTTGCCTCCCCTCCCCTGGTTCATCCCAGCACCTTACTCCCCCATCCTTCCCATGATTATGCAGTACGGACCTCTGGCTAGACCACCACCCCCACCCCATAAGGTTTGTCACGACCTGCAGAGGACTCACCCCAGGTGCCCTGAGCCCTCCTCCTGCACCCCT
This sequence comes from Pteronotus mesoamericanus, assembly GCF_021234165.1. Taxonomy (NCBI): domain Eukaryota; kingdom Metazoa; phylum Chordata; class Mammalia; order Chiroptera; family Mormoopidae; genus Pteronotus; species Pteronotus mesoamericanus. The sequence goes on from NW_026555047.1 coordinate 758,907, forward strand.
ACCCCGGTGCTGATATCCCCACCTCCGCGTCAGCTATGTCAGGTGACCCTGCCCACAGTGCCGGCAGGCAGGAGAGCCCAGGCTGGCTTCCCCAGGCCACAGAACCCAGCAGACCAGGAAAGGAGACCTGTACCCTTCTCAGGTTAAAATAAGGCCACCAGAGGCAGGTCTTGCTGGTCCCACCCATCAGCATCTCCAGGTGCCCACAGAGAAAGAGCTAATGTGCCCAACCTCACAGAACTGCACAAACATGACTTCCATGAGAACCTGATGGAGTCGTTTTTCACCCGTTAGGGTCTCTAATGCTAACAGAGCCCTAGATGGTCCAGCCACCACTGCTGGGTGACCTGCCACACCACTGCTGCGTGTGCCTTAGCCAGTTACTGTGCAGTGCTGTGTACCACCTGCATCACCATCTCTGGCCAAACGGCCCCTCTCAGCATCAGCCTGTCCTGACTTTGTCCTGGGACCACCATCGCTGGGTCCTGTACACCGCGAACATGGCCCCCACACCATGTGTCTGCACCACCTGGCCTTACCTTACTCTCTGCCTGCTGCTGCAGGACAGTCTGGGTGACACCGGCGCACTAGCTATTTCTGCCCCACCCACATGGCAGCCGACACCAGTGTTCAACCCCAGAGGCCGAGGCCAGGGTTCCCCACTGCATTAATCTGCTCTACCGGCCACAGTCCCTGCCCCATCCTGGTGTGTGCAGAGGTGTCCCCATCACCGGGGCACCCAGCAGTGGGTATGAGTCTCCCACTCTGCTGTGGCTATTCCAGGGCCTTGGTTTCCACGGCGGTTCACAGTCAGCTTACTGACTTTCTCAGAGCCCTGCAGTGTCCTGGAATCTGCGGCAGAACTGATGGTGGCAACATCTCATACCGGTCTCATCCACGCCGGGAATGAACTTCTCCCAGCGATGTTCTGTGGCTCTCAGAGAGCTTGTCCAGCCTCTGTTAGGTTTACTCTGGAGACACTTGATGAATTCTGGAACTCTTTATGATTAGCATTGTTTTTAAACCTTTATTGTCCAATTGTTGCTCAGATAGAGAAATACAGCTGGCCTCTGTGCTAGTACGACCTGCAGCCTTGTAAACTTATCCCCCTCTACTTGCTTACTGAGATTACTCTTGCTGCCACACAGTGTGATTGGCAACTAGTCAGTTGTATTTCTTCTTTCCCAATCTCTTTACCCTTCATTTCCACTCCATGCCACTGTCCGCAATGGGTGAGAGGAGGTACCCAGTTGTTATAAAATAAAGCTTTTCACAGACATCAGTTAGCAGGGCAGGAAGGCCTCCTTTTAGTCCTGGTTCCTGGGTTTTGATAAAAATAGGTGTGTTCCTGTCCCCTCCACCACCTTCTTATTATCGAAGTTTTAAACACAGAAATACAGAAAGAACTGTGCAGCGAACCACATCCTTACTGCCTAGATAACATAATGAACAATTTGCTATCTGTTCTGTTGCATATCTATCAATCATGAATCTGATTTGTAGATACATTTTGAAGTTGCAGGCATCAGTACCGGCCCCGAAATACTCCAGCCTGCAGGTTACGTTCATTGTGTACTTATAGTTTTTGTTTCTCCTGCGGGAGGTGACATTTTATCTGTGAAATGAACACATCTGAAGTGTGCCACCTGATGAGCTTTAGCCAGTGCATGATCCTGCACAACCCCCACCCTTACCAAGGCATAGAATAGCCCCACCGCTCGCACTGCTTTTCGGTCCACCCCCACCTGCACCGAGGTGGCATCATCTGGTGTGTCCTCTCCTCCCTAGATCCGTTCACATGGCATGATGAGCTCGAGATTCTTGCGTTGAAGTGTGTCCATGGTTTCTGTTGACAGCTGAATGGAGACCTACCCCATCAAGGGGACATACCCCGTCAGCACGGGGACACCCAGGTTGTTTCTGGTTTTGTTATAAGCAGAGCTGTAGTGAACGTTGCCTACGGGCCTTTCTGTGGGCAGGCTAGTCACTTCTCCAGGAGCTTTGCTGGCTCATGCTGCAAACATGGAGCATAGCTCAGGTTGGTGCCTTCTGCGCTCCCTGGCCATTTGTCTGTCTGCTTACATAAAGTGTCTGTTCAAATCTATTGCTCATTTTTAATTAGAGTGTCAGTCCTTTTATCATCAAATTGTCGTCCTTCCACATATCCCGGACACCAGCGCTCTGTCAAATGGTGCTCTGAAAATATTTCTTCCCAGTCTGTGTTTTGCCTAGTCCCGTTCTTAATGTTTTGTGATAAACATTTTAAACATTCATGAGGTCTGATCCTTTACAGTAAATGGTCATTTTATTCTGTGTCTTGGCGAAAAAAACCTCATGTTTTGACTGCACATGAGTTCTAGGAGAGCCAAAGTCCTTGGAGTCGAGCCACACACGAGTTTGTGCGCACACAGAGGCGCTTAAGGCCTGCAGGTTTAGACTTCTGAAGGAGTCTAGGTGCTCTGGGCTCTGAGAGCCTCACCAATGCTCACATTAACTGTGCATGCAGAAGGTGAGAGCCTGCAAGGCCTGGCATGGCAGAGAACTCCGAAGGGGCTGTGAGCAGAAGGAAGATTCCGCAGGGCACACAAGATGGAAGACACAAAGCAGGAAGGCCTCCCTGAACTCCCCTAATCTTAGAAAGTTTCACTTTTTAAAAACTTTATTTGTAGAGAGAGGAGGAGGGAGGGAGAAAGAGCGAGAGAAACATCCACTGGTTGCAGGCCTCCAACAGAGGGAACCTGGACTGCAACCCAGGCATGTACCCTGACTGGGAATCGAACTTTCAGTTCACAGACTAGCACTCAATCCACTGAGCCACACCAGCCAGGGTATGAACGTCCCATACCTTAGGCTAAAAACCCAGAAAGCCCACACGTGAGGCAACTCCAGCCCTTAAGTAATGTCTACTCTCAACCTGCCCTAATAAAGCCAAAATCAGTTCATGATGGAGTCAAGGTAAGTCATCAGCACAAACCTCAACCTAGATTTGAAAGTCTGTGACATATGGCAGCACCCACAATGTCCTACATACAATAAAACATCACTATACATGTGAACAGTGAGGAAAAGAGGGCTGTAACAAGAAAAAACAAAGTCAAAGGCACCACATATGTGGGTGTTTATAACAGCTACAAGTATGTTCAAGGATTTAAAGAAAAAGATGGGCAAAATGTACATGCAGATAGAAGATCTCGAGAGAAATACGGGAGTCAGATGGAAGTGAAAAATACTGCATATGAAGTGAAAAATTCACTGGATGGCTCCAACAACAGATTGGACACTACGCTGCAGAGAAAAGAAGGGTGAACTTACAGCAGGGCAATAAAAACTGTCTAGACTGAAGCAAAGAGAAAAAAGCCAGAAGACTATGGAGAAGGGCTTGAGGAACTGTGGGAGAGCATCAAACACTCCTAACACATGTATAATTGGAGTCTGAGAATGAGAACACAGTAAGCTAAGGCAGAAAAAAATCTGAAGAAATAACGATCAAAGTTTTTCCAAATTTAATGAAAAAATGTCACTATACAGATTCAAGAAGTCCAATGAACTCCAAGGGTAATAAACACAAAGAAAACCACACCTAAACAACGCAGAATCAAAATGTGAAACCAAAGAAAATCTTCAAAACAAAGAAAAAAGCGACATTAGGTATAGGGTATACCCTATACGCTATTCCCTATTAGGTACAGCGACAGTGCTCAACATTAGTCACCAAGGAAATGCAAATAAAATCCAGAGACACCGCTTTATACCCACTACAAGAAAAAGCCTGACAAGCCCCAAATGTTGGTTAGGATGTGGGATACCCAGAACTCCCACATGCTGTCTACAGATTAAAGTGTACAACCACTCTGAACATCCATCTGGCACACTTCCTTTGTGACCCAATTCTTTAACAATCACTTGTTACACAAGATTATGGGAAGGACGCTCAGGGCAGCTTTATTCACAACAGCCAAAATCTGGGCACAGCCGAATATCCCTGAGCAGAACAGATGGACAAAATGGAGTGCAGTCATAGAAATGGACAGAGTAACAACGAGCAACTCGCTACTGACGCACACGACACCATGGATATTCTCAGAAACATGCTGAGCAAAGGAAGCCAGGCACAAAGAACACATACCTCAATTTTCAAAAAAATGTTTCAAGCCAAAATCTGCTATGCCCCACAACTGCCAACACATGTCTGTGCTGACCTGGATTGCTTAGGCTGCTGCTCCCAAAGCCCAAGAGCAGGACCCATGATGCTGAGTCCCCAGAGTTACATAGGGCACCCTTCCCTCAGCTGCAGACCAAAAGGAGGCCCAGGGACATGTGTGTGCATTCTCATCTTTGTACATGTGGGAGCCCACATGCACACGCACATGAACACCCTAACAGGGAAGGGGGGATAGCTCCATCCAGGGGAAGCTGAAGAGTTGGCTGCCATGCTGCTTGGGCCCTGATCTGGAGGCCAGGCTGGGTGTGTGGAGCCACATGTTCTGAGGAGCTGCCTATCTCTCCTTCTCCCACTGGTCTCAGTTACTGATAGGATGGCCAAGTGCCCACTCTGCGTGCCCCTCCCATCAGTGGAGTGTTGGGCCCCAGCCCGAAAGTACATAGGCTCAGAAACCCCAAACACAGGGCCACTCACAGCTCCTGACAGGCACATGCTGAGCAGGAGCTGAGCTTGTAATTGCTCCAGTTTAAACGCTGGGGGCTTCTATGTCAGCCCTCTCATGAGTGCGCGCAGATCCCCCAACAGAGCTGTTCCTCAGACACACGGGGCAAGGCCAGGCGTCTACCCTTCTTACCCAACCTCCTCCTTGAGGAACAAACTCATACACACTTACCTGTGTCTTGGTTGCAACAATTAGGGAGGCCACCTGCGAGTGGCTGTGACCCCGCTGGCCAGCACCCCCCCATCCCCTGAATGCAAATGAGCGGGGCTCACCTAGCCGGAGCTCCCCGAAGTTGCCACAGCCTATCTTCTTCCCGACCCGGAAGTTGGGGCCCACCATCAGGACCCCAGAACTGGTCCCCGTGCTCCGGACGCTGTGGCTGGTCCGGCCGCCAGCCTTGGACATTCTCCGGCCCTCCTCCGACTCCCCTTTCCCTCCTTTCTTGTCAAAATCCATAAGTTTGTGGTACCCTGGCCTCTCCACGGTGACTCTGCTGCTGTACAAATCCTGGGTCTGTGGAGACCTGAGGTCACAGGTGGCTCTTCGGGGCTAGAACACCATGGCGCCTGGTGGACTCCTAGCTAGTGAGACGTGGGTGCTCGCAAGGGCCAGGCTGCGGCACTCATCTCGGTGGCCTCAGGGTCGCACGCAGGGAGAGGACACATTCTGCTGACAGGTCCCGCTGCCTCAAATCTCGTGGCTCCCAGCTAGGGAGAAAACAGAGACACAGGTTAGAAGACTGAAACCCACCCACCCACCCATAGTCAGTCCAGGATCCAGAGCATAGCCCAAGGAAGCTGGTACAGCAGGATGGCATTCTGGAAAGATCTCTGAAGGCAAAAGTGTAACTTGTGACTTTCAGGGGAGTAGGGGCAGAGGCCACCATGAATGCCACATGTCAAAGAGGTATAAGATGCTCACTGTTGTGTGCTGGCCCACAACAGAGCTTGAGAACAACTGCACTGTGAAGGGTGAGAGCCAATCAACTGACAGAAGCCCCAGAACCAGGAGGAACCTGGATGCAGAAAGAGGCAGGAGCCAGCCGGCACAAAGCTCCTCCCCTCAAGCCAAAGGGTCGTTCCCAGGAAGAAGGAAGAGGCAGAACACAGAGCACCCTTCCTCCCCCTACTGACTGAGGGCCTGGCCAGCTGCAGATGCGAGCAGCAGTAACTTGGACACAGTGACACCATGAGGCCTTGGAGGTGAGAACCCCAGGGGTATCTCAACCCACGATATGGGCCTCCCTCACCCTGAAGCAGGAACGAAGCCCTGGGAATGACCAAAGGGGACAGAAGTGGGGGACCTCTGAGAACCAGGTCAAGGACAGAGCCTGCTGTTAGCCTTTGACTCTGGTTCTGGAAACGGCTATCCCCAAGTCTGAGAGACAGAAGAGGCAGGTACTCCATAGAGGGGAATTCCAGCCATGTGCTCACGGAGAGGCGGGACCACAAGACAGCAGGGATCCAGAGGTGCAGTGCACACATACACCTTCCTGTGCTCTCACACACGTGCACGCCCCTTCCTGTGCTGACACACCCACATACATACACACCCTTCCCCACGTTCACACATGTGCACACCTCACATATGTCCACCCCCTCCCAAGCTTGGCAGTCCTCTCCAGAGGGGTTGTATGCATAAGTAGGCACCAGGAGGTGCCTGACCTGCATGTGACCCTTGAGCCTGAGCACAGCCAACATGGAGAAGGGATGTGGCCCTGCAAAAAAATGGAGGCTCCACACACGTCGGACCTGGCCCCCTGCATGCCGTGGTGGGGAGACAGCAGCCAGCTAGGACGGAAGACTCTGGCATACTTGCCCCCCCACCTGGGCTTACAGCATGACCCCAAAGACCCCTACTGCAGTGTGTCTGGGCCCCACGCAGCCCCCTTACACAGGGCAGGTGTGCAGTCACCGGGAGGCAGGTAAAGGGCCCGACTCCTCCCGAAGGACACCAGCCCCTGCTCACCCCACAAACAGGAGCTGCCACCCCAAGCCTGTGGAAGGCACTGCCCCACCACCCACCAGCCACATGGGGGCATTCTGGGTTCTTTCCCTGCTGCTCTGAGCTAGGTGGGACCTGCAGGGAGACAGCAAGAACGAGTCATGCACCGGACTGTGGGGACTGCAAGGAAGAAAGCCTAAGTAGCCCTAGGACCAGAGCTGAATGCCCAGTCCAGCACACCTGGGGGGAAGCAGGTGGCCTAAGGCCTAAGGGGAATGGAGTGTCTGACCTCAGTCCAGGCCCGGAAGCTACAAGTAATTATCCTGGAGGAGGGGACTTCCTCATTTAGCCTCAACCACACCAGCATGGCCCTCCCTTGTACCCCCCCAGCCTCTCCCATAGGGTAGGCCCTCCAGGGGCGGGGGCTCCACAGCCAAGTTCAACTTTGCGCTGAAATGAGCCCCAGAAGGCCCCTGGAAGCTGCTCTCCCACCCATGTCCACACTGAGATGGTCTCACAGAATGCTCCACTTCAGGGCCCTGTTCCTCCTTCAGTGCGCACCTCAGGAGAGTTACCTGCCCTGTTCTTTTTGGGGTCCACCATCTTGTCAGGGCCACGGGCTGGCTCCCCTGCAGGGGCCCCAGGAACCCCTTTCTCTGACCATCTCCAGTCAGTGATGTCATAGTCCCTGGCTGACATCACCAGCACAGCCACAGGGCAAGTCTGAGGAAGATGCCGGCAGCCTCCTTCCCCAGGGGACCCCAGTGTGAGTACAGCCTCGGAAGCACCTGGACTCAGGCGGTCCTGGCTACAGCCCCTTCTAGGCAACTCTGGACACGTGTCCCCCTACAGTGGGAGCCCACCTCTGCCTGGAGACTTGGTGACATGTAGAGGCAGGACCTCTTCCCCAGGATTCATCCAGGTCCAGGAACTCAGCACCCCAGGAGTCATGATGATGAACACCCAGTGCGCGCCACATCCTGGCGTCTGCTCACTGCTCCCCCAGAGGGACTTGGATGGGGGAGACATGCCCACCCTGGGGCTATGCAACATCATGTCATGAAGTGGCCCATGATGACCCTGTCCCCAGAGGATGGCTGCCCAACCTCTGGGGACAAGGTCAGTGTCGAAAAGGATTAAGCAGAAATGGGCCTTAATGCACCAAGTTATAGACCAAGGGAGAGGAAACGGCCAGACTCGGGGGGGGCGGGGGGGGGGGGCGGCGGGAGTAGTGCCATCAGCAGGAAGCACAGACATGGGACTAAGCAAGGCAAGCAGGTGGCCTGAGGTCACGTATCAGTGATCCAGGGTGTGCACACCCAGAGGGCTTGCAGAGTTCCTGTCTGAGGTCCTCACCAGACTGGGTGGAGGAAAGGAGGCAGGCTTGTGAGAAGGGACAGTTGTCACCACGCCCATCATGGAAAGGTGGACTAGACGCGTCAATGCTCTTGGGAGAGGGCAGGAAAGTCACAGGCGATGGTCACGAGGTGGCATGATGCTCTCACACAGTTCAGGAAAATCAAGCACAGCCACAGCTACTACAAACTCTGCAACCTCAGACCATGGCAACCAAAAACGAAGCACAACAGTTCGGGTCGTAAAAGTGCATCTCCCAGACAGGTGCAGACACGGGAGTGCCCTTGGCACGCAGCAGCTCTGGAACTGGCTGGCACTGACTGCAGGCACCAGCTGTAACTAATAACGGGTTCCACAGAGAACCTGCTGCAATGCTGCAGAGAACACCGGAGGGGACTGAGTTAACTGAACAAATGTTGGCAACTCAGGCCAGGTCATGAGCCCATGGACAGGAGGTGTGGGGAGCACCATGCTCTCCCACATTTGGACACATCTGAAAATTTCCTCCTACAGAGCCGAAAGGAATACGAGGCGGGCTGGGAGACAGCAAGCAGGGAAACCAGGCTCCTCTCCTGGGGCGTGGTACCTGATGTCAGGCACTGGTGCTGCCACCTGGGGCTGGTGCGCACTGTCCTGGACGGAGCATGTCTGGCACATTCCATTATCTCAGGGTGTGCTCCTGACAGGCCCCACAGACACCTGGTCAGCCCTCATCACAACTTACACTGAGCTAACTGTCTCTCAAGGGGCAGGGATGTCCTTGTGATGGTCCCTGGTAAGGCCAGACCCATCCTGGGCATTTCTGCTACCTGTTCCAGCTACAGTTCCAGCACAGTATCAGTCCTCTGCGTAGACAGAGATGTGTCCTCAACAAGATAGTTCCTAACCCCTGGTGTCTGGGCACACAACCTTATTTACAAATGTGGGTGGGTCCTAATCTGTGACAAGTGTCCTTATCAGAAGAGGAAACAAAGACGCAAGGAAAAGGAAGGCCATGTGACAATGGAGGCAGAGACTGAAGAGATGGGACCAAAAGCCAAGGAACTCTGGCAACCACTAGAAGCTGGAAGAGGCAGAAGGACACGGCCTCCCTCCCAACCCTCCTGGAACCTCAGGAGAGAGTGCGATCCTTTGACAGCTTGATCTTGAACTTCTGCCCTCAAAGGACTTCTCAGTGGAGATGCCTGACCAGCACCCCACCAGGAAGATAAGAGTCAGTCAGGGTCAGCAGTGAGGAGCTGTGAGGACAGCAGGGACCGAGGTGACATATGGGCAGGGCATGCCCTTCAGTGTGATGGAGAAAAGACCAGAAAATGTAAACTGGGGATGTCCCACAGGACATAACAGTCCAGGACATCCACACAGGAAAGTGGGAAAACCATCTCAGCCAGAGGGGCCTGAGAGATGTGAGAACTGAGAGTCATGTGTGATCCTGACGGGGTCCTGGGGCAGACAGAGACAGGCTGTCAGGGAAAACTGAGGAGAAATCCAAGTAAATATGGACTTTACTTATTAATGACATCTCAGTCCTGGCTCATCAGCTGTGATGGAGGCACCACACTGACAGAAGGTGTGGGTAGGGCATGGGGACATGACGACCTGCATCCGCTTCACAGTAATTCTGTGAATCTGAAACTGTTCTAAAATACAGTTTATTTTTAAAAACCCAAACCTACAATCTCCTCTGGTGGCCTCCTTCCTGCCCCTCCCTCAAACACAGGCTCATGGTGCCCACTCACAGTCCCTACTCCAATGTCACCTGTGAGGCCACCCCCCTAGCCCACCACACCCCCACCCCTGAACCTTTTAGCCATAGGCAGCACATATGCGGTCACTGTGCGCGTGCGCCCTAACCATGAGCCCCTCAAGGACACAGAGGCCTTCCGCGCAGCACCACACAGGAACTCAGACTGAACAAGTGCTGTGAAACAGGCCGGTGGACCCATGAGAAAGCGGGCAAAGCCGCAGAGGAGGTACAGACGGCCTCACAGGCGCCCATCGCTCTGCCTTTCTAGCACAACATGCAGATTAAAGAGATAGAGATGCTCTTACTTCTCTACTGAAGTACCATTCAGTAGCGGTGAGAGTGTGGAGAACGGGAACTTTGACTTTTAAACAGAAACACTGACACTTAGGTACATGGGGCTCTCTATCCAGGCCACACAACTGACAGGAATGGCTGAAGCAGGACCAGTGACTGCCATGTAGATGCAGCCCTGTCCCCACCCTCTGCAGGGTTAGGAAACAACATGTGCACAGAAAGGGAAGTGGCAGATGGTGCAGCCCCACAAAGCTGTTCCTGCAGGTGTGCAAAAGCCCAGGAAGTGGTCCCTGGGGCTGGGGCTCCAAGGGAGTACCCCTCTCTCCACCCTTCCCAGGCCTGAATCCACTTTCCTTCCTCCCAGTGAGCATGATGAAAACAATACTTTTGCATTTCCTAAACTCAGTCATTGTGGGGAAGGTGGGTGGGGAGGGTGCTCCCGGCCTCCTGACTCCCCTCTCAGAGCTGTCAGGGCGGGGTGGTGTGAACAGATGCAAAGCTTGGGAACATGCAGGGCTGAAGACCTCATAGCGAGAAACTCTGGTGGGAACTATGCTGAAGGAAATAAAAGGGCCCCCAAGACACCTACAAACTGGCCAGAATGCATGGAAAGTGACACTGCCTAGCTCCCCTATTTTACTGGGGTGGACCCAGTATCATCTAGAGGAGCTGGTCCTGCTCAAGGGACCTGACCACTTGCAGGATGGGATAGGGCCAGCCAGCTCCCTTGGGGTAGGAAGAGACGCTTCAAATCAGACACATCCCCCAGAACTGGACATGTCACTGAACTGAGGACCAGGCCAGGAGGATGGCCACTGAATCAACACTGGACATGCTGGGCAGCTGTCCTCCCAGAAGGGCGGCCCAGCCCAAGCCCAGCACACTCTCCTGGGACCTCACACCAGCACCCCCCTACAAGGCCTCCCTCCCAGACTCCATCACAGAACCTGCACCCAGAGCTCTCAGAAGTGTCACTTCAGGACTGGACTGAGGCCTGGCTGGAAGCTGAGAGGCAGGAGTGGGCACAGCCTGGGACAGAATGAGCCCCTGGCCACTCCCCAGGGGATGAAGGTCTACTGTGCCAGGTCCCATTCATAAACACAATTGTGTTTTCAGGTGTCTGGAGGGGTCTCAAAAGTGAATGGCACCCACCTTTTGGGTGTTGGGTGGCTGTTTAAAAGCAGTCTTTATGCTTTGCTATAAGGTTCGTTTCTTCAGCATGCATGCCTTATTTTTGCTACTTAAAAATACCTTAAGAACAGGATGTTGGTTTTGTGGTCTCACTTGCCGAGACATCAGGTCCTGGTTCTTTCAGTCACTTGAAGACTCAAGACACCCTTCCTTGGGAGAGTGGTGAAGGGTGCCTGGCCATAAAACTCACCATGACCAAAGGCCACAGGCTGGCACGCTGTCTGTCTGTCTTTCTGTCTGTGAATGTAGCAAAATGCAGCACCCAGCCCAGTGCAGCTGCAGTGACTGGTGCGCTAGCACCGGCTCAGAACTTCTGACTTGCTGGAAAAGTGCAGGGCAGTGGACAGGTGGGGTTCTGAGAACTGTTCAGGGTTCCCAGATTCTGAGAAGGCAGAGTTGCCACGATAAAAGGTCAGAGCCTACGACAGGACAGAACTGGCCTGAAGAGGAGCCAGGGCACAAACGCTGAAACATGAATTGAGGGAATGGGGTTGAGGGATATGGAGAAGTGGACCCTCATCCATGGCAGGCAGGATAGAAAGTGGTGCAGCCACTGAGGGAAATAGTCAGCAGTTTCACAAAAAGTTGAACACAGAGACACCAATAACCCAGCAACCCAGCTACTCAGTGGGCGCCCAAGAGAACTGAAGACGAAGGTCTACATAAACCTGTGTATAATGTTCACGTGGCACAATTCACAAAGGCCAAAAGGTGGACACAGCGTGAAGATCCATCACCTAATGAACAGATAAACGCAATGTGCTCTAGCCACACATAGGAATATTACTCAGCAATGAAAAACAGTGAAGCACTGACACTTGTTATAACATAAACAGACGCTGAACACATGATGCTCAGTGAGAGAAGCCAGACACAGAGTGTGTGATTCCATTTATGTTAAATGTCCATGACAGGCACAATCACAGAGACAGGAAGTGGATTCATGGTTGCCAGGGGCTGAGGAGTGACTGCTAAGGGGTAAAGGGCTGCTTTTAGGGTGATGGAACATTCTGGAACTAGACAGAGGTACTGGTTACACAACACTGAATGTACTAAAAGTCACTGAGGTGTCCACATCAGTGAATTTTATGGTCTAAGTTATATCTCAAATAAAAAAGAGGCGTATATAGTGTCTCGACAAAGCTGTTTAAAAGTCACAGTTAGCCCTGGCTAGGTAGCTCAGTTGGTTAGAGCATTGTCTCAACATGTCAAGCTTGTGGGTTTGATCCCTGGTCAGGGCACATACAGGAATCAACCAATGAATGCATCAATGAGTAGAACAACAAAATCATTTTTTTCCCCTCTATTTCTCTCTCCTAAATCAATTTAAAAAATTAAAAATTAAAAAAAAAAGTCATAGTGAGTGTCGCTGTGGCTGGCGGCCTGGAGAACAGGGTTGGTCCCTCTACAGATCAAAGTTCAGCAGGCACGCAGGGGAACTGCCAGAGCCGCACCTCCCGCCCTTGGGCCTGAGTCGAACAGGCTTCTGTCACAAAGGAATCAGAGGTGTGTACCCACAGGAAGTAACAGGCACAGAAACCGGCCAGACAGTAGGGAGAGGAGGAAGGGCTGACTCCTGGCTCTGTGAGAACTTGACACCAACTTGCCAGCCTCAGCCCTTCCCAGCAGACCTGAGAGCCCACAGAGGACCCCCAAACCACCCAAGACAGGTTTGGTCCCCAGGTCTAGGGGCAATGAGCTCACACAGCACACCCAGTACTTCAAACCTGGTCAAGACGACTGCACAGCTCCCACTCACCTGTGCACCCGTGGGGCTCACACACATGTGTAAACACACGGGGCTCCTGCTCACCTTTGTGTACACAGGGCTCAAGCATCAGGAGGCTCAGGGAGCCAGCCTCTCTCGCACACTCCAGGGGACAACCTCCTCACACGGGTGGCCCATGCAGCACTAAAGACCTGTAGACCCCAGAGCTGCCCAGACCTGTCTCTGGCCACAGATGTGGCAATGCAGCTGTCTGGTACTGGTGAACAGGCTGCACCCCAAATTTGGTCCCCAAGATCTTCCCTGGGGCACAACAGCCCCCAGTGCCTAGAAGGCTGCCTCAGAATCACCTGAGGTGCAGCTAAAAAACCCAGATTTCCAGTGCACCTCCAAGATGCCGGTGCAGGTGGGTGGGTAGGGGCCTGGGTAAACCTGCACCCGGCAACTGGGCAAGGAGCTACCACCCAGTTGTGAGGTTCCATCTCCCGCCTGGCCAACCAGCTGCCCACCCCAAACCTAAGCCCAAACCCAGCACACTCACCCAGGCACAAACATGCAGGCAGCCTGTAACCACTAAAGCCTGATAAGCAACCAACAGCTTCCAGTGTAAGTGTATCCCATGCAGTGTTTGGGACATACTTATACCAAGCAATTTTGGGTTTAAAACTCAATTTGGCTGGGCACCTATGCTGCTGTATCTGGCCACACCTCTATGAAGTTGCTCTCGAAGTTGCTCTGTTCCTCGCACCTGGCACCCTTGGGCTAAGGCCTATTTGGGGAACACATAACCCACAGCAGGGCTGACAGACCTACTAGCAGGACCTGCTGGTCCCAAGGATACCATTTGCTATTCAAATCTGTATATTTCTTAAAACTAAGCATTTCCAATGAAAATTTTATGTCCAAATAGTTATGAACTCTTGGTGCCAAATACACAACTCAAGAAAGAATAAGCTATCTCCTATCCATTATGTGTTTAAATACATCGAGTTAAATAAAATGTATTAAGATGACTTTTACCTGTGCTTTTTGCTTCTTAACGAGGCTACTGGCATACTGTCAAGTACCTATGCAGCTCACGTCCCAAGCTACCAGCCTCGCCAGGGATCTTGAGTATCTGCCCCTCTCAAGTAATTGTCACTGACCATGAGCCAGGTACCAGTGTGACCCTATCAGACAGGGAAGCTGAGGCCTGGGGCTGAGAAGCACCTGGTATTCCCCCCACAACCCACCAGGCGAGGGCATGAAATGCACTGGGGCCAGCGGAGCTGGGCCCCCGGCTTAGGAGGAAGGACAGCAGAGCAGCTGTCCTGTCCATTGTACTACATGCTCTCCTAAAACAGGGAAGGCGGTCCCCTAACCAGCTACCTAGCTGTCTCCCGTCTAGCAGGTGTCCAGAGGGACGGAGTGCCCAGCCTGCAGAGGAAGCCAGAGAAAGCAGGGTCAGAGGTCTAACTCTACCCCTGAGGGCCTGGAGATGGGAACAGGGCCAGGAAGATGCAGAAGAACCCAGGGGCCTCATTCTGAAGGGCAGAGCAGTGAGGATGGAGGAACCAGCCCCCCTCACTTTGCCTCCCCACCTTCTTCCTTAGCCTTCCAGTTCCTGGAGGGAAGAGCAGGATGTCCTTTCTCCACCTGAGACCTTGGGATATCTGCGGTCCTCACGACTGGGGCTGCTGCGAGGAAAGCCCCGTCCCTGGGAGATCCTTGAGTCCCAGGGTGGCCTCAACACATCACACAGGAAAGGCTCTGTAATGACCGGTCCAGAAACCTTTCTAGAAGCAATGAGCCACAGGGGTCTGTGCCAGTCTCTCCGAGAGCCCCCTGCCCATAATGCTCTGTGTGAGATGCCTACTCTCTGAGACACTCAAGTGAATTTGGGAAAACTTGAGAAGCACTGGCTTAGCTGAAGAAGAAATCTAGAAACCCGCTCACAGGCGTCTGAGCTGCTTGGCTCTCTCCCTGCCGGGCAGTCAAGGCTGCTCTTGGGGTGACCACTGGGTGCCCACTCTCCATCCGAGCAGAGCCTCATCATGTGCCCACCGGTTTGGCCCTGCCAGGACCACAGCTAGCAAAGGCTCCCATGACAGACAAGTCACACTTGATAGCTCAGGGCTACCTCCAAGACAAGGTCCCCATGGAGGCTGGGGGCCCTACAGTGACACTGCCCCAAAATTCACATCCTCAGAGGGAGATTTCTGGAAAAGTGAGAAGTTACCTTTAAGCACAATTTTTTTAAGACTCTAAGGTGAATCATGGACCAACATAAAGTCATGGTACATAATGACATATTATACATACTTCTACCTTCTAAATAACAATCACCTGCTCCAGGGCTACCTCAGACCCCACCATGACCCAGGACAACTCAGGATGACCCAGGACTACCTCGGGCACCCGGCTGCACCTGGGGCCCCTGCCTGCTGCTGGGGGAGGCTCTGAGCAGGACAGGCCCAAGGACCACAAGCGCTCTTCCACTCTCCCACGAGCATTCTGCCAGACTCTCGCTTCTGGAAGGGGAGCTGCTAGAAGGACAGAGTCCTGTCCTGCAGAGCCAGGCACAGTGAGCCCTGCGTTCTCTGGCCTTCATGCAACCAGGGTGGCTGCACCCCAAGTAGGCAGCGCTTGCCCTGCCCGCAATAGGAACCTTCTCACACCTCCATGTGTTCTGCCAGCCTTGGTCCTCCCTCCTCCTCATCAACATGCTTCTGTGGAGTTTGAGGACATAACCTAGGAGCACACTACATTCCACATGTAGTATGCTACTTCATTTGACTTTGAACAAAGGCCGACAAAAACTCATAGCAAGGAAGCTGCCTTTTACTATTAACGTAGCCTCCAAATGTGGGTACTTGCTGAACTCCTAGGTGAGCAAGGGCCTGTCCTGAGGGGGCCGGCTTGAATGGGGGAAGGCTCTGAGGAGGGGCCCTCTCATTGCCCTAAGGAGTTCTAGGGGAGGGGACCCCAGACAGGATCTGGAGGAGGACTGGGTGACAGCAGAGCCAGGTGGGGGTACATGTTGGGCCCCAGAACCGTGGCACCCTGTTTACCAAGAAACCTCGTCGGAGCCAGATCCTTCTCATTCCTGCAGGCCACTCAGGCCTTGACTTCCTCATCCGTAAAATGAGGACTCAGGAGGGTGCCCAGCAAGGCTCTACAAAGCTCCCAAAGGGGGAGGAGGCAGATGCAGAGTGGCCCGAGGTAGGGGCCTTCCAGACCAGCCAGGCCTTTGCTCGGAAGCCCACAGCTGTGCCAGTATGGAGAGACACTACCTGCAGCGACAGTCCCCACCAGGCAGCCACAACTCAGGACAGCAAGGCCTCCACTGAGCATAACAGCAGCCACCAGCAGGAGACGAAGCCCCCATTACTGCTGCTCCACCACCAGAACCAGATCTCAGCCACCTGCTGGGCCCCTTCACAGGGACCTGACTTCCCCTTCAGGGTTACAACAAAGGTAGCTGATCCACCCAACACCACGGAGGCTTGAAGGCTGGTGGCCCTTGCCATACTGTAACCTGTGCCCAGCTCCAAAGATGTCCCACTTCTCCTATTCCTAGTCCAGCTCCCTGCCCCGTCCATTCACCCCTGGGTTTTCCGAGCCCAGAAAATATGTGCCAAGACAGGGACCCAACTTCACAACTACAATAATGAAGTACGCTGCTGTTCCTGGAGTTGCCTGGGGCAGCTCCTGGGGACACAGAAGGGGCGGCAAAATTAACGATGGGACAAGTGATATCCCAGGGGAGATGCCATTGTCCCTAAGTTCAGCCTCGCAGGGACCTTGCTCAGACCCACCAGTAAATTCCCAAAGATGCAGGTGGCTTCACAGCTCTCCAGGATACCTCTCAGCTGGCATGCTGGCTTCCCCAAAGCTAGGGTGAGCACACAGGAAGGTTTTCAGTTTTATAAAACCTCACCTGCTTCCTCTTGCTACCCAGAGAGAATTACTATATAATCAGAACGAGAGTCAGATAGAACCAGAACCAGCTGTTAAAAAAGTCAATGTGCACAGGGCTGCTGTCACAGCACAGGAACACCCAGAGCCAGGTAATGGGATGCCCATCGTCATCTGCTTCAGAGAAATTAGAGGTACTAGAACCAGACAAGAAGCCACTTTACAAGAAACGGGCTGACTGCCAATGGCGCACGGAAAAACCAGACCTGTGCTGTCCCCTACTGCTGGGGTGGAGAGTCCAGTCAGCTCCTTCTAGAGAGCCTCCCCACCCCTGCAACATGGCCACATCTCCACCCACAGCAACCACAACTGGCCCCCTAAGCTGGCCCCACTCTCAGCACCCCAAGCAGCTTTACCATTCCATTCCTGAGAGGCATGGCCAGAGAACCCACAGGAGCGGGGGCAGCGGGGGGTGCAAACACCTGGGGCCCCGGAGAGAGGAGGCCCGTGTGAGCATCTGGGGATGCTATACCAGGCCCCTGCCCATCAGTCTGCAGAGCCCAGAGTGCTTCCTTTCTCAGAGCACAATTTGGTGGAGACACAGCGAAAAACAGAAACCAACTATTGGCAACCACAGCAAACTTCCCCCTTTCAAACCTATGGGCCTGGCTCACAATCTGTTCTTCATAGGGGTGACTGTATCCTTGCAGTGGTCGCCCCTTCCCTGATCAGAGCAGCTCCTGCTAGGTGGTTTTCCCCTCCACGGGAGCGTTTGTGCTCCCCAACTCATCTCACTCCCAAGAGCCTTGGCTGGCAAATGCCAGCGGAGCCTGTACGTGTTCCCCACCCCAGCAGGGACAGAGGACCGAGGGAGCCTCGGTCACACCAGATGGAGCACCACCAGAGGGACACGCAGCCATTCCTGGAGTCCCAGACACTGGCCAGGCCTGGGTGTCCCTGTGGAAGAAACTGGGGGGAAAATGCCAGACTCCACCTACACGCAGGAAACCTTCCATGGCCATTTTCTTCAAACAATGCCGTGAATAACTCAGCTGCCCCACAGCCTCCCAAGACGACACCCTGGACGTCACTGCAAGGCTTTCTCTTAGGCCCCCAGCCACTAGCCCCTGGAAAAAAGTTGGGGTAGAGAGGGAAGGGGAGGCACTATCCCGAACAGGGCAGGGATTAGTGGTGGGATCAGTGTGGATGGCAAGGGAGGTGCACAGACCTCCCACCACCCCTCTGGGATCTGAAGCCCTTCCACACAGCAAAGCTAGTGATGAGGGTGGAAGGTGGAGGGCGAAGCCAGACTAAAAGCTGGGAGTTCCTGAGCAGCACCCTGCAACAGGTCACCCAAGCTGATGCCCCTCCTTGCCGCACACCCCTTGCCCACCCAAAGCTTTCCTCTGGGCTCTCCCTGAAAGACCTTCAACACTACAAAGAGGAGGGAAAATGTGTGCCACTGTAGGGAGGGACGTACGAACCAATCAGGTGGGCAGAGGCAGGGGTCCAGAAAAAAGAGCTGGAGGAGTGGGCGCCAGGGGGAGTGGACAGTGAGCTTAAGCACTAGGGGTAGGTAGGGTAGGGCTAAATGGACAGTGGGGGCAGCAGGGTCTGGAGTGAGGAGTTAAGAGAAGACAGCAGAGTCTGGAGATGAGGGATGAGTGAAGGCATCTGAGCCTGGAGAAAGGGGTCAATGTGAGCAGCTGGGCCTGGAATGTATGTGAGAGATGGCAAGGCCTAGGTTTGGGGGTCACTAGGGGGACAACGTTCAGAGTACAGGGAGGAAGGAGAAGTAAGAGTATAGAGTACGGAGGTCAGGGGGCTGTAGGGTGGAGTCTCAAGTGTGCTGTGGGGGTCAGGGAGATATTGGAGCAACGTGGCCCGGAGTGCGGGGTCAGTGGGAGTGGGGGTTAACAGGGTTCGGAGTACGGGGATACGCGGGTTGTACGGACCCAGGAATCTGGGGTGCGGGGGTCCAGAGTGTGGGTTGCAGGAGTAGCGGAGTGCGTTGGGTGTAGGGGCGACGGGATCAGGGTCCGCGGGGGTGGGGCCGCAGGGCCGGGCGCGTGGCCGCGGCAGCCGGCGAGGGCGCGCGCGTCGTTACCTCTCCGCCTCCGCCGTGGCCCCGCGACCAACCGGCCGAGCTGGGTGGCCCAGGCTCCCTCAGCAGCGCAGCGCGGGCCGCCGCTCCGGGTCCCGCTCTCGCTCCGGCTCCGGCGCCCGCTCGAGCCCCCGCTCCCGCACCGCCGGCCTCCGCATGTTGGGCGCGGGCCGTCCCCGCCGCGCGGGCGCCCGGCTCGCCCGTCTCGCAGCGCCGCCGCGGCCCGCGCTTACGCCACCAGCGTCGCGGGGAGGGCGCGGCGCCCACTGCGCAGCCGCCGCCGCCGCAGGGCGCGCGTCGACGTCACAGCGCGGGGTGGGGACCAGCGGCGCACTCCCCGCTTTGCGGCAGCGGGTAGCGCTAACGACAGCTGTCGCGCTTTGCGGCCGCTCGAGGGTAGTCAGGCTGCTGCCTGCGCGGCCACCGAAGTCTCACAGTTGCGGGAGAGTATGTAGGCCGAGAGGGAGTCCGGCTGCGTCCACCCTTAGAGGGGCGGTTCTCTCGCCGTCCGCCCGAGCTCATTCAGCCGTTGCCATGGCAAGGCGTGGCCGGCCGCCGCCGCGCTTCTGTGACATCATGGTCTCGCCACTTGACGTCATGACCGGGCGGTGCCGGGGGCGTGGTCAGCTCTGGTACTAGCTGACTTCCGGGACGGGAGGTTGGAGATGGGCTGGGTGGGGCCGGGAAGAGTAAAGGACTCCAGGACATTGGGTTAGCGGTGTGGCCGGGCTTAGCTGTGTCCTAGTAAGTTGTGACGTCAGCGAGTGGCAAAGGAGGGCTCAGCACGGACCGCGTCTGCCGTGGGTCGCCCGATGCTCGGGATGCTTCTATGCTCTCCTGTGGAATATAGACCCTGCGAGAGACTGGCCCTCGGTAATTCTCACTGCTCACCCCCCCGCCCGGGCGAGAGGAGGCCTGGGGAGAGGGTGACTAGCCTAGTACGCGCTGTGAGGGCCAGCTCCACCCAGAACGGGCATGGAGAAACAGTGCTGTCCACCCTCATGCCCCGCGTACCTTCTGGGAGCATGTTAACGTTGGAGGAGACGCTTCCATTCAAGTGTTTTATAAGTGCCTGCAGTCGGTTCTGAGAATATAATGGTGAGGTGGGCTCGGCGTCGCTTGCTAGGGAGTGCTCAGTCCGGGGATGAAGTGGGGACAGGACGTTAAATAAATTAACACGGTGGTTTCAGGCGGTGTTACAACGTGGCGTGGGGCGAAGGAACTGGGCCGCATCTAGATGCAATCAGATGGGAGGAAGATTCCTTGGTCTCTTGACTATTGTCCCAGATGAGGTGCAAAGAAAAAGTAGGGGGAGGATCCCTGACCAGTGTGGCTCAGTTGCCCAAAGGTGTGGCTCAGTTACTTGGGCGTCATTCCCCAAAGATCTCCGGTTCAGTTCCCAGTCAGGGCACATGCCGGGGTTGCATGTTTGGTTCCTGGTCAGGCTGCATACGAGAGGCAACCGATCGATGTTTCTCTCACACATTGATGTTTCTCTCTCTTCCTTCCCCTCTCTCTAAAAAAAGCAAATAAAACCTTAAAAAATACAAAAAGGAAAAAGTGGGGAGGAGAATTCAAGTGGAGTGGAACAGTGGAATGGCAGTGGTTTGAGGCCAAGCCAGGCCCTTGCAGAGGCAGGCTTTAAGGCTTGTTCTACCCCAGTCCTTCCCCTCCTACAGTCACTTTCCACGTCACCGCCTCTAGGAAGCCCATGGCACGTCCCCTGTTGTCCTTTCTCACTGCATCCTGACTCTCTCCAACCTGAGCCTTACCATAAAGGAGTGTGCTTAAAATATCCTACTTCTCCAGCCATGCCAAGCCAAAGACTGTGACTGTTTTGCTCACTACTGTGCCTGTAAATACACTAGCCACTCAGTCTGTGTATGGCAAATGAAGGAAGGAAGGGACGAATGAATTCAATGGTCCTCCCAGATTCTGGTCCTCCTCAGACTTCCCTGTTCCATCTCTTCCACTCGACATTCAGGAAAGTTTGCTTTCAGGCCCTCAGCTCCCAGGGGGCCAGCTCCAGAGGTATTTCAGCCCTAAACCTGAGCTCCAGCCTTGACCCTGTAAAAGGCAGGGTGGTTTGTGCAGCTGAAAGAATGCAGAAAGGCCAATTTAGGGATTGTGCCTGCCAGAGGCTGTGTAACGATAGGTCACTGACTCTCTCTGGTCCTCCACATGTTCATCTGTAGGTTAGGATTAACTAGTTCCCTCGGGTCTAACACATGTATCCATGAATTAATGAACAAAGAACTGTAGCATAGGCCCTGACTGCTGTGGCTCAGTTGGTTGGGCATTGTTGCACAAAGTGAAAGTTCTCTGGTTCGATTCTTGGTCAGGCCATGTGCCTGAGTTGCACTGTTTGGTCCCCAGTCAGGGCACATATGAGAGGCAATCGATCGATGTTTCTCTCTCACATCAATGTTCTTCTCTCTCTAAAAATAAATAAAATCCTAATTGGGGAGAAAAAAACCCTGTAGCATAATGCCTTTGGCCTCAAATGAACATATTTCTGTCTAGTCACTTGAGATCTTTGAAAAATCAAACCACCTTTCTAGCTCTCTCATTTTAAACCAGCTACAAATGTGGTCCACATTTTCTGTTTTGACTTTGATCATGAAGACACTGTTGGGAAAGCTGAGTGGAAAATAGCCCCTTTGGGGTTCTTGATAAAATAATAACAGTGAACAGAGGATGAGCCAGTCTCCCTGTCACCTCCCCCCACCCCCAAAAATCAAACAATATCTTTGCCAGTAAATCCCAAATGATTTCATGGAGGACCCAACAGGAAGCACCTCCTTCTATTTTTTTTACTCTTACAAGAAGTAGGTCGAGCTGTGTCCCCCTCATTAAAGAGAGCCCAGGGCAGGCTCAGGGCTGTGTCCAGGTGTCCAGCACCAGCACAGGCATAAGCAGGTGCCCTGGTTCACTTTAATGAAATTGAATTAATTAGCTTCCCCAGCAGCCAGGGCTCTCCCCACATGGCACAGAGATTTGCTTAAACTTACACATTTTCATTTTCAATATGTGAAAACCAAGGTTTAGAGAGGTGAAGGGACTTAGCTGACCCCCAGCTTTGAAACTCCAATGCTGCTGCCTTCCACCAGTGGGTAGTGCTGGATCCCACTGTTCTGAGGAGGTGCCAGGGACCCCCTACCCCAGTCCCAGTGGCTGCAGTGGAAGAGTTGTCAACCCAAAATGGGTCATAGTGCCTTATGCACAGGAGTGATTGGGAAAAGTCAAGTTCTCTCTTTGGAAGCTCTGAGCAATGGAGGGAAAACGAACCAGAAGACACATGGAAGAGGCAGTGAGGGGCACCCTTGAAGAAACTGAGGTCCCAAGGTTGCAGAAGCTCCTTGGGTGAACTGTCCATCTCCAGGGTCTCCCCATCCTCTGAGGACATTCCCAAGCAATGAGGACTATACCATGTGATAGCCTAACCATCTCTGATAGGCCCAAAGTAAGCCAATCAGATTCTTGGATAGCACAGTGGGAGGAGGCAACTGACTTGTGATGTGTGACCAGGTAGTGGCTGCCTTTCACAAGTGGCTTCTTGGGCACCTGCCTACCCCATTGTTGTGATACAGTGTAAGGTGACCAGGCACCCCAGTTTTCCTGGGTCTCCTGGGACTGTCAGTGCTAAAACGCAGAAGTCTTGGCAAACCAGGATGGCTTAGTGGTTTAGTCACCTGAATGTGGGGCATGCAGTGATCTATCTGTAACTAAGAACTACAATGAGGAGCTCTTCACCCCACTCCCAGGGGGCCAGGGCCCAGGCATGGTAGAGGTTGGATTGCATCTCCCCAAAAATTCATGTCCACCTAGAACCTCAGAATGTGACTGTATTTGGATATAGGGTCATTGCAGATATAATTATTTCAGATGACATCACGCTAGATTAGGGTAAGCTCTGAATCCAATGATTGATGTCCTAAAAAGAAGAAGCAGAAAAGACAGCCATGTGAAGACAGAGGCAGAAACTGGGGTGATGTAGCCACAAGCCCAGGGACACTGGAGCCCCCAGAAGCCAGAGGAAACGGAAAGAAACTCCCCTGGAGCCTCCGGAGGGAGTAGGGCCCTGCAACACTGTGATCTCAGGCATCTGGGCTCCAGAATGTGAGAGGATACATTGTCTTTTTGTAGCGCTCTTAATGGTCGCCGCAGGAAAATCATACAGTTGTGGACCCGGATTTGGCCACTGTTATGGGTTGCATTGTGTCCCTCAAAAAGACTTGCTGAATTCCTGATGCCCTGGTACTTGTGAATGGGACCATATTTAGAAATAGGGTCTCTACAGACGTCATTTAGTTAAAGTGAGGTCACACTGGAGTAGGGGGTGGCCCTAATGTAATGATTAGTGTCCTTATATGAAGAGGGAAATCTAGATACAGATGCTCAGGGAGATGATCATGGGACAACACAGACAAAAACTGGAGTGATGCATCTGCAAGCCAAGAATGACAAGGATTGCGAGACCCACCAGAAGCTGGAAGAGCGGCCATGGACATTCTCCCTCACAGCCTCAGAAGGATCCAGCCCTCCTCCCACTGTGCTATCCAAGAATCTGATTGGCTTACTTTGGGCCTATCAGAGATGGTTAGGCTATCACATGGTATAGTCCTCATTGCTTGGGAATGTCCTCAGAGGATGGGGAGACCCTGGAGATGGACAGTTCACCCAAGGAGCTTCTGCAACCTTGGGACCTCAGTTTCTTCAAGGGTGCCCCTCACTGCCTCTTCCATGTGTCTTCTGGTTCGTTTTCCCTCCATTGCTCAGAGCTTCCTAAGAGAGAACCTTTGGAAGCTGATACCTTGATCTCAGGCTTATGGCCTCCAGAACTAGTAGGGAACAAATTTCTGCTGTTTTAAGCCACCCCATTTGTGGTCATTTGTTACAGCAGCCCTAGGAGACTAAGAGAGCATCATCAAATAGTCCCATCTGAGGTTTGGAAAGTGGAGCTTGCGATGGAAAGAGCCAGCTCCCAGCAGATCCACAAAGCGTGGCCATGGGTCCTCCCCACTGGCCACACAGCACATCCACAGACTGAGGGGCTGAAAAGACAGAGCTTTATCCTTTCAGGGCCCGGGGGCCAGAAACCCAAGATCAGGGGGTTGGTAGGCTGTGCTTTCTCTGAAGGCACCAGGGGAGGATCTGTTCCAGGCCTTTCTCTGAGCTTCTGGTACTTCCTAGACTCAGAGCAGCGTTAGTCCTGCCTTCCCATGGCGTTCTCCCTGTGTGTGTATCTGTGTTCACAGTTCCCCTTTTATAATGACACCAGCCTATCCAAGTATCTTTTCATCTTAATCCCACAGGCAATGACCCTGTTTCCAACGACAGTCCCATTCTGAGGTCCTGGGGGTTAGTACTTCAACATACAACACACACACACCCCTGAAGATGCCAACACACATACATGCACACTGAACAGACACATGCATACATATATACGCACACACAGATGGAGTCAGATCGGCACCTACCACTCTCCACCTGAGGGCAGAGTCAAGGCCCCAAGCACGGTTATGTAGAAATTGGAGGATAAGCAACCACAACCCTTGGCAGGACAACCTGAGACAGGGTCCCAGTGCCTCCCAAAGGACCCAAAGGGACTGAGCCCAGACTGCCCACAGCTGTGACCTGTTGATTTATGCCCACCTACTTACTCCTGCCCTTCACCCTCCAGATAAATATCTTGCCTTCAATTTGTCTTGGGGTCAAAATGTCATGCTGCAGCAGGGTGAATGCTGCAGCCACCAGACGATCCAGCTGTCTTACTCTGTAAAGCCAGATGTTAGAAATTTGCAAAATGAAAACTATGCCACCTGTGTTTTTTAAATTTTATTTATTGGTTTTAGAGAAATATTGACCTGTGGTTTCACCTATTTATGCACCTATTGGTTGCTTTTCTTTTTTTAAAGATTGTATTTGTTTACTTTTAGAGAGAGGGGAAGGAAAAGAGAAAGAGAGGGAGAGAAACATCAGTGTGAGAGAGAAACATTGATTGGTTGCCGCCCTCACATGCCCTGACTCAGGACTGAACCTGCAACTCAGGCATGCGCCCTGACCGGGAATCAAACTGGCGGCCTTTCGCTTTGCAGAATGACACCCAATCAACTGAGCCACACCGGTCAGGGCCCATTGGTTGCTTTTTATGTGTGCTCTGATTGGAGGTCAATCCCACGACCTTGGCCTAGCGGGACAACGCTCTACCCAACTAAACTACCCAGTCAGGGCTTTTTTTTTTTTTTTTTTACTGTTAAGATATGATCTATTTTTAAATGACAACATTAACAAATGTTTATAAATTTTCTGTCTTGAATCCTAACATAATAAATATTCGTATTTGGCTGGGAGAGGCAGGAAGGACCTTCCCCTAGAGTGTTCAGACAGAGTGTGGCCTAGTGATACCTTGACCCAGGACATCTGGTTTCCAGAATGTGAGAGCATGAATTCCTCTCATTAAAGCTGCCCAATTTGGGGTCATCCATAACACTGACCCAGGCACTAATACAGGCCCCACCATTCACACTGTGGACTTCCCTCCTGCCCTGGCCCAGGGCTCTGGGTCTGGGTTGATGGAGCATCAATAATCAAATCACCCCCCCACACACTTAAAATTACTTCTGGAAATTATCCATCAGGATCCAAGGTTTTCTATGTAACTAGTACCTGATTTCCTCAATCATATTTTTTTTCAAACCTGTATCACCCTGGCTGGTATGTTGCTCAGTTGGTTGGAGCCTTGTCCTGTGAACTGAAAGGCCATGGGTTTGGTTCCAGGTCAGGGCATGTGCCTGGATTGCAGGTTCAGTCCCTATCAGTTGTGGCAAGTGTGGGAGGCAGCTGATTGATGTTTTGTCTCTCCCATCAATGTTTTTTTCCCTCTCCCTCTCTTTTACTCTAAAATCAGTGGGCATGTCCTTGGGTGAGCATTAAAAAAATAAATAAAAATATAAATAAAATGCCTTAAAAAAAGCCCCTGTGTTAATTTTTCCAACTCTGCTGCCCTTTGTTTGCACTAAGAACAATTTTGCCAGGTCAAACCTTGCAGCTAAAGCAGGGATCTCACCCGGGACAATCCTGTCCCTGAGGGGACACGGGATGATGTCTAGGGTATCTGTCATGACTGGGGGTGCTCCTGGCAAGTGGGTGGGGCAAAGAATACTGCTCCATACCCCACAATGCTCAGGTCAGCCCCACGGAAAATGACCTGGCCCAGATAGCTGAGGGGGCAGCTGAGCTAAAGAAAGGCTTGCAAGGAGGTGGCACCTGGAAACTAACTGTTAGTAGCAGGACCTCCTAGTCCACCAGCCTCCTGTCACTAGAGGTGACCTGTTTCTGTGCCTGGCCATGGTCAGTGCCTCCATCTGGATTCTGCTAAGGAGGCTTCTCAGCCCACCCCTCCCCCAGATGTCCCCAGGTCCCCTCCTCCTGCCCTCACCTGAGGCACCTTTGAGCTTTGCACCCACTGCACCATGAACACAGCTCTTGGCCTGTCCCAGGAACACTGTGTCCCACTACCAAGCCCCTTGGTGCAGCCTCACCTGGGCGTGGCCAGCAGATCTTCCAGTCCACGCTGCCTTGTACTTTCTCCCACTTCAAAGCCAGTGGTTCCCCTGCAGGGGCTGAGTGGAGGTCTCAGAGTTGTATACACATCCTGGAACTTGTGAATGGGATGTTATTTGGAAACAGGGTCTTTGCAGATATAATTAAGAATCTCAAGACCTGGCTGGTGTGGCTCAATGGATTGAGCACTCACCTGTGAACCAAAAGGTCTCTGGTTCTGATTTCCAGTCAGGGCACATGCCTGGGTTGCAGGCCAGGTCCCCAGCTGGGGATGTGTGAGAGGCAAGCAATCGATGTTTCTCTCCCTCTGTTCTTCCCTTCCTCCTCTCTAAAAAAAATATATATATATTTTTAAATCTCAAGACTGAGAGGGTTAGAGGGTGGAGGGATTTAGCAAAAAGAAGAAAGGGCTCATGGACAACAGTGTGGTGACTTTAAGGAGGAGAGGGGTGTAAGGGGGATAAATGGTAATGGAAAAAATGTAATAAATAATTAACAAAAAATAATCTTGAGATGAAATCATCCCAGATTAGGGTGACCCCAAATATAAGGATGGTGTCCTTGTAAGACATAGAAACATCAATTGAGATGGCTGGGTGAAGATGGTGGCAGCGACTGGGGTGATGTGGCCCCAGTCCCAGGGACGCTGGTGCCCCCAGAAGCTCGAGGAGGCAAGAAGGGCCTGTCCCCTGGGACAGCTTGGGTTTGGACTTCTGGCTCCAGAATGTGAGAGGATAAATCCCTGCAGTTTAAGCCACCCATCTGTGGTCCTGTCACGGCCACCCTGCCAACAGCCTCTTCTCAACTGTCCTCGGTCCTCTCTCTCAGCTTTACCCCATCCTGTGTCCTTACATGTCTCCAGGCCTGGGTGCCCTCTGCCTCCTTGCTGCTAATCTTTTCTCACTTTCCTGGTTTCTTCTTTTCCTGCTTTGCCCTGTCACCAAGCCCACCTCTAACCCAGCCAGGGACACCTGCTCTCTGTCCTCAAGGCATGTCCACCCAATCCAGTACCCATGCACCACTGGTTGTGTTGTTCCTAAGGCACAGTGCTCCCCAATCTCCCCATTTCTTCACTTCTCTTGACATTTTCCTGTTAATCTCATCTCTCCCAGCTTCTGGTGGCACGAGCATCCCTGGTGATCTCGGCTTACAGATGTATCATCCCTATCTCTGCCTCCATCTTCACATGGTGATTCCCTGTGTTGTCTGTGTCCAATGTTCTCTTTATATAAAGTGGGATTAGTGCTATCCTGCTCCGGTATGACCTCACCTTAACTAGTTACACCTGGAAAGACCCTATTTTCTAAATAAGGTCCATCCTAAGCCTCCAGGGGTTAAGGACTTCTGCATGTTAATTTGGAGGGACACAGTGTCTGGTTTCTTCCTGTAGACCTAGCTTCCTTCCCACGGTGGCGAAGTGTCTTGTGGAATAAGAGATTGCTGCCCTCTGTCCCATGTGTGCTTGGGGATGTCCACTCTGCTACCAGCAGGCCCCCACAAGCCCCAGGGTTGGGGAGAGGTCCTCTAGCCGGGCCCCTGTTAAGAGTCGCTTCTAGTCCAGCTGCATCCACCACTATTTTTCCTTTATGGAAAGCTGTACGGTATGTGAGAACACAGGGCCCCTCCCCATGCTCCAAGTCTCCCTCCCACCCTATGGGAATAGGTAATAGGTAATATGATGAAGGCCATCAGTAAGTGGACTGTGGGACCAACTCAGGAGCCTGGCCAGAACCTCAGTCAAGAAATGGCCAAACATGCTCTGGCTGGTGTGGCTCAGTGGATTGAGTGTTGGCCTGCAAACCGAGAGGTCACCGGTTCAACTCCCAGTGAGGGCATATGCCTGGGTTGAGGGCCAGGTCCTCAGCTGGGGGCATGCAAGAGGCAACCGGTACGTTTCACTCACACATCGATGTTTCTCTCTCCCTTTCTCCCTCCCTTCCCTTCTAAAAGTAAATAAAATCTTAAAAAAATGACAAAACAGAAACTGTTCTCAGATGTGAGCCTGGACTGTAAACAAGTACAGAGGAACAGCTTTCGTTTTGATCTCACACAGCTTGTGCACATGCAAGTCCTCCTCCCCCTGCAAGCCCCGTGTTGCTGTGTTTCCTGTACTCTATAAGCTTGCACCGGGAGTGTCTGGGTGGTCGTAAAGTTTCACCTGCCAGCCTCTCCTGGTGTGGCCCATCTGCAGGCCGGATGGGACTTGGCAGAAAACTTCACTGGTTGGCTGCCACCGGTGCACACGTAAATCCTAATCAACCCCTGTCCTTGGAGTCAACAAACAATACACTGAGGTTTTCTCGGACCTCAGCTCTTTGAATAACAAAGGCAAACTGGCTCTTCATTTTCCGTGAATCTCCTTTTTCAAATGCAAACTGTTAAATGTGAAGAAAACAAGTTGATTTAAAAGAACCTGAAGGAAACCACACTGCAGTGGTGTGTGGACATCACATGAGCGCCAAGATGCCTGGGATGCACACTGCTGGACTCTGTTCTTGGTGTGCAGGGAGGTCCGGTGCCTGTGGGGCAGTCTGTGGGCAGAGGCAGCCCATCAGCAAAACCTGGGTCTGAGTGCAGTGCACAGGCTGGTCCTGATCTTATTCTGCTGGAGGCCATAGGTGCTGAGGTACTTGACAGGGGAAGGCCCAGGCACTGTACGTGTACATGTACACATACACACACACACACACACACACACACACACACAACACCCCCCCCCCCGCCCCTGGGAGGCTTGGTCTGCTGCAGAAAGGATGTGGGTGGGTGTACACACACACACACACACACACACACACACACACACCCGCCCCCCCCCCCCCCCCCCGGGAGGCTTGGTCTGCTGCAGAAAGGATGTATTTATTTCCAGAATATTTTTAAGTAACAAAAACTACTACAATGTATGTAACAAGGGCTCCAAGTACAGAGGGGTGGGGGTTGAAGGGTGCTCATGTACGTTCATCCTGCACCTGGTTAATCAGCTCTGTTAACAATCAGTCACAAGGAGGTTCAGTCCACAATTAGCAGTGTGAAACCTGTCAATTGCAGGAAGCTGGCTTGGGGACGTCACCTAGAACCTGGCCGACCAAAGCTGTTTTTTGTTCAGGACTCACCCTTGGAAGCCTCCAGGCCCCCCTCAAGGCCAGTCTGTCAGCTGGGGTGGTCACGGTTCCAAAAGAAACCATAGCCGGGCGACCACCCCCCATCAGGCCCGAATGCTCCCTCAGGGACCTTGGCCATCCTTGGGTACCATGTGGCATTGGGCAGAAGAAACCAAAGTGTGGGTGTGAGAACACGTTCCAGCCGTACCAGAGCTTCTGAAAAACTGGCAGCCCAGTGGAGCACGTTGTGACAGGGACGGGTCCCTGGCCCCGCCCCAAGGGACAGGCAGGCAGGAGCTGAGGGGCAACATTACTGGAAGCCTGGCCAAGAGGCTGAGAGACCATCAGGACACCGCCCTCAGCCAGTCTGTTCACAAAAGTGCTGTGGCAATGCCCACAGGACATACGGTTCCTCCACCTCAGAGCGAGCTCGACTGGAGGACTGGGGGGAGAAAAGTGACGGTGTTCAGATTCCTCAGTAAGGCACAGAGATGTGTCATATCGTGTCTCTTCCTGAAATACTGTTCTCCTGAGAAATGACACCTGCTTCTGCATATCCAGAAAATGGCGGTATGGATCGTGGCCTAAGTGGTGGCTGGCCTAGTACTCAGGCCTCTGTATGATGGTGACCTCGAGGCCACATATGCACGCTGTGAGATGCACGTTTTCTTGTTTGCATGGTGGGGGGAGAAGCCGACACCATCCCTTAAAGGATTCCATCCCAGGTTTTGGATCTAGATGGACATCCTACAAAGTTCCTGGCATGAGTACAACCAACCTAGGACTTGGGGTTCTAACACCCATTATGGGGAAAGAGCGTGTTTCTGGGGGGACAGCGACATGTAGGCAAGGAGGCTGGAGGCAAGCAACTGGGAGAGATGGACAGGGAGAAGCTGAGAAGATCCTGGCACTGAAGTGGGGAACTGGCCTCTAGCTATCCCATGAGCCTCCAGCTACAAATGAACAGAGAACTCAAGAGGATAAAAATGTTGAGGACCTGACTGCACATGAAGTGCCTCTGTCACCAGCATGGAAGGGAACCTGGTACTGAGAAGGCCCCCCTCTTCCTGAGTACTGGGAGAGGGTGATGGCCCTAAATGGGGGTGGGGAGATTTGCAGAGCCCTTCTTAGCATCACCAGCCCTGGGATGGAGGGCACCCAACCTGCTTCCAACTTTGTGGGGAGGCCCAGGGTCAGCCCTCTGAGATCCCAAATGGAGAGGGTATGGCGTGGCAGTAGACATTATGTGACCAAACTTTTTCACGAGCAAGAGGGGCATCCTTCTGCCGAATGGCACAGCTGGCGGCTTCTGGGCAGTGCTTGCCAGGAGCTCCTCTCTTGGGTGTGAGATGAGCACGAACATGGGTCCCCAAGAGCTCCTGGAGTCTGCCATCCCAACTGAGGGAGCTCCCGGTGGCCACCAACCCTGCTGCTGACCTGGCTGAGGGAGGGGCCTACCTGCCACCTGGGAAGGCAGGGAACAGATGACTAGGGCCTCACCAGCCCCAGCATGGCTGCCAGGAGTGGATGAGGAGGAGGAGGAGGAGGAGGGATGGCAATGGCAGGTGGGTGGCAAGGCCAGTCAGTTCCCTCTAAGGCCACTGGCTGCCACTGGCTGGATAGGTGGGCACTGTAGGGTACTCAGGCAGGCTGTTCCCTGAGAAGTTGTTGAACTGGGCCTCTCGAGATGGTGGGTTCCGCCAAGTGCCCGTGCTCCACTCTGTCTGTGCCTTCTGGAAGCTCCCACCGGATCCCCGATAGATCCTGTGCACCTGCAGAGGGTGGTGGCAGAGGACAGTGATCAGTACTTCTGTGAACGATGGGGAGGCCACTCATGTTTAAAGTCAAGGTTTTCTTAAAGGAATTACAAAAGTCATAGAATAGTTTTTGTGGAAATGTTAAAACCGAAGCATGAACTCAGAAAACCAAGCCCTGAGCCACAGCCCCCTGGTGCCTCTTGGTGCCAACCTCTGTTGTCCTATGAAGCCCACAGTACAACTGTCATGGAGAGAGGTTTTTCCTGCCATGGATTTGGGGCTTGTCCCTCCCTGGGTACTTGCAGGTAATGGCTTGGCACGGAGAAACCCACAAGAAACTTGTGATGATCACTGGATGCTCTCTTGACATGAGACTGTCAGACCCTAGACCCTGCATTTCACACATAGCCATCACTGGGTACTAGATAGTGATGATTTCCTCAGCAGAAGCCCTTAGGGACAGACCACTGACTCCCCACCACCCAGAAAGGCTGTGCTGCCCTGCCTCCAGCTGCACCACTGGGAACACCTGGCTGTTTTCTTTCTAGAAATCCTTGCAAATTCAATAACCAAGAAAATGGCACTTTGTTTTAGGATGAGATTCTTGATTACTAGTGAAAATAAATAGTTTTGTCATTTTCCACGGGAATGTATCTTTCTTCTATGCAACTCTTCCCAGCAAATCTCCGAACCTGGGGTGGCCCTGGGGACCCAAAAGAGGGAGTCACCTGTGTCTTTGGGGGGGAACTCAGCCTGTTTTAAGCCCATAAGCCCTTTCTCTCTCACACTGTGCAGGAATTTTCCCAGCTTATCTCTCTCATATTTGTTATATGTTTGCTGCTGAGCAGAAGTTCCTGTTGGACACGACCTCAGTTTTCCTATGAATTTTGCTCTGGAATCTCACCAACAATCACCTGTGGTTATTTCTAAATGCGTTCATGGTTTGTGTTGATGTTTCCCTTCAGAATGTCCTACAGCTGAAAGGATGTTTGGATGCAAAAGGGGGGAGACAAGCACTCCTTTGTCCTCTCTGACAACCAAGTGCACGAATCAAACAGCCCAGCTTCAAAGCATGCGAGAACAGCTAGAACCACATGGCAAGGAGGCCGGGAGGGACTCCACACCCAGCTCTAAAAATTGTGGCAATCCTGCAGCCCAGCACACGGGCAGCCTCCCTGAGCAGTACCCCTGTGCATGCAGTGGAGATGGCC
This sequence comes from Pteronotus mesoamericanus, assembly GCF_021234165.1. Classification (NCBI taxonomy): domain Eukaryota; kingdom Metazoa; phylum Chordata; class Mammalia; order Chiroptera; family Mormoopidae; genus Pteronotus; species Pteronotus mesoamericanus. The sequence continues at coordinate 791,465 of NW_026555047.1, forward strand.
ACCTCTGGGAGGGCTGGGGTGGACACATCGTCAACCTCGTCATCGCCCACTGGCTTTCACATGGTTCTGGGACAACTCTCGAGTGGCCAGTGCCTCCAGGACTACAGCGAAAATGTTTCTCGCTGGAAGTCCCCACATATTAGAAGCGGTGCAATCTAGGGGAGTTTTCCATGATGCTGCAAACTGTCAATGTGAAGTCACCAGCCCCAAGAGGCCACTAAGCACATGGGATGGGCTGGACACAATGGACACACTCGATGTTTAGTTTTATTTAATTTTACTTAATTTGAATTTAACTACAGACGGCAACATGTAGCCAGCGTGGTCAGATCTTTGTGACGTGTGTGCGCAGGGGGCACCCCTAAAGGGAGATGTAGTCATCATTAGCCCACACTATGCCATTTCCCCAAGTCATTCCTCCTTGGAAGACCACCATGGATGGGACAGACTGTGTCTTGGCCTGAGCAGTTGAGGGTCTAGACCCTGGGAGGGACTTCCCTGCTGACGCAGACCATGTCCTTCCGAGACACTCAGTCTCTTGCTCCTGAAATGGGGATGAGTCCCTGGTGCCAGGCAAGAGGACGTATGGGAAGAAGCTGGATGTCTCAGGACTCAGAGGACTTACCTTCATGATCACAATGGCCATCATGGCAGCTGACATTGTGAACATGATGGCCGGAAACAGCATGATGACAGCAGCCCCAACACTGGTCTGGAAGAACCCAATCGCTGCCAACCAACCACTGCAAGGGGAAAGAGAGAGTGTGGGTACCAGCGTGTCTGCCAGACAAGGGACAGCTACCCTCCATACATAAAGAGCTCTGACAAACTAACAAGAAAAAGACAATTCTCACAAGGACTACCAAGGGTCCAACAAACTCACAAAATGATGCTCAAACCCCCCAATAAAGATGTGCAAGTTAGAATAAGCATCGTTCTCCTACCATCACGTAGGCAAATGTCACGTGTTTGAGAAAACGGAAGCACAAATACCACTGTTAGTGGTAGTGTATACCCTTTTTGGAGGTCAATGGGGCATTATCAGTAAAAAGATTTAGTTACCCCAACTATTCTACTTCCAAGAATTAATGCTACAGTAATCTTTTGAAATAATGAAAAGCTGGGAATACCCTACATGTCCACTGCCTGGGAATAAGAAAAATATAAATAATACTATAGCCACACAACAGAACACTAAGGAGACGACAGAAAAATACGAGGCAAGAAAGGAAGCTGAAGTTCAATTGGCACAGCAATGTCCTATAAAACAAGCATATCCTTGGCCCACATAAAGAATAACGTCCATCTGCCCTGGCTGGTGTGACTCAGTGAATTGAGTGCCGGTCTATGAACCAAAGGATCACCAATTCAATTCCCAGCCAGGCACACGCCTGGGTTGAGGGTCAGGTCCCCAGTTAGCGGTATGCAAGAGGCAACCAATCTGTTTTTCTCGTACATTGATGTTTCTCTCATTTTCTCCCTTCCTTCCCTTCTCCCTAAAAATAAGTAAAATCTTAAAAAAAAAAAAAGAAAAAATAATGTCCATCTGCTTATCTGCCTGCTTCTGGGAAGGGAAAGCAAGAAATACGGTATTTTTGAGAACATTTTTTTGGAACAAGTAGTAAAACCACAAAGTTCAAGGTTCAGGAAACTTAAAATATACAATAAACAGTCTCTCTCCTGTCAAATCCCCCTCCCCAGCCTAGAGGGAATCAATGTGATGTACTTGCTATGTATCCTTCTAGAGACTGTTTATGAAAGCATACATGTGTGCACATATGTACACTACAGGTACATGTGAACAGAGTACCTGCTCCCATTCTGTGAATGAAGGAGGAACATTCTATACATGCTGCTTTGTACTTTGAGGGGTGTGAGCCAAACCAGGCAATGGAAGACTCAGGTAGGTGCTGAGTGAAATGGACAGGCAGCTGGGGTGGCTGGACACTACTGGGTAGGGAGGGGGCAGCACTCTCAGGCTCCTGGGAGGGTAAGAAGCACTGTATTTTCTGGGGATCTCCCATCAGATCAGGAGCCCTGGAACAAGGGGCTGAGCAGGTGGGGGCCCCAGACCAAGGATCGTGGTCTCTGGGGAGAATGAACGTACCCACAGTTGGGAACGTGGAATGGAGAGCCTGCTCCGAGGCACTACCTCCTACACTCACCCAGGAGTGAGCTGGCAACTGCCCACTTCCCAGAGAACAAGCACATTTACAACCCAGAATGACATCACTCAGAACAGCTGGGCCTCAAGCAGCTACAAACAGATGAGTGAGCGAGCCTGCTGCACCTCAATTGTATCCAGAGAAGCCAAGACATGCAGCATGGGAAACAGGAGGATGGAGAGAGGCCTGGGCACAGAGGGCAGGGACGGGGCGGAGCCCAGGGAGACCAGGGCACTCCAGGTGTTCCCCCAGAGCCACTCAGCCAGGGGCTGGAGGGGCCAGAACCAGGGAAAGGGGGACAGAACATGAGAAAGGACAGCAGGGGACACAGCCTGCAAAATCTGTGGGGGAATCTGGCAGCTCCTCAGAAGGTTAAAATTGAAAGTTACCATGTCACCCAGATATGCCATTTGTGGGTATACATTTGAGAGAAACAAAAACACATATCCACACAAACACACAGAAACTTCATAGCAGCACTACTAACAATAGCAAAGAAGTCAAAACAATCCAAGTGTCTATCAGTTGACAAACAGATCAATACAGTGTGGTTCATCCACACAGTGGAATATTACTTGGCCATGAAAAGGAAGGAAGCACAGATACTCACTACAATGTCGATGAACCAATGAAAACATGATGCTTAGTGAGAGAAGCCTGACACAAAAGGTATGTGATTCCATTTTTTTAAAAATAATTTATTTACTTACTTATTTATTCATTTTAGAGACTGGGGAAGGGAGGGAGAAAAAGAGAGAAACATCAACTGGGTACCTCTCTCATGCACCCTGACTGGCGACCAAACCTGCAACCTAGGCATGTGCCCTGACCATGAATTGAACTGGCAACCTTTCACTTTGTGGGAGGATGCCCATGGAACCAGTCAGGGCATGATTCCATTTATGTGAAATGTCCACAACAGGCAAATCCTCAGGGAGAGAAACTACATTAACGGTTTTAGTGGCTGGGAGAAGGGATGGGGGTGACTGCTGATGGGACCAGGGTTTCCTTTTGGGGGTGATGAAACATTCTGGAAATAGGTAAGAGGTAATGTGTGCACAACCCTATGGATGTACTAAAAACACTGATTTATCCACCTAAAGTGTGAATTTTTGGTCCGAGATATGTATCTCAATAAAGCTACTACTCTAAAAACCCCAAGTGTGGGACACTGCACCGGGCAGGAGTGCCCTCAGATCAGGGACAGCCAGAGAGATACCACCCTACAGAAACAGGCACTGCTCCCCTGGGTCTGATGTGGACACATTGCTAAAGTGACAACTAAATAAATGATACAAGGATTCCTGAATAGAAAAAGGGCTCTTGTGTAAATGCTGCAGAAATGCAAAGGGAGCCTGCAGTCTGGGTGGAGGCAAAGGTGTCAGGGTGACAGCTGGAGGGCAGTGCTCTGTCCTGTCTCTGCGTCTTCTGTAACCCTCAAAGTAGCCAAGGTTAAATGGCTATTTAAAAAGCAACAGGAAATATAAGAGTATAAACACTGCTGAGCACCTGAGAGTTTAAGGAACTATGGGAGTCTTAGATGTGAGATGGAAATCATGGTCATGTTTATGTATACCATGTTAATATAGTCTAAAGCACTCTTCTCCTACATAGACACAGGAATGTGTCTGCCCAGGAATGAGACCACAAGTGTGCGGGGAGTGAAAGGCCTGCGGCACACACGACCGGCCGGAGTGGGTAACCGTGACAGGGGCACTCCTGGGAGCATCCCCTCTGCTTGAGGATGAGTTGAAAGTCTCCCCAGGAAACTGTCCTTACTGATCCTTGCCCCCACCCCACCAGGAAGTCCTCATGGGAGCCTGAGGTCTACGTGTCCCCAGGTGGTCAGCTGGGGGACTGTCGGCCACCCAGAGCCAGGAGGACAGGGAGGGTAAGACCCAGGAAGGAGTGAGCATAGGTTTCTGAAGCTGCAGAACCTTGGGATCCCAGCTCCCCGCCTAGCACTCTTGGCAGCAGGCCTAGAGGAGGCCAAGGGGCCAAGCACAGGGTCCTCCATTCCTCCTCTGCCGAGCCCAGGGGTCTGAGTGCAGAACACTGGTGGCAAGGAAGGACTGCTGGCCATACACTCAAAGGAAGTGATGGGGCCTCAGGTACTTTTCCCATCCTGGGCCATAGTCTCCCCTTCTGTAGAATGGGGGCAATGACACCCCTTTAGGGGGAGGAGCAGAAGAGTCAACACTCAGACCCCCACCTGCATAAGCACCACCATCATTATCGTTACTCTCTTCCTCTTTTTAATCTCACATTAGAGAAAAACACTTTGACAGTCTCTTCCCTAAGGTCCCCAGATGGTTGGCACTTACCCCCTCCACTGCCCCTGCTCAGCCCTGGAGAAAAAAGGGTGACTGTGCCTAAACATAGTTGAAACCAGGATAGGAAGACATCTGGGATCTGGGCTCTGGGAGCTCCCAACACCCTCCCTGTCAAGGGGAACTTCCTGGCTCTAGAACACCTGTGCAAACACATGGCTCACGCTGAGCACCTGCTCTCCTCCTGGAATCTAGGATCTTGTACCTGCCAGGCAGAGACGGGTCCACATGACCAATCCCAGTAAGAACCCTGGGGATCACATCTTCTGCATGCTGTCACATCTCGTTGTGGGGAAATTAAGTGCATCCCATGGGACCCCACTGGGAAAGGACTCTGGATGCGTGCACCTGATCCCCCCACCCCAGCCTGCCCCAACAACCCTTTCCCTTAGCTTATTTTGCGGTCCTGTCTCTGTATAAACCACAGGCAAGAGGACAACTGTCTGCTGAGTCCTGGGGTCCTTGCCACAAATCCCTACACCTGGAGTGTTCCTGGGGACCCCAAGGCAGTACCTCACAGGCCCTCCAGACCCAGATAAGGCAGGTGTCAACCAAGAAGAAACCCAGTATCCGGGGTCCCACGCAGAGTGGGAAGGAGAAACAACAAGAGGATGTAGGAACATGCGTTCTGGAAATGATCTCAGGTGAAAAGCAGATGATTTCGAGACTCCATACAGGGGAGGGCAAAAGACAGAAGGAAACGGACAGTAAGGAAGGAGCTGAGAAGAAGGGGCTGAAGAGGCCATGGAAACCCACATGAGCCTCAAGGAACAAATGAGACTGTACGACTTCTCACTGCTGAGGAGAACGGGTCACAGTGGCTCTCCCAGTGGACACAAGGAAGTGACAGAGGAAAACGATGGAAATCATGGCCAAAAGGCACTGCAAAACAAGGCCCAGAAAACACCAGAAAAAGTAGAGCAAGACTCAGAGACACAATACCAAAAAAAAGTCCCTGAATTGGGAGCTATAATTACTCAGACAGAATAAGCTTCTGATGTTTGGAGAAAAATCAACCAAGAGACCAAGCACATCAGGACACTCCCAGGCAGTATGCATGCGAAGAGAGCCACTGCAGATGCCTCCTACCCAACACTGGATGCCGAAGACACCACCTGTGGTCTGTGACAGCCTCAATGGTGCCCACATCCTGGTCCTGGGACTGTGGACATGTTACCTCGCATGGTAAAGGGATTTTGCAGGTAGGATTAAGTTAATACCCTGAAATGGCGATGACTCTGGATTATTTGGGGGGCTCTGTGTCATCACAGGGTCCTCACAAGAGGCAGAAAGGAGAGATGGGAGAGGCTATGATGCTGTCTGTGAAGACAGAGGAAGGGGCCACAAGCCAGGGGTGTGGTGCCTCTACAGGAAACAATTCTTCCCCGGAGCCTCCAGAAGGATCAGCCCCACCCACACCTGGGTTTAGCCCCATGAGACCTGTGGGGAACTCCCTAGAACTAGAAATGAGAAGTCTGTTTCATTATAAGTCACTAAGTTGGTCATAATTTGTTACAGCAGCCACAGAAATGTTGTATAGTACCCTAAAATCAAGCAAACAGAAGACCGGCTCTCTCCCTAGACAGTGGGGTCACAGGTGGCTGTTTTCCGAACTCTTCCTCCCAGGACACAGTGCTGGCCCATGCTCCCGGCTCTCTCCCGTGACCAGCATGGCTGGTGACCAAGCACTCACAGCACAGCACAGCACAGGCAGAGCCTCTGTACACAGGCACTGGGTGCTGGTGTGCAGCAGACATCCCACCCCACAACCTAGCACCTCCCTGGAGCATTTACAAGAGCAGGAAGCCGTCAGAAGCTGGGGTCTGTGTTACACTCCTCAGCCTTCACTGAATGACAAAACTGCTCTCTTGCGTGTTACCATGCATCACTGTGACCATGTTCACTGACTTACCAGGCACCCCATCCCGAGAAGCCAACAGCCTGGATAACGGTCAGGACAAACTGGGCTCCGAAGATAAAGAAAAATGCCATGAAATTGAAGGAACTGTCGGCCCTGAAGAGGGAGAGTAACAACCATTACAGCTGCCCCAGCCTCTCAGTGACAACAACCCAGAGGATGGTGTGAAGCAGGGACAGGAAAAGATGAAATGTTCTCCCTTTTTCAAGTGCCAACAAATGCATCTACATGCACAAATTACTGCACACATGTTCACACCAAGCTCTGACTATGAGAGGCCTAAAAACTGCCCCTCTGAGAAGATACTGCACTGTTGGGTTCCTTACTGGCAAGGAGTCTAAGACCTTCTCCTACCTTCTAAGGATGGGATTTTGGGACCATGTAGGGGTGAAGAAGAGACACATCTCAGCTGGATGGGAGCGGATGTTCACAGCAGCAGGATTCGTAACGGCCAAAGGTGGACATAACCTAAGTGTCCCTCAGCTGGTGAATGGATAGGCACAATATGATCCATGAACACTGGAATATTACTCAGCCATGAAAAAGAGTGAAGCACTAACACTTGCTACAGTGTGGAAGGACCCTGAACAATATGATGCTCAGTGAGAGAAGCCAGGCACAAAAAACCACACAGTGTGTGATTCAATTTATGTGAAATGTCCAGAACAGGCAAATCCAGAGACAGACAGTGGATTTATTTTGTGGGTGTCATGAGCTGGGGAGTAGATGGGGGTGACTGCGAAGGGGATGGGGCTTCTTTTGGGGTAGTAAGTGGAATTGGAGCTGATGGTTGTACAACCTTGTGGAGGCTCTAAAAATGCTCATATATTAGTTGAGTTGTATGTAATGTGAAGTATAACTCAAGAGTTATTAAAAAACGTAACACAACAGCTATCTGTGCACAGACCCTCATACAAGTTGTAATTCAAATTGAACAAAAGAGGAGGATTACAAGCACCTGGGAGAGGGTTACCGGTATAGTGCAGGTGCAGCTTCCAAGTGCAAGAATCGGCAGGGAGGTGGGCACATGTGGTTGGGGGCATCCTGGCTACTCAGCTTTGAGCCCACTGCCAGCACAGATACACCCAGGCCCCACAAGGGCATGGCCAGCCCCCACTTACCGGAAGGCCTTGTAGGCAGGCCGAAACCAGCATACGTAGCCACAGGGAGAGAAGAGGAGCAGCCAGACCAGGGCCAGGCCAAAGTTGGCTCCTGAGCCGCCACCGATCCACCAGGCCAGGCAGGCGACGAGGTTGACTGCTAGCGTGGCACAGTAGACTGGGGAGGGGAGGCAAGGAGGCTGAACTGAGGTTTAGGGTTTAGAGAACGAGCACTAGGACACCTCTGCCCCACTGCACAAAGATCACAGGCCAGAGAAGCCTCAGGGGGACAGAGGTTCCCCCCCGAGCTGACCCTATCTGCTCCGTCCACGACACCATGCCTCCTCCAGGGCAGAATTTTATCAGAAAGGAGATATCTACAAAAACCCCAGGCTCTAAGAACCCAGGGACAGGGCAGCTTCATGGCCTGGCTCTCTGCGGCAGTACGGGGAGCCCCCCATAACCCATCCCGCCACTCACAGAGCCATAGCCGGTAGATCCTCTTCACTAGAACCTGATGCTCAATGGGAATCTCATCGGAGAAGTTCTGGTAGAAACAAGGCTTCAGAGGAATGAACTTCGGCAGTGGCGGGAAGTTGTTCTCCTTTTCTATGGGGACACAGAGCACCACGAGACTAAACCAGGCTGGGGACAGTGCAGTAAATATGTTCCCATCCTGGTCCAGGGACCTGTACACATGTTGCCTCACATGGCAGGGGGACTTTGCAAATGTGATTAAGTCAAGACTCCTAGAATAGGGATGATCCTGGATTCCCCAGCAGGGCTCACTCTCCTTACAGTGTCCTCTTAAGAGGAAGGAAAGAGGGCCCAAGTCAGAGAGGGAAGAAGCTGCGAAGACAGAGAAAGAGGCCCTGAGCCAGAGATGCGGCGATGCTAGAAGCTGGAAATGGTTCTCCCTGGAGCCTTGGGAATGACCAGCTCTGCCCACACCTGGGTTTAGCCTTATGAGGCCCATGTTGAAGTCTTGATAAATCCTGTTTAAGCCCCTACATTTGTGGTGATTTCTTGGGTATCACAGCCATCACAGGAAACTCACAGATTCATATGCAGGACCAGATGCTGTTAATACCTGCGTCCCCAGGGAAGGTTCTGGCACTTGGAATTTATAAGTACCCTGTAATAAACAGCCACACAAAGGGGATTTAAAACAACAGATTTATCCTCATAATATGGACGACAGAGGTCTGAAATCAAGGTGTCTGAGGGCCATGCTCTCTCCCAAGGCTCCAGGGAAGGGTCCTTCCTGCCTCTTCCAGCTTATGGGGGCTCCTTGGCTTATAGCCACATCATTCCTGTGTCTGCCTCCATGGCCACATGGCCTGTGTGTGTCAGTGTCCAAATTTCCCTTTTCTTGTAAGGACAACTGTCATTGCATTAGGGCTACCTTACTTGTGTGACCCCATTTTAACAAATACACCTGAAAACATCTGATTTCCAAATGAGGTTACTTTCCCAGGTACTAGAGGTCAGGACTTGAACATGCGTTTCTGGGGACATGATCTGACCAACAGCAGATAATGTCAGTGCTGCCCTGCTGTCTCTCAACGTGCTTCTGCTCATCCTCATTGCTGCAGGGCATGCTTCTGAGCACATGCGAGGATGACAAAGGACAACACAAATGGAGCCCTGTTCTTGGATTCCACCTCAACCGGGGGGACCAACCACCACCATGACAGAAGGGTAACTGTGCAGTGTTCTGAGACGTGCTGACTGCCGTACAGAGGAACCACCAGAGCAGGTGGGGCCTGCCAGAGACAAGGCTAGGGGTATCAGTTAGCTGTGACTTAAAAGCAGGGTCAGGGTGGACCTCACTAAAGGGTGGCATTTGAACAAAGACTTGAGGAGGTGAAGAAGGGAGCCTGGTGGATTCTGGGAGAGGAAGCAAAGGCCCTGAGTGAGCTCCTACCTGTGTAGGAGCAGCAAAATCAGGGGCTGGAGGAAGGAGGAGGTAGGGGCAGCCACACTTTGGGGGCCACTGAAAAGCCTCAGCCACTTATTTACCAAGTATTGGGTTGGCCAAAAAGTCTGTTTAGTTATTCCTGTAAAAAAAAGGACACATTTTTCATTTTCACCAATAACTTTATTGATTTGGATATTTTGAGTATGTCGGCTATCTCCCGCTATTGGCTTCTAGTGGATAGAGGCCAGGGATGCTGCTAAACATCTTCCAATGCATCAGATAGCCCCACAACAAAGAATTATTTCACCAAAATGTCAGTAGTACCAAGAAACTTCACAAATCATTTTTGACACGTTCGATCAGTCAGGATCAAGCACCTTCTCCATATACTGCACAAATCTTTTTTTTCCATTTCAGTTGCATTTTTACCTTTCTTGAAATAATAAAACATAATACACTGAAAATGTGTTTTCTTCCATTCTTCGATATTAAAATGGCTACACAAAAACTCACCGATTTTGATGTTTTTTTTTAAAAAATGCACACTGATATGAAAACTGTCACAGTATGACCTAACAAAATTGTTTCTAATGAAAAAGACAACTAAGCACTACTAGAACCATTGTACAGAAAGAACTAAATGAACTTTTTGGCCAACCCAATAAGACAGGAAGCCTGCAGAGTCCTGAGCTTGCCTGCTGGGTATCTCTAGACCACGAGAGGCAGGGCTTCCAGCCTTCTGCCCTCCTAGTGAGCTGGCCTGGAGGGATGTCCCCAGCATTGGCACAGTCAGCTGCACACTGGTCTCAAACTCTACTCATGGTCCCCAACCAAGCCCTGTGGCCAGGCACCCAAGACCCCAGCAACAGTCCCCACTCAGGCACCCATCCCCAAGCCCTGCTGCTCCCGTGGCCCTCGGCACCTCTCTCCTTTCCTGACTGACATCCCCCCCACCCACAGGGAGAACAGGGTGATGTTTCCAGCAGTCAGTCCCACCAGCACATGCCATGACAGGAAGAAGGCAGAAAACCACCAGTTGAATCTCAAAGCCACTGAAACCTTGTTTTCTTGGTGAAACGTTCTGCACTGACTGGAACCCATGGGTCTCGGTTTAAATCCCAGCTGTGCCACCAGTGGGCTAACCATGGTCCACCTAACTTCACTTGTATGCTCTGCCCATTTCAAAGCAGGATGAGGCAGGCCACCCTTGGGGCTCACTACAGCCTCCATAAGGAAATGAGAGTGTCATCTTACATGTATAGGCATGAATCCAGGTGACCAAACCTTGGAGTCCACTTGTGGTATCAACAAAACAAGTCCCAGCAGAAAGCCTGGCTGGGCCGAATGCTGGCTGACAGTTCACATGGAAACCAGGTGCCTCCCTGTCAGCTGCTCGGTGCTGGGAGGTGATTCCAACAGTCATTGTGGAAAAAGGAACATGAGGCGGGTGCCTGTGGTGGTCATAATGGGTCTGGCCACCTGGGTACATGTCCCAGAGGAACAGACACAGGAACCCCAGGGCCCCCAGGAAAGACTCACCTGACATTTCTGCTATGAGGACCTGGTGAGGCTGAAGCCGCAGCCACCTGGAGGGGAGATAGCAACAGTCAGGGGGTCCCTATGGCTGTCAGGTGACCCCGACACCAGCTGCAGGCCCAAGTGGCTGCAGTGAAGAGTCCTAACCCCCAGGCTATTCAAGGGGTGTGAGGGCTCTTACCTGAAAGGACATCCCTAACGGGTGACCCCAGTCATCACCTCACCTCAGAACACCCCGGGGCAGCATCTGCAGGGGCTGGAGGAGGATTCAGGCAGCAGGCCCCTGCGATTCACAGGCCAGCCTGAAGCCAGGCCACTCCTGGGAACCTGGTGACGTCCTTCACTGCCCTCCTGCCACTTCATCCTCCCTCACCCTTTATCCACAGATAGCCCTGAGTGCCTCATTTTGGCTGCAGTGTCTAACTTCCAAATCACCAAGACTGGGTTCACACAACCTCTCTGACCTGTAGTTTTTGCCACTAGGAGCCTTGTAGGGCCAAGGGCCCCGCTGCAACCCAGGTGAAGGTTCAGGGGACACTCTGCCCCAAAGGAGGCCAGCAGTTGTGCTTGGGGCCAGGCGCTGGGAATGTGTTTCTCACCTACAATCCAGGCAAAAATGTTTCAGTGATGCTGAGTCGCCTGGGACCCATGCCTCAGCTTACCGGTGTTCTTACTGAGACCCTCTGTGCTGCCCTGGCTGGCTCTCCTTGCTGGCTCAGCAGGCTCATGCCCCACCCGTATCTGTCCACTGCACTGGCTCCCAGGTAGAGCCTCCTGCCTGCCCTGTCCCTACAGCCTGGGAGCATCCCCAGGGGCCTGAGGGTTGGCTTGGGACAGGGACATCCTGGAATCCCTGTAGTGCCTTTGCACTCAGATAGTGCATGGTTGCTGGATGGACAAAATGCCTGCCTGGAGTCCCACACAAACAAGGTGGTTCTAGTGCTAACTGCTCTGTGGCATTCAGTCTTTGGGCACTCCTCTGGCCACCTGAGAAGGATGGGAAATGAGATAATACCAAAGGAGACTTTTCATTAGCTGAATCCAGACACACCCAAGTGAGCCACACCCTTCCAGACCCAGGACTAGAGCAGGACTCTGCTCACATTGGATTCAGAAGCTTCTCTCCTCCTGAGTATACCAAGGCCCTTGGTGGAAGCAGCCCCACAATTCTCAATAAACACCAGCCTGGTTTGGGGGTTGTGTTTATTATTTTCACTGGTCAGACTTGAGACAAAGGGGACACAACCCCAGTGAACCCATGGGCTCAGAGTGAAGGCAGATGAAGGAGGGAGGCCTGAGTGCTCAGTGACGAGGTCTGACTAGACCCTCAGTAAGCTCCAGCCTACGGAGAACCTTGGTCTAGCGGAAATGCAGCCCCACACACCAGTGGGAATGGTGTGGGCACGGGCTCCAGGGCTGGGAGGCATGTCCCTGAAATCCACAAACAGGATTGCAGCCCTTGGATGAAAGTAAGGGAGCCAGGGCCCACATGGATCTGAGAGGAGGATGAAGCTGGCAGAGTAGAGGACAGTCTGGAGCCAACAAGCACAGCACCTATGTGTCGGGGTCCAGCTGGCGGCACTGGGCCTCCAGCACACCGTGGAACACTTGGAAACGGTGGTTGAGGTCAGGCCGCGCATGGATGCGGAAACGGGTTCCCAGGGCACCATCAGGTGAGGGTGCCCCATAGAAAACACGCTGCACACGGGAGTGCACCAGAGCCATAGCACACATGGCACAGGGCTCACGGGTAATGTAGAGGTCATAGCCAGTGCACACGTAGGGGAGGCCATCCTCCTCCATGTCCATGTCTTCATCCATCTTGCGCACAGAGACAGTCTGGTCACCCAGAGGGGTAGCAGCTGGGGCAAAGGAGCAGGCGGGATGAGGCCTGAAGTCATAGGTGCCTTGACCCTGTCCCTGGGCTACCAAGTCAATGCACACCATGGTGGCATGCAGCAGGGGACTGGCTGCACTGCTGCAGTCATGGCCTGTGGCTAGCACCCGTCCTGAGGCTGGGTCCACAACCACCGCCCCCACAGCCCTTAGGCCCCTGGCAGCCGCCTGTTGTGCCACCCGCACAGCCCGCTCCATGTAGCCCTGCATCTCAGCCTGCTCCTGTGCCGAGAAAAGTCGCCCAGCTAGAGCTCGGGTCACATGCTTGTCCTCATGGAACGATGTGGGCCAGTGGGCACGTGCCTCCTCAAACTGGCCCCTGGTCAGAGGCGGCCAGGCAGGCACAGGCACCAGGAAGGGCTGCCCCAGGCCATGGGGGTCCACTGCTGGCCATGGGAGGAGCTCAGCCAGTGATCGTGTGCCTGCAACCGGTCCTGCCAAACACAGCAGTATCTCCAGCATGTGTGGACGGCTGGCATCATGGCTTGGCCGAACCCTTTTGAGGTGAGGCTGGGCGGGCAGCGGATGAACGGCTGATACTTCTTTGAGTAGTCGTGAGGTCTGGCGCTTGTCAAGGATGGGCGCAGCATAGGCCAGCACCAGCTCCACGTCCCTGGACTGCTGCTCTGACAGAACAGGAAGGGCTTGCCACAAAGCAGGCTCTTGATTTGGGCTCCCAGCCTTCTTGTCCTCACAGTGCTCCATGGTGCCCAGGGGGTCCATCCTTGGCAGGGCTCTGACTGTGGGAGACAGAGATCGGAGCACAGCATCATCTGTCAGCCACAGGAGGCTTGAGTGAGCCGAGGAGTCCGTCCCAGGAGTGTGCTGAATCTGAGGGCTCGTCCAAGAGCTCCAGCCTGAGTAAAATGCATCACCGGTCATGCTCTCACTTAGATCCTACCAACTCTTGGTTTGCAGAGTTTAAACCGCCATTGACTTTTTTCCTCTTTTTACTTGAGATGTAAAGTGAGCAAAAATGCACACTGAATCTCAGAGACTTAATATGAAAGGACATAAACTATCTCATTAATTTTTTTGTATTGACTACATTTTGAAATGGTAACACTTCATGTCTTAGGTTAACTTCAATACATTATTAAAATTAACTACACTTATTAACTTTGTAAACTTAACATGGCTTTAAAAAAACTTAACTTTACATATGTGCCTCATATTATATTCTTATTGATCAGAACTGCCTTGGAGAATGTTAGAGATAAACCACAGATAATCTCAACTGCATTCCAGAGCAGCTCATGTGCCAATGCCCACCCAGAACACTGCCTATCCAGGTACTTGGAGTGGACCAGCCCCTCCTGCCTCTCCCCTGTGGACAGGAAATACTGAAATCACTTTACAACTGTGAGCTTTTCCTGCCCATGATGTGCCCTGTAGCTTACTCCCTGGCTCCATGGGGCCCTGTTTATTTATTGGCTAGGCCCTTCACAGGCCATGCCAGGTCCTCACCCACTACAGTGTGTCCTAAGCTCACAATACAAGTTTGACAAACAGTGAACTAGGGTGCCAACAGCAGCCATGAGATGTGAACATGCAAAGAGTGCCCCTTATGCGTCCGTAACACCAGTACTGGGCAGGGCCCACAGAAGAGTCCACAGTGCCAACTTTGAATCCGCTCCCAATATACATCATGCCCAGGACCCGCATGGCCTGCCCTGGGCCACGAAAGCTCTCACTATCTGCAAGTAAAAGACAGACACAGTCTTACTTTTCCCTCCAAGAGTTCAACTTCTGTCTGACCAAAACAAGAGACAAATAAAAGAGGCTGACTTTGGGACAGGTCTGGTTGGGCTGCCAATTTCTAAGGAGGACAGGTAAATATCACAGGATGGTCACCATTTGACCTAGCAACTCCCCTCCCCTCCTAGTATGTACCCAGAAAAATGGAAAACCCACATCCACACAGAAACCTGTACACACATGTTCACAGCAGCAGGATTCCCAACAGCCAAAAGGTAGAAACAACCTGTGTCCATCAACAGATGATGGACAGACACAATGTGGTCCATGTATACACTGGAGTATTACTCAGCCACAAAAAGGAGTGAAGCACTGATGCCACAGCGTAGAAGGACCTTGAATACATGATGCTCAGTGAGAGAAGCCAGACACAAAAGCCACACACGTGATTCCATTTATGTGAAATGTCCAGAACGAGCAAATCCATAGAGACAAAAAGTGGGTTAGTGGTTGACAGGGACTGGGAAAGGGGGGTGGGGGTGACTGCTAATGGGGACAGGTTTCTTTTTGGGGTGATGGAATGTTCTGGAGTTAAGATAGTGATGAGTTTCTACAACCCTGTGATTATACTAAAAACCACTAAAATGTACAGTTTGAATATGTGAACTGCATCTCAATTAAGCTGCTGTGAAGGAAAATGAGGAGGGCAAAGGACATCTGGCAGTCAGTAAGTCAGCAGACCCCAAACAAGGCCTGCCTCTGGTGACAGTTGCCTTTATGTAATACCTTGTGTCCTCACACCTCCATGAACGGGCTCCTCTACTCCTCCCACTGACCTAGGAAAACCTGGAACTGTCCCCTTTCTTTAGGACAAGAAAGACTTGTCCTAAAGACTTTCTTTAGTCTCCCAGAGGTGGAGGGCCTTGACCAGGGCTCATGGTCAGTGCTTACCAGCTCGCAGACTGTGCATTTCGAGTTCCTCTGCAAGACAGAGGGATCTGCAAGTTGCCCTCTGTGCAACCTGTTTATTTCTCATCTGTAGAGTGGGTCCAGATGAGAAATAAACAGGTTCCACAGTGGGTGGCCCACACGAGCCCCCAACCCCAAAAGCCCCACACGGAGCGCCAGTCCACCCACGAACTAAACATGCACAAACATTTTTGTTTCAACACATCCAAGGATTGAAGCACAGTGGGAGGCAGTGCTGCCCTGGGATTCCTTTCCATCCTTGAAGCCCCAAACTCCAGGTGCCCTGACTGCCCCCTCTCCCCATCACTGCCCAGCTTTCTGCCGTCCTGCCCAGCTCGGTCTTGCCCCACTCAGTCCCTTCCCTGGGTGTGTCCATCTCCTCTGTCTGCACCTTTTGCAGCCTCCTAAACACGTCTGTGTTCTGGTCTCCATGGGGTGGCCACAGCCTCTTCAGATGACCCGGTCACATTTACGGTGGCAGTGCCTCTGCCTTAGGCACCAACTGTCCAGGGCCAGAAAAGCTCAACTGCATTGGCAGTCCCTGGAGGGTCTGGTGGACCAGGGAGAGAGACCCCCAACTGCAAGTCCCCTCATCAGCTTAAGACCACCTCCCCCCATGGCATCAAACTGGAAAGCAGTGTGCTGGAATTCTTGGGGGCACTGGGTGGCAG
Source organism: Pteronotus mesoamericanus (assembly GCF_021234165.1). NCBI lineage: Eukaryota > Metazoa > Chordata > Mammalia > Chiroptera > Mormoopidae > Pteronotus > Pteronotus mesoamericanus. The sequence goes on from NW_026555047.1 coordinate 807,669, forward strand.
CTGGGGGTGGGGGAAGGAGTGGACCTGGGGTCCTAGCAGAAGTGGACTCTGGCTCTGGGAGGGACACGGGAAATGGTGCTTATTCAGTGAGCTGAGTCAGGCTCTGCAGGCGGCACGTAAACCTCCAACAGGAAGACTTATCTTTAGATTAGGAAGGCCAGAGCCTGGACCTGGCCCTGTCCTCACCCCCACTGCAGCTTCCCTCTCTGTGAGAGGGAATCCATCACCACCACACAGGCATGCAGGGGCGGAAAGTGAGAAAATCCATCTCTTCATAGGCAGTGACCCACAGCAGGGCCTGGAAAGCAGGCAAAGCAGGATAGGAAGACCAGGGCAGAACAGCCAGTGCTGGAGCCTCTGACGCACCTACAGTTTTAAATGTATCTTCTACGACCTGGCCCCACAAAGGGGAGGGGGCCACAGCCTGTGCTTCTAATAAACTCCCACATGGACTGCGATTGCCAGATAACACATATTCCAGATGAGGAAGAATTTTTTAGTGTAACTGTGCCCCATGCAATCTTTGGGACATACTTACACTAAAAAAAAATTTTTTTAAATGGTATTCCTTGTTTGTGGAATTCGAGATCAACTAGGTGTCCTGTTTATTTGCTGGGTGTGGTACCCTACAAGTGGGACTTCTGTGCATGAAAGTTCGAGAACTCTGGGCTTGTGGGGTGTGGGAGAAACCCCTTATTCCGGCTGAAATAAGAAAAAGCCTTGAGCCCTGACCGGATGGCTGAGTTGGTTGGAGTATCCTCCATACACCAAAAGATAAGGGTCCGATCCCATCTCAGGAAATATACCTAGGCTGTAGGTTCAATCCCCATGTGGGCACCTAAAGGGCCGGGGCGGGGGGGGGGGGGGGGGGGGGGGGGGCGAAACACACTTAAGTTTTTTTCTCACGTTGTTTCTCTCAAATCAATAAATATACCCTTAGGGGACGATCTTTCTTTTTTTAAGGGCCTTGAAAACTCACACTTCCCATAAGTATCAGAAAGAAAAAAACACATCAATGTTGAAGATGTAATAAAGATTACGGACCTTTGCTTAAGTCGCGGAGGAAGACGGTCAACCAGCAGCCCGGAGGCGGGGCCGCGGGGTGGGGGCTGGTTGTGAGGACCCGAGGGCAGGGCGCGCCGCAGCCGCTGGACGCACGGGGTCTCAATGCCACGCCTCAGGGGCGCACGCACGCGCAGAAGGGCGATGGAAGCCCGTGAGCAAGACCTAAAGCCCGGTCCAGGCGCACGCGCACACGCGACGCTCCCCAGACCGCCCGAGGCGCGTGCTTGCCGGCCTAGCTGCTCTTTAGCCTCCGCGCGGCCATCGCCACCCGAAGCCGAGACCCACGTGGCTGCCCCAGCCCGCCCTCCCCGGAAGCCTGGGACAAGAGAGCCCCACACTCGGAGGCCGCGCGCTTACCTGAGGAGAAAGGCGTGAACGTTGCGCTTTACTAAATCTTAGCAACCAGCCCGCCCGCTCGCTCAGCCTCTGCCTGATACCGCAGAGCACGATGGGAGCGTAGTTCCAGGGGCGGGGTCGGCGCCAGGGAGAGGCGGGGCCGGGACTACAATCCCCACAGGGCCGCCCGCGTCTGTGGGCTCTAGTCCCGCAATTCGCAGGAGCGCAGGCCTGCTCTGATTTGTGAGTTCGAGACCCAACTAGGTGGGCGGGGAAAAGCCTTTTGGGAAATCCGCAGAGTAGGACACTGAGTCAGAGGGGCACACGACACCCGCTGCAGTCACTCACCGAGCCCAATTTGCTGTCTCCACATAGTTCTTCAGGGGCTGGCTAGTGGATGGAATCAGCTTCCAACTCTGGTCTGGGTCCTTGGCTAACGCCTGGCCTCCGTTTTCCCACCTGTACATTGGGTGAAGGGGACCTCTTGACTCTCCTGAACAAACCATGCTCATTTTACGAGCAAATCCAGTTACTGATTCTAGTTAAACGGGTTTAAACCAGTGATTTTCAACCACAGATAGCTGTCCCACCCCACCTCAAAGGGGCACTGGGAAATGTGTCTGGGGACATTTATGGTTGTGACTGGGAGGTGTACCTGGCACCAAATGGAGTCAAAACCTGGATGCCAGGGATGCCATTCCATACCCTGCAGTACACAGTACACTCTCCACAAACAGAATTGGCCCCGAATGTCCACAGTGTAGAGGCTGGAAAACCCTGGTTTAACCCCACTGCTAAGAGAAAACTCCAGGTCTAAAAGGACACCTGTTTGCTGATTAGTTTTAAAAATTGGCAGTGCTCTCTGATTGGCATGTCATTAAAAACAATGCCTAGTCCTGACTAGTGTGGCTCAATTGATTGGGCATTGACTCACAAAGCAAAGGGACCCTTTCGCTTTGTGGGTCATTTTACATCATTTCATTTAGTACTTACAACAGCTCTATAGGACAGTAAAAGTGCTGCAGCCTTCACGGGTCAGGGGTCTAGAAATGCACCCCACAGGCACACAGTTTCACAACCAATTCTCCTTAAAGCCCTAGCCACTGGCCATGTAGGCCTGAGGTGTGAGGGGAGCCCCCCTCTCCAGCAGTCCTGTTCTCTCCTGGCCCACCTTTTATTTTATTGTCTTCCCACTACTTATTATTACTTGGTGGTATTTATCTAGAATGTCTGCTCCACGAAGGCTAGAAATTTTGTTCACTGTGGATCCCCCACTGCCTGGCCAAGAGTGAGCATCTGGTGCATGTGAACAGACAATGTTGTTATTGTTGTTGTTATTATTTTGGTGAGACAGATGGCATTGCCCATGCATCCCCTGCTCCCTCGACCTACCACCCTTCTTCCTGGACCCTCCAAATATCCAACAGTCACTGCAGCCACCTACTGGCCAAAGGCGGCATGGCCAAATCCTTGGCTTCAGGCAGGGTAAGCAGCTGCTGTTCAGTGCTTACCAAAACAGCCACAGCCACTGTCCCTGGCCCCTTGGAGTCCAAGAGACCAGAGCCAGGCTCCAGGTTCCTGTGTGGCAGGGGCGGTGCATTAGCAGTGGGGCTCCAAACAGGCTCCAACAGCACCTGGGTTCCTTTAACAAGTTCTTGGGCCTCACCCCAAACCCGCTGAATCAGAAACTCGGGCTGGACCTGGCCCTCAGGAGACTCCGGTGCATGCTCAAGTTTGAGGACCAGGCCTTGGGGGTAGCAGTGACTTTGTTCCCCCACATTTGCAATGTCTAGGGTCATCTGTGGTCGTCATTGCTGGGGGTACTCCTGGCATTGAGTGGATGGGACCCAGGGATGCTGCTCAACCCTAGAGCCAAGCAGATATGCTAACCATAGTGTGGGACCTTCAGTGAAGGTCTTCTTGGACCAGATGGTAACTCTGTTAAACTTTTTGAGGAGCTGCTACACTGCTTCTGAAAGCAGCTGCCTCTTACACTCCCCTTACCTCATGTGAGGGTTTTGGTGTCTCCACATCCTCCCCAATGCTTGTTGCCTATCTTTTTGAGTACAGCCCCTAGTGGGGATGCAGTGCCATGTACCATGGTTCTGGTTAGCATTTCCCTGGTGGCTTGGATGTTGAAGAGATGATCATTATTGCATGGTTACTGGGCACCAAGTAAAATAAAATAAAGATGAGATCATTTCCAATGGAATACCTTCAGGGAGACCAAATGGCTATGGTAAATGGAGTGGTCAGGGAAGATATCTCCACAGAGGTGACACTTTCCCTGAGCCTGAATGATGAGAGATTGTCTGTGGGAAGAGCATTCCAGGCAGAGGGAACAGCCCATGCAAAGGTCCTGAGGCAGGCCCTGGCTGGGCATATGCAAACCAGGAAGATCCCACAGGGAAAATTGGGGGGAGCACTGGAACATATAGAGGAGGTGAAGCCAGAGGGCTCAGCCACTTCGGAAACCTTTTTGCAGTTTCCACTAAAGCTAAACTTGTGTATATTCTACAACCCAGCTAATCAGCTCCTGAAAAGATAGGCACCTGCTATGGACTGGATTGTGTCCTCCGCAAGTCATACATTGGAGCCCTAACCATTAGGTCTTCAGGATGTGACTGTATTGGGAGATAGGGTCTTTAAAGTGGTGATTAAGATAAAATGAAATCATTGCTTTGGGTCTTAATCCAACATGACTGATGTCCTTATATAAAGAGGAGATTAGAACACAGGCTTGTATAGGAGAAGACCTTGTGAAGGCACAGGGAGAAGATGGCTATCTACATGCTAAGGAGAGAGAACTCAGGAAAAACCAGCCCTGCTGAAACCTTGATCTCAAACTTCCTGCCTCTAGCACTAGAAGAAAACCAGTGATTGCTGTTGAAGCCACTCCATCTATCTTACTGTGTTATACCAGTCCCAGCAAACTAATACAACACCCAATGAAATGAGTATTTGTGCCTAGTAAAAGATTTATGAATGGTCACAGCAACTTTGTTCGTAATAGCCCCAAACTGTAAACAACCCGATTGTCCATCTGCAGAATGCATCAAGAAAAGTGGTACATTTATACAATGGAATACAATGCAGCAATGAAAAAGGTGAATGACTGCTACACACATGGGCCTGATGTGTGAAAGTAGCAACACAAAAGTAAGCACACTGTATGACTTTATGCACAGAAAGTAAAAAACTGGGCAAAATGAATCAACAGTGATAGAAATCAACCAGTAATCACCTCTTAAGGGAAGGGAATAGGACAGGATAGGAAGGAGGCTCTGGGGTGAGGTTGGGGGTTGGAAGTGGATTACAATCCACAGGTTTGTATATATGTGTGTGTAATTTTTTTTTTTTATGCATCTTCTTATTTGTAACTTTTAGAAGACCTCGCTTTTGGCTGGGCTCAGACTTAAAGGTAGAAGCTCTCAGAGAGGACAGCCTATGTCTCTTGGCAATCTGTTTCTGGCGCTTTTCTTTGGACTCCATTCTCTTTGCCAAAAGTTTAGCATACTCTGCAGCCTCTTCCTTATTTTTCTTAGTACCTTGTTTCTTCAGGGCAATATGCCGAAATTGGTATTGTAGGATGCATGGAGTAACAGGATGCTGAAACTTAGGTGTTTTGGTTCTAGGTTTCTTATCTTTCCTTGTTTCTCACAACACATTCCGGACATCAGCTTCTTTAGAGAGGTTGAAATGTTTGCAGATTCTGCCAGCTCCTTTGGGCCCCAGGCGAAAAAGCACAGTAGTGTCAGTGAGACCAGGAATATCTTTCTGCCCTTTGATTTCAATGACCAAATTGAGAACATGGAGATTGCCAGCCACAATGCCACCCTGAACTGATTTGCGCTTTCGCTCTCCGGTCCTCCTTTGTCTGTAGCAGGAATACTCCTTGCTCAGCAGCAGGCTGACATGGCCATGGGTCAAGACACCCTGCTTCATGGGGGAAACCTTGTTTGTCATTCTCACCAGTGATTTAAACCACATGACCCTTCCACTCTTCATGCAGAGCATCAGCAGCAACTTCTGTGACCATACGCTTCGCATGAAAGGTACAAAGTCTGTGTTCATCATCCACTTCAATGAGTCTGGCAGCCAGTGGCTGGGAAAGAGATGTTCAGCTTCATCTTGAGGCAGCCGAATACATCTAAGTCCCCACAAAAAGAGCTAACTTTTGTAAATGATGTTTTTTTTAGCAGTTTTAAGTTCACAGCAAATTGGGAGGAAGCTATAGAGATTTCCCATATACCCCTGCTCCAATACACACACAGACTCCCCCATTAATAACTTTCCCCCAACAGAGTGGGACATTTGTTTCAAGGATGCACCTACAACTGACACGTCATTACCATCTAATATCCATAGTTTACATTGGGGGTTCACTCTTAGTATTGTATGTTCTATGGGTTTGAACAAATGTATGATGACATGTGTCTGTCATTATACTATCCTGCAGAACATTTTCACTGTCCTAAAAATATTTTGTGCTCTGCCTACTCATCCCTCCTCCTAATGCCCAGCATTCACTGGACTTTTTATTGTACCCATGGTTTTACCTGTATGTGTGCAGTTTAATTGAGTTGTGCAAATAGGATTTGTGCACACTACAGTCTGTTAAGTTATAATTTAATTTTTTTAGACATTATTTCTAGCTGTGTAGATGGGAAAGGGGCTAGTTTGAAGAAGGGAATTCCTTAGGAAAGCCCCCCATGCCTTCTGGGGCTGGCTCACTCCTGTCCAACCTCCCATCCCCACCCCCCACCCAATCAGCTAGCAACTGCTACTATTTTAGGAGCCCCTCCCCACTTCCTTCCTGGCTCTGTCAGGAGCCCATTTCCTGACTGGGTCTCACTCTCTCCCCTTGGGGTGGGGCAGACACCTTGCATGTTGAGGTGCTTCTCCACCAGCCCCAGGGTCCCAGACCCTGACTTTGGGCTTCTCTGTCCTTTCCTCAAACCAAGACAGGCCACATAATTGGCAGATTCCAGTTCGAAATGAAAACACAGAACCCATTGTTAAAAAATTATTAGGAATTTCAAGACAGCAGCCACAGGGCGGTAAGTCATGGGTGGGACCCTCCTGAGGCCAAAGCCCTGGGTGACTACACAGGTCTCAGCCCATAAAGCTGTCACTTCCCCAAGCACCTGGGGCTCTTCCTTGACCTCATGGTTTTATGAACTTTATTCACTTTATTATGGTGAAATATACATAACATAAAATTTACCATCTTGCCCTGGCTGGGTAGCTCAGTTGGTTAGTGCATCATCCTGATACTACAAGTTTTTGGGTTTGATACCCAGTCAGAACACGTATAAGAATCAACCAATATCCCTGGCTGGTGTGGCTCAGTGGATTGAGTGCTGGCCTGAGAATCAAAGGGTCACTGGTTCAATTACCAGTCGGGGCACATGCCTAGGTTGTGGACTGGGTCCCCAGTGGGGGGCGCATGAGAGGCAACCATACACTGATGTTTCTCTCCCTCTCTTTCTCCCTTCCATCCTCTCTCTCTAAAAATAAATAAATAAATAAAATCTAAAAAAAAACCCAAACCAATGAATGCATAAGTAAGTGGAACAAGTTCATGTGTGTCTCCCCATTCCTCTCTCTCAAATCAATAAATACACATATAAAAATAAAGTTTACCATCTTAATCATTTTAAGTGTACAACTTGTTGGCATTAAATACACTCACATTGTTGTGCAACCATCCCTACCATTATTTCCAGAACTTTCTCATATCCAGAATCGTCCCAATCTGAAACTTCGTCACTAAATCCCCATCCCCTGGCTCCCACCATCTGCTTTCTGTCTCTTAAGGACCTGACTTCTCTAGGGACCTCCCATGAGCAGAATAACACAGTATTCGTCCTTCTGTGTCTGGCTTATGTCACTCAGCCTAATGTTCTGTTCTCAAGATTCACGCACATACCCTTGGCCAGATAGCCCAGTTGGTTAGAGTATTGCCCCGATACACCAAGGTTGCCAGTTTGATTCCCAGTCAGGGACATGCAAGAATCAACCAATTAATGCATCAATTAGTGGGACAACAAATTAATGTTTCTTCCTTTCTCTCTCCCTCTCCTTTCCTCTCTTTCTAAAATTAGTAAGTAAAAAATTGAAAAAAAAGTCAATGCTTAAAAAAATGTTCATCCACATTGTAGAGGGTGTCAGAATGTGCCCATCCTTTTTAAGGCTAAATAATATTCCACTGTATAGATGGACCAGATTTTGTTTATCCATTCATCTACCCATGGCTATTGTTCCCATGTGGTGTTTTTCTTGGGACGGAGTAGCAGGGAACCTATGACTGCTTTGTTTCCTGGATGCAGCTGGGTGGACCTTCTCTGTAGAAGCCTCTGCTTCCAGGAATCATCCATTCCTCGAGGCCACCCCTCCAGGTCTCTGCCCTCAGGGTGAAAAGGCTCACATGCTATTTCTGTTCTGGCCAGAGAGGGAATCAACCTTCATGTCCAACAAAAGAGGACTGAGTGTGCAAGCGGTGGGTCAGCTCTAGGGATTTCTGAGAGGACTGCAGATGGGCCAAGGCAGAAAAAGTGAACTGTCTCCATGGTGTTTATTGAAAGCTATTATGTGGGTTTAACAAAAACAAAGTTTAAAAGGTGGAAGGGTCTCTTCTCTGGCCACTTAGATGTTGTGCAGTTGCACAAGATGCCTGGTTTCTCAGCACTGAGTCAGAAGCTACTGACAATATTGGGAGCCTTGCGACGGGGTTGTCTCCTTTCTGGGGAACAGATGAAGAGGAAAGACCTCTTTTGCTCAGCCTTTTAATTTTTTAAAACTGATTTTAGAGAGAGAAAAAGGGAGAGATAAGAGATCGAAAGAGGAGAGAGGGACATCGATTTGTTGTCCCACTTGTTTATGCATTCATTGGTTTCTTTCTTGTATGTGCCCTGACCCGAAATCGAACTCACAACCTTGGTATATCAGGACAATGCTCTAACCAATTGAGCTATCTGGTCAGGGCTGCTCAGCTTTTTAGATACTTTGAACTTTGAACCATGTAAATATATTTCCTATAAAAACATAAATAAAATAAAACCATTTTGAAAAAACAGAACGAACAGCCTTGTATTGTATTGATCTCCATACCTCAGGGCTGCACTCTTTTCTATCAAGGGTTGATCATAATCTTTTTTTCCTCCAAATTATAAGAGAAAATTTATTTAGGAAACTACAGACGTAGTAGAAGTGAGCCAGCTGGGCCGTTTTGGCTCAGGAAACAAGTTACAGACAAAAGAATGACCCTTGGCGTTTAGGACAGGGAAAGGCAAAGGTAACGGGCCTGCAGGGAATGAGAGAGGGAAGGAAAAGGTGAGGGCATTCACAGAGAAGGTGAGCACTCCTGGCTGACTGTAATCTTTATATCCAGTCTCCTCTGGCTGCACTTTGAGGATACTCTTCTTTTTTCTCACTATTATAATTAATGCAGGGAAGGACATCTATGGACAAACTTTGCTGTCTTTCATATTGTTTACTTAGATCTTTAGAAGGAGAATTCTTCCCTTCCTTCCTTCTCTCCTTCCATCAACATTTATTGAGCATCTACTGAATGCTAAGTCCTGACTTGGGTACTGGGGACACAACAGGAAAAAAATAGACACAGATGCTTTTCTTGGTGGAGCTCACTGTGTAGACTGGTGCTTCTGGAACTTTCCAGTTGATGGACATGTTCTCCATCTATGCCATTCAGTATGGGAGCTGCCAGTCCCACGTGGCTCTTGAGCACTTGAGACTATTGTAACCGAAGAACTACATTTAAAATGTTATTGCCTTTATAAAAAAAAAAGATTTTATTTATTTATTTTTAGACAGAGGGGGAGGGAGGGAGAAAGAGGGAGAGAAACGTCAATGTGTGGTTGCTTCTTGTGCACCTCCCCCCACACCGGGGACCTGGCCCGCAACCCAGGCATGTGCCCTGGCTTGGAATTGAACGGGCAATCCTTTGGTTGACAGGCCTGCGCTCAATCCACTGATCCACACCAACCAGGGCAAATTTTATTGACTTTTAATCAATTCATTTAAATTTAGTAAGTACCCATGTGGGGCTAATGGTTCCATATCGAAGAGCTAAGGGCTGGAATTCATGGTTCCCTAGTTGGAGTGCTTTTAAGACCGTTGATTCTTGTGACCAAGTTATTTTCCAGAGATTGTGTCTCAAGTCAACCAGAGAGTGAGGAATGGCCTGAAGTCTGTGCTTGGTGGCAAAGGCTCATTTAGACTCTCCCCACCCTCACAGAAGTCATCCTCTGTGTTGGGAATTATTTTTTCCCATTTGTTATGCCTTCTTCAATTCATCAGACAACATGGGTGAAAGCTGGGAACATGGCAGATGAAAGCCTGGGTCCCTTCCCTGGGAAGTGGATATAATATGGGGAAGACAGATGATAAGGAAACAACTCAATAAAGTGATGTAAGAAATAGTGTGATGGGATGAGCGTGAGCGTAGTAGAGAATTTGGCTGGAGGTGGGTGGTCAGGGAGGGCTCAATGAAGAGGTGACATGTGACAGCATGCCTGAAGGTGAGAAACCAGCCATGTGGCTATCTGAGGACAGGGCACTCCCAGCATGAGGTGCACCTTATGCAAAGCCTTGAGGTAGGAATAGAATCTGGCGAGGCCAGTGTGGCAGCTGAGTCCAGGTCAGGAGGCCAGAGCTGGGAACCAGAGGAAACCAGCCCTGGGCAGTGTTCACTCCTGAGCCTGGGTCCTCTCCAGGCAGCTGATTGGGGCAGGGCTAACTAGGAAGCCCAGAGCCTCAAGCTTATCTCTGTTAATGTAGCTAAAGATTAGAGTCCTTGGGAAGGAGCACGGATGAGGGTGGGGTAGGGACTGCCTGCTGGGGATGGAGCATTTTGAGCTGGAAAGGGATGCAGGCAAGGGGAAACGCACATACAAAGGCAGGAGGCCTGGAAGGGCGAGAGTGTCCAACTAATTCAGTCTTGCCCTGGGCCCTGTTGGCCTCTGCAACCCTCCTGCCTCTGTCACTGTTACCTTCTTAGAAAGGCCTGCCTTGGCCACCCTAGTCATCTTCAGCCATATCCCTTATGTCGTTCTCAGCTCTTATCCTCTCCCTGAAATGTGAGCAGGGCTGGGAGGGAGTGGCGTAACGAGAGCGAGGCACTTGCCTTAGGCACAAAATTTAAGGAACTCCAAACACTCAGCCACTAGAATTCATAGTATTTTCATGCAATATTTAAAAAGATGAAACGTGCAAAAGAACCCAGGAGGAACAAAATATGACTTTTAAAAAATATTTTATGTCTTTTTAGAGAGGCGGGAAGGGAGGGACAAAGACAGGGTGAAAAACATCAATGTGAGGGAGATTGGTTGCCTCTCCCATGAGCCCCAGCCCCGTGGAACCGAGACCCAGGCGTGTGCCCTGTCTGGGAATTGGACCTGCTTTGCTGGACGAGGCCCAACCAGCCGAGCCACGCCGATCAGGGCCAAAATATCATTTTAAATAAAGGCAGAATCAGACCTTGCACCTGCACAACCTTGCTTCATTCGCCCCCCCCTTAGTCCTGGCACAGGAGTGAGTAAAAGAAGGAATGAAAGATAAGGACACTCGCTTCCTCAAAATCAAAGCTGGAACCTAGAGCCCCGCCAGCCTCTGCGCGGGCCTTCGCGTCACTTCCGGGGCGGTGGCGAGAGAGAGGCTGACTTCCGTCCGCGGGGGAGCGGCGGCGACGGCGGCGGCGCAGAAGGCCGGGCAGTGGCGCCGAGGGACGGGCGGACGCACGGGCTGACGGCTGGGAACCATGGAGTGCGGCCCCGGGACTGGGGTGCGCGGGCCGCGGCGGTGAGTGCCTGACAGGAGCGGGTGCGGCGGCGTGGGGCGGCCTCGTTGCGGCGCCTGGCCGTTTGGGGAGCCGGGCCCGGCCGCGAGGCCGGGACAGCCCGGCCGGACGACCCCGAGACCCCGCACTCCAGGCGCGGCCGGGGTGCCGACCGGAGGGACCCCGGACCAGGGGCGAGGACCGCAGGCCAGCATCCTCGACTCCTGCCGAGTGCTCTTCCCCCTACAGCCCTCCGACGTGGGGTGGGCGCCCACTCTCCTGTGACGCGGCCCCCACCTCTTTCCCCCTCCTCCATTCAGCCGTCGGACGTGGTGGGGTGAACGCCCACTCTCCTGGGATGTGACCCCGGCTTTCCGGGAATACGCAGCCCGAGCCTCGGACTCTGCCCCTGCCCCGGAAGCGGCCCCCAGCCCAAAATCCGGGTCCGCCGCCGCAGCAGCCTGTAGCCGAGCCCTGCTTCCTAAACGTCTCCCAGACGCCTCTGCCCCTTTGCTGGTTTCCCGGCCTCCGCTCGCGTTCAAGGAACACCCACAGCCCCTAACCCCGGCCCAGGACTCCTCCGGGGCTCCCTGTCTTCCCCAGGATAAAGTCCAATCTCTGCAGCTGGGATCATAGGCGGGGCCCGACCCTGGCCTCCGGGGTTCCTCTGCTTGCCTCTTCTTCCAGTGTCGGCTCTAGCCAGAACCCGCAGTCCCTGGAACGCGCTCTCCCCTCTGGGGTTTTGCTCACGCTCTTCCCTCTGTCCTATCCCTGTCACTTGGCCAATTTCTCTCTACTTTTCAGACTGCACCTTCTTCCAGGTAGCTTTCCCATCCTGACTGGCTGGGTGAGGTGCCATGAGAGTCATCTGTATTTGGGCTGTCCTATGGTATTGCAATTGCTTTGGTTCCTTGTTGGTCTTAACACCTCCAGCCCATATGGGGCCTGGTGGCAGGGTGCTCAGTACATGCTTGTCGTTGGAATCACTGGGGCTTTGGGTGCCAGGGGTGTGTGCCCACTGAGCAAGTCACCTGACTGTGCACTGCCCAGTCTGAGGCCTGGCTCTTGGGGCACACTCAATGACACCCATAAATGATGTGCAGGAGGTCCTGCTCCATTTGCCTGAGAAGAGACTATCCCCTTCTCTGTCAAACCTCAAGGACTCTAGCTTTCCTGTTTCTTCTTTTCCCCTGTCATTTGCCCATTAGTTCAGCCATTGTTTATTGAGTAAAAACAGATAGTGGTCCTGCCTTTGTGGAGTTTTTCTTTGGTTGGAACCTGGAACCATGAGAGCATGGTGGGTGCCAGGGTTGGGGGACCTGACCAGGTTTGGAAGGCCTCTCTGACGGCACTGAAATGAGATCTGAATGGTGGAAAGGACAAGGGCAAGGACCATTAAATGAGATTGTGGAGGGGCTCCCCAGAAGGGGAACTGCATGGGCTCGGCCTCGTCTCTGGAGAGTGAGGGGGAGCGGGGGTACCAGATGACCGCTGACCTGGCAAGCTCTGGCAAGGGTTTTGATCTCTGTCCTGAAAATAGTGGGAGGCCACTGGGACATCCCAAAAGGGAGGTGGTGTAATCAGCTTTGTGTTGTGAAAAGATCTCTCAGCTGCTGAAAGGTGTGGGGAAGAATGGCCTGGACTAATGGTGGCTAAGGGAGGACCAGCAAGGAAAGAGACTGCTGAAGTCTAGGTGATGACAGAGGAGGGGACCAGGTGGCAGTTACAGAGAGAGGAAGAGCCAGCAGGGAGGAGTCAAGGACCACATCCAGGTTTCTGGCTTGATCAGTGAGGCTTGGCCATCTTGGTGTGCCCCTTCAGCCTCAGGGTTGCCCCCCGGCTCTCAGCCAGGTCTTCCTCTCAAAACCAGTTTTCACAGTGCCGCCCAGACTTCAGACACTTTAGTTCCCCCTTGTACCAGCAGACTATCACCTGTTGGGGCTAGGACCTTTCTGAGAATATGTTGGTTGACATTTGGGGACAGATAATTCTTTCATGAGGGTTGCCCTGTGGGGTATTAAGCAGCATCCCTGGCCTCTACCCTCTCAATTCCAGGAGCTCCCTTCCCCAATCATCATAACCAAAAATGTTTCTAGACATTGGCAAGTGTCCCTGGTGAGGGTAAACTCTCCTTCATCTGGGAACCAGTACAATAAACCTTCTCCTTGTACTTGCACATAAAGTGTGCATCCTGCCTGGGAGTTCAGGGACTCCTGGAAGCCGTCCACGTCTCCACCTTGGCATTTGCAGCTCTCTCACTCCTCTCTGCCTTGAATCCGGGAGACAGCTGGATGTGGCTCTTTTCAGCCCTTATTCTCAGGTCACAGGTCTAGAAGGATCAGGTGTTCTGGACCTCACACTTCTCTGAACTCTGAATTCGCATGTCCACGGCCCAGTGGTTTTCAAATGCTGTGGCTTCAGAATTGAATGTGCCAAGGTACTCTGCTGCTAAAGCTGAGTGATGTGTGTCTCCCTCCCTTGGTCCACTCTGTAGGGAACGTGTAAGTGGTCAGGTTTCCTCAAACCTATGTTTTCCTAGTCTCTCTGTTGGTAGCTCTGTATATGATGGTGCTTGCTTTGGCAATTTAGTCATAGTCAATTTAATACAGTGTTTTACAACGCTCTGCTAAGAGGAAGAACATTTGAGCTTCTGCTCTGAGCCACATCCCCTGCTGCCCACCACTAAACCCCTCATCTCATTTACTAGCCCTGTGAGGTGAGTGGTGTCTTTGTTGATGGATGAGGAAACTGAGGCCCTGGGAGGGTAATCCACTTGCCCAAGGTCCCAGACCCCGAAGTTGGCAGAGCTGGAGGAGGAGCCCCAGCTCCCATGACCCCAACACCCTCAGCAGCCTGTTCCCTGGGCTTGGCACCCAGCACAGGGGAGAGCCATTGTTCAGCTTTTAGCCTGAGATGTATCCTGCTTTTGTTCCCAGAGCCTTTGTTTGTTGTGTTTCCTCTGCCTTAGCTCCTCTGTCTCTGGACATCACAGGCCTGCTGCATGTCCTGAGGTGGGCCCAGCCCCGTCAGCGTGCTCTTGGGTCCCTCTGGTCCTTGGCTGCTTTGTGTCACCTCAGGGTGGCAGTTGGATCCTTCAAGGATAGCATGGAGATGGGCAGGGGGGAGAGTGTGGGCCAGCTTTTTAGACAGCAGCATGGGGGTGGTGGTGACAGGGTTTACCTGGGCCCAGAGCAGAGGGGAGGAGAGCTAGGGTGGACCAGGGGTTTGCTTGCCCAGCAGAAACATCAGGCCATGACCAGAATGACAAATGGGCTTAAAGGGCAAGAGTTGTTGACCGCAAGCTGAGGAAGGGTGGTAGCAGGTGGGGACAGGTCAGCTTTTGGGAGTTATGTGGTCCCCCCAGAGGGCAAGCTGGGCTTACAGGTCCATGGGGCAGAAGATGGAGTAGCCTGAGCAGGAAAAGGTGGACTGGGCTTTGAGGAAGGCCAAGAGCCTTGGGCCTTGCGAGATTGAGTCCTGCCTCTGGTGGTATCCTGGGGGATCTCACACGTCTCTGTTCTTTGCAGGGCTTCCCTGTGCACAACATGGAGATGTGAGGCTGCAAGGCTCCCGAGGGCTCGGCTTGGACCGCGATGGGGCTGGGCTGCTGCCTCCTAACAGGGCTCTTGTCTGGGGCAGTGGCTGGGGGTTGCCCCTCCCCGCCCATATCTTGGAGCATCTCCACCCCTCCCCTGCTAAGTGAGGCCTGCCCTGGGGCCTGGTGCCCACCATGAACGGCCTGTCCGTGACTGAGCTGTGCTGCCTCTTCTGCTGCCCACCCTGCCCTGGTCGCATTGCCGCCAAGCTCGCCTTCCTGCCTCCAGAGCCCACCTACTCGCTGGTGCCTGAGCCTGAACCTAGGCCTGGTGGGGTCGGGACCACCCCCACGGGGACCCTGCGGACCTCCACAGGCACCCCTGGGCGCTGGAAGCTCCACCTGATGGAGCGCTCTGATTTCCAGTACAGCCAGCGCGAGCTGGACACTGTTGAGGTCTTCCTGACCAAGAGCAGCCGTGGCAACCGCATTGCCTGCATGTATGTGCGCTGTGTGCCCGGAGCCAGGTTAGCTTCAAAGACTCAACTTGGACAGACCTGGAGGCTGGAAGAATGGAGGGGTCAGAATCTGGGGAGTATCTTGTGTTCATCCTCAGGGGCCCTGGAGGGCCAGAGCGGGATGAAAGCCCAGGGGGTGCCTGGGGATTCTTCTTGCCAAGGGCTGGCAGATTAGAGCCTCTAAGGGTGGGCTTCACTTTGTTGACGGCCTCTGTCCAGTCCCCTGGGCCCTTAATGCTGTGTGCTCTTCCATGCACAGCTCTGAGGGGGCCTCTCAGCACCCAGTCTTGCAGATGAAGACCCCAGGGCTCAGGGAAGTCGCTTCAAGTGGCTGTGTCACAGAACCTGCTCAACAAGGAGCGTGGTCTCTCAGATGCTCGGTGAAGTCTTGGTACCCGAGGCCAGCTAGTGACTCATGCTCAGTCTGGCTCCCCATTAACTGGGCACCTCAGGACCTGCGAGCAGAGCTCTTCCCTGAGCCTGAGGGGTGGGGCAGAGGCAGACCTTCCAGGTGCTTCTGCCTCAGACCAGGCAGGTTTTGATTCCAGGTCGAAGTCCAAAGGGTGAACTCTCAATTTTCCTCTGGGCCAGTCTGGCATGGTGGGAGTAGGGAGCCTGAGACCCAGTGGTGTTGGAGGAAGGGAACTCCAGGAGCCTTATCGGCCTGGAGACACCAGGTTGCCTGCTGTTGTCAGGACCTGGGCAGGCCCTGCTAGCAGCAGCTTGGCAGGACCGCAATGAGACACAGGGCTGGAATGAGTGCCAAGGTCATTTTCTGCAGGAGAGGGAGACCCACACCACTGTGAGCAGGGTTGGCTTTATGTGCTTGTGAAGCAGGAGGGGGGCCAGCTGTCTGGAAGAGAGGGCATAACCCTGCCAATGGAGAAGCTGTCTCATTCTCCAGGAAAGCCCTGAGCAGCCATCCCATGTGCCTGACATCCTCAGGGGCTGTTCGAATCCCTCCAAAAGGAACACCCAAGGAGAGATGGCTGGGCCCACCCTGTACTTAGAATGTGACCAATGGTCCCAGTGCCCCCTTTCACAGAGGGGAAGCCTAGGCTTCGCTGGCTGTCCCCTGCCTGAGAGCACATAAGCAGGAGGAGCTGGGCCACTTTGTGGCACAGGCAGCCTATCCCCCTTGTCAGTGTTCCTGTCCCTTCCTGGGTTGGGGTAGCCCCCTCCCTCCTTTGCCCTCTGACCTGTCTCCCCCCACCCCCTCAGGTATACAGTCCTCTTCTCGCATGGAAATGCGGTGGACCTGGGCCAGATGAGCAGTTTCTACATTGGCCTGGGCACACGCATCAACTGTAATATCTTCTCCTATGACTACTCGGGCTATGGTGTCAGCTCGGGCAGGCCCTCCGAGAAGAACCTCTACGCCGACATTGATGCTGCCTGGCAGGCCCTGCGCACTAGGTGAGCTGTGTGCTGGGGACTTGGTCAACCTGGATTGTCCCCTTGAGGGAACTAGACCCTCTGAAGCAGGGAGGGTTGGAAGGTGCCCACCTGGGACTTGGGCCAGCCTCCTTGGAGAGGGAGGAAGCCTGGGCCAGGTCCCAGTGGGTGGCCGTGCTGGAGAGGAGCCCTCAGCAGCCTCAGTGGTCCAGAAGGTGAGGCTTGACCCATGTCCCCTCAGCATGGTAACAGGCATGCTTGGTGTACGGGCAGTCCTCAAACCTCCCTGGGCAGGGGTGGGGGCGGGCTGGGGCTGTCCACAGGGGAGTGGAGGTTCCCCCCGGAGGGAGTGGTAGGCAGAGGACTTGGGCCCAGGAAGTAGAATGTGAGGGTTGTGTGAATGAACTGTGGGAATCCCAAGGTTGAGGGAGCACATGGGTTACTGGGTGGGGCTGGGCTACACTGCATTTGGGTTCTGGGGATGGGCCTATAAGGCACTTGTGGCTGGGGAGCTTGGCCTCATCCTGGGGACGGGGTGAGGGTGGGGCTGCTCTAGGCCTAGAGGGTTCTTTTGGGCCCCTTGGTGCCCAGCAGAGCTCTGGTGGCCGGTGGGAGGTCAGTGAGTAGAGGACATACCCACATGTTTGACTCAGGACCTCCACCGTCCTGGTCATCTAGATACTGGGCAGCTCCTCCCTCCCTAGTACTCACTGAAGCACATTCACAGTTTCTGAGCCAGCATTTGCAGCATGCTGCCCTGTGCCCAGCACTGTTCTAGAAGGCCAACCCTGGCCCTCCTGGAGGTGGAGCCCTTCCCACTGCTGGGGGATGCCCCACCTCAGCCTTGCCTGATTACCAGCCAGACCCTCTCCTTCAGGGATCAAAGTCAGCCTGCCCTGGGGAGATGGGGCCCATGGTGCACTGGGCAGTCCCTGGGAACAGGGTCCCCTGGCACCAGGGACTTGTCTTGGGTGGTGTGGTATAGGTACGTGCCTGCCCTTGGCTGCCTCAGGCCTTCCTGCTCACGCTGGGGCTTGCTGGCAGAATCACACCCTGCTGTGGAGTGAAGGCTCTGAGCTCTGTCCATTGTCCGTCTGTCCTGTCACCAGCATTGACTTCCTGAGTCCTGGTCACTCAGCTCCAACAGCTTAGAGGCAGCAAGAAGGCTTGGGCCTAAGCAGTGCCTGGGGCTGGGGAGACCTGGGGGAGAAGAGCTGCTCCATCTGACACCTGTTGAGTTTACCCAGGTGTAGATGTGCAGGGGATGCTGGGGATCCCTACTTGGAGCTGGGTGATAGAGTTGGGCTGGCGCTCAGCACAGTGATGAGTGGCCATGGGAACCTGGGAGCAGGCTAGGGAGGAGTGGCCAGGGTGGTAGGCACAGGGCCAGGTGGCATCCCTGAGGCCTGGGGTAGGCCGGGGTTAACATGGAGTGCTACCAGGACAAGGACAGGTGGGAATACCCCTGCAGACTGGGAGGTGGAGTCTGGCTTCCCAGGTGTGTTTCCCAGGTGATGTACAGAACTGTCCTGGCTCCTATCCACCAGGAAGAAGGTGTCCCTTTGGGATTGGGGTCAGGTGGGTTGGAGAGCCTTGGAGGCCATCTGCATGGGGAGGGTGGTGATTAGGTCCCTATGTGGTCAGGAACAAGTATGTCGGTGGTTTGGAGCTGGATTAGCTAGGCTGTGGGGAAACCCTAGCAGAGGCATGTGGAGAGGTGGCAGGGTAAGGGAAGGAGCTCGGGCTGAGGCCTGATGGTAGGAGTTGGTGCCAAGGAAAAAGGCACAGGACTTGGCTGCTATGTAGAGAAGGTGCCGGGAGAAAGAGTTAGCACCCATCCACCTCCCCACAGCAGTGGATGTTTTTCTTACCATTGTGTACTAAGCACCTAATGGGTCATGGGGGACACCAAGGAGTGAGACATGGGAACAGCTGCCTCAATTTCCCATAGCAAAGAGGTAAGGGGTACAGATGTACAGAGAAAGACAACGCCCCTCCCTTTCAAATCTCCTCCACCCCCACCCCAATACCAGGAAGGATGATCTAATCTACAACAGCAAGGACAGGAGAAACCCAAAGCTGAATCTGGGTGTGGCCCTGGTCAAGTGTGTAGGGTTGGGGGTTGACTGGGTGACCAGGAGGGGCAGGAGAGGCCCCAGGGCTACACTGCCTGCAGCAGCCTTTGTAGGACCCTCACCAGGTGCATTCCCCACGCATGACAAAGTAGATCCTGTTGGAGAAACTCAGGGTAGAGCTAGGTGACCTGGGGCTCCAGTGCAATGCAGTGGGGGAGGGTCGATAGGGGGCGGCTGTCGAAACGCCTGCCCAGGGCCTTACTTCCCTACTAAGTGGACGCCTCTTTTGGGGGGCAGGGGAGGGTCCCTGGGACTAGCCTAGTTGCCTATAGGCTGTCCAAGGAGAATGGGGAACCTAATTGCCCAAGGAGGGCGGGCTGTAGGAGGCACGTCTTGCGGTTGCCGCTGACCCTGACCTGCCGCCAGGTACGGCATCAGTCCGGACAGCATCGTCCTGTACGGGCAGAGCATCGGCACAGTGCCCACTGTGGACCTCGCCTCGCGCTACGAGTGTGCCGCGGTGGTGCTGCACTCCCCACTCACCTCCGGCATGCGCGTCGCCTTCCCAGACACCAAGAAGACCTACTGCTTCGATGCGTTCCCCAAGTGAGCGCTGGGAGGCCCTGGGGACCTGGGCGGGGGCGGGGCCTCGGCGGGCGCGGGGCGTGGAGGCCTGACGCCGCCCACCCTGCAGCATCGAGAAAGTGTCCAAGATCACATCACCGGTGCTTATCATCCACGGCACGGAGGACGAAGTGATCGACTTCTCGCACGGGCTGGCACTCTATGAGCGGTGCCCCAAGGCTGTGGAGCCGCTGTGGGTGGAGGGCGCCGGGCACAACGACATTGAGCTTTACAGCCAGTACCTGGAGCGCCTGCGCCGGTTCATCTCCCAGGAGCTGCCCAACCAGCGCGTCTAGTGGAGCTACTGCACCCCAAGCCAAGCCGGGACAGATCTCAGCAATAAGCGCCAGCCCTGGCCTCGGGGGCTGCATGTGAACCCCCGGGCGCCCCAGGCCCCCGAGGCAGCTGGCGGGCAGTGGGGTCGGAGCTGCCCTGGCCCAGGGGCTGTGGACGATGTACAAGTGACAGAGCAACGCTCTCCTTTCCTTTTGGAAGCAAAACAAAGGAAAACGTGAAAAATTAAAAGATTTAAAATTTTAGGTCTCTTGCTTTCATGGCTCTTGTATGCTCTCTCTAGAGCTCAGTGAGTTCTCAGAGGGTGTTGGGCTTGCCCCCAAATACTCAGGAAAGTTCAGCACAAATGCAGGTACCATTGTCACTCTCCCTTGTGGAAGAGGAGGTAGGGTCCCAACCAGAACACCCTTATGGCTACTGGTTGCATGTGGTGGTGGCGGGGTGGGCAGCATTTGAACCCAGGACCCTCCCTGCCTAGATTGGGCACGGCTTCTGAGAGAGCGAAGTGCTCCTTTTCTTACAAAGACAACCTTGGGAGGGGTATTGCCGCAGCGGTCTGGTCTTGTCCTGCTCTGGGGCACCATTCAGTTTCCATGATGGATAAGGATATCGCGCAATCGGTCTCAGAGCAGATTAAGGACGATGCAATCACAAGGCTGCTCTTCTGTCCCGCCTGTCCTGGGGGACGGGCTGCACAGAGGGCCAACACAGCTTTCCAGGGTCCTGAGAGGACGGTCCAGGTCACTTTGCACATGGGGAGGCTAAAGCCAGGGGGGAGGGCAGTGGCAGGTCTAATGGGGTGTCCCCCAGGAAAAGGGACCACCCGGGGCTGGGTTTCTGCAACACGCCTCAGGCCCTTTGAGCTCTATTCGCTTGAGGTGCCCTTGAACTCCGGGGTCTTTCTCGACCTCAGGGGCAGGCTGAGCTCACTCCCAGGCCCAGAGGGTTTCCTGGGACAAGTAACCTATCGTCCACCCCTGGGTCGGGCGACGGCTTAGCTTGTGTTGAGACCGGGCTGTGGCGGGGGGAGGACTTGGTTGAGCAGCCCAGGCCCTAGTCCGAGACCTCGGGCATTGCGCGACTCCTTTAAGAGGCGGGGCGGTGCCTCAGCCTGGAGTAGAGGCGACGCGGCGCGGCCGTGAGAGCTGGCGTCAAGTGCGCGATCGGGGAGGAAGCGGAAGTGGTGTGGCGCTCTCCCGGAAGCGGCCGATGGTGGAGGAGGCCCCTGCCTCGCCGGTAAGTGGCGGCGGCTCGAACCCCGCCCTGCCGGCCCCTGTCCTTTCTGCTACTCCCGACGGTTTCCTCCCGTCCTCGCTCTCCTCGACCTCCCTATGTGCAGAACGCGGTGCCGCAGGGTCGGGCCGCACGCAGTTCCGCCTTGTACCGGCGCCTCCGCCGGTCTCAGCGTTGACACCGAGCGGGATCAGGTTGCGGTGGATTGCTCTCCGTTAGTCCGGCTGCGTTTGGCCTGCTGGTACTTTGCTCCGCAGAGCTTTGTGTTGCTCCTAATTGGGAATGAGGGACTTGGGTGCTCAGAGAGCTTGGAATGGCCCGCCAGGCGCATAAAGAGTACTACAGTTGTCACTGTCAGACGGGAGGTGACTCACCGGGGGTCACGCTATAGACATCTCTCCTATCGACCCCTCCCACTGCCGTCCATTCAGGCTTGCCTGACTATCCTGGCCTCTCTGGGCAACCCAGTCCTTGAGCCTATGGAGCCCCTTACCACCTGTCTATCACTGGAAAGTGCCCTGGCCTGGGAGTGGTGCGGGGAAGCTGCTACTGCCTTCGTCCCTCCCGAGCTCCGCAGACCCCTCTGGCTGGGAGTCTAGAGTCATTTTTGATAATATGGGGCATTTTTAGAAGCCAGACTGAACGTGAGATGTGTACTCATTAGATCTGAGAACCTCTGTGACCCTAGCTCTAGGTTGCCCTTCGCACCCTAGGACATTTGCAAAGACTGGTCTTTGAGCCTGACATTAATCCTCACTAAGCCCTGGTCTTCTGTCGAGGACACCAGCGGAGATAACTTTTCAACAAGCCTGACTTCCTGTCAGCCTCTTCAGCTGCTTGCTTCTCCAAAGCAACCCTCCTCCTGACCCTCTCAGCCCTACGCTCCCACTGAGCCCTGGCGCTGCACTTGTCACAGAGCATGTTGTCTTTTCATCCTATCAGAATGTAGATTTACTGAGAGTCAGGACCCCGCAAAACAGCAAGTTCAAAGCAACTGCTTACACTGAACAAAAATGTTTTCAGATGCACAGAGTGAAAAATTCAGAGTATGAAAGGTGTCGGGTGAAAACTTGGTGTCATTCCCATCTCGAACCTCCATGGCCTCTTTCCCCCTCTCCTGGGGCAGAAATAAACCAGTTTCTCATGTATCGACAAAGAAAGTCTATGCATGTATATCTAATGCATTTGTAGAAAATGTCATTCGTCGTTCACGTGATCCCTCTTTGGAAAGTGTTTTCTATGAACTCATTTGTTTTAATGGCTGTACCATATTTTATTAGTACTGTGTATTTATCCTGTTTCCTGTTGGTTGAAATTTAGGTTCTTTCCAGTATTGTAGCAAGCAATGCTAGGTTGACTATACTTGTAGCCAAGTAGGAATATTTCTGTGGACCGAATTTCTTGGTGCAGAAGTCCCAGGATGAAAAGGCTTTCCATACATCTCTAACTGGGTACATAATCTCTTAGCGGGTTGTACCAAATTGTCCCCCTCCCAAAAAAGGAAGGGGCTGGTATTTTCAATTACTTGATCTTGCCAAGCTGGTAGGCATAAAATAGTGTCTCATTGTAGCTTTATTCGTGTTTCCTAGAAGTATAGTGGATCTCAATGCTTTTGTCAGATTTACTTTTTTAAAGATTTTATTTATTTTAGACAGAGAGGAAGAGAGGGAGAGAAATGGGACCTGACCTAGCCTGCAACCCAGGCATATGCCCCAACAGGGAACTGAACTGGCCACCTCTTGGTTCGCACGCAGGCTGGCATTCAATCCACTTGAGCCACACCAGCCAGAGCAGATTTATTTTTTTATGTTGATCATTTCTACAGTTTTGAAACTGGAAAGATCTGTATTTATTATAAACATGCCCATATTTAAAACCTGTTTGTATTTCATATTCTTTGCCATTTTTCTGTTGGGTTGTTGGTGTTACTCTTTTCTAGGCACACTTTCAATAGTAAGGCAATTAGCCCATTGTCTGTTAAAAGTGTTTTTTCCCGATCTGTCATTTTGTCTTTGACTTGGATTGTTTTTGTCTTTAAGATTTATTTTTTGCCAGGCATTTAAAGTTTTTATTAGTTATTATTAGTTTTTTCATTTGTGGCTTCTGCATTTTGGGTCATGCTGAGAAATATTTTCTGTACTCCAAGATTATGTAACATTTGATGTTTTCTTCTGGAAATGTAATGGTTTCTTTTTTTAAAAAAACATTTAAATTTTGGTCTAATTGTAGAAAGTACTCCTCAGAAGGAGTGAGGTAGGAACCCAAACTGCTTTTTTCCCAATTCATTTGCCCCGCATGTTCTGAAGAAGCCATCTTTCCCCACTGAAGTGCCATTTTTATGGCACGCTGAGCCCTGGCCTGCATGTGGGTTATTCTAGGCTGTCATCCCAGGTAGTCCGAGCTCCACTGGCTTCATCACTGAGGTCTGGAGGCCTGTCTCCTCTTCTCACTCCTGCAGGTTGTTTTTCTTTCTCAGCCTCAGGCCGGCATATCTACTTCCCTGACCCTGTTTTTGTAGCAAGTGGGATTGCTTAGATTTATAGATTAAGCTGAGAGAAAATTGTCATCTTATAATAAATAGTTGATGCCTTGCACAATGTCCATGCAATCCTAGTTCCACAAGACACACTCTGTGATAGAAAGGATTCTGAGAATTTAAGTGTGAGCACCCCTCTCCCCCAATATTCAGTGTATGATATTAACCTTGGTGAGGCAGTTTGCTGAGACTGCTCTGTCCACACAGGGTCCTGAGCCTTTCTCTGGACTTGGGGTTACCATGCAGAGGCAGTGATAGGGGAAGCCAGTGGTACATCCCAGAATGCGCCCCCTTTCCCTTCCATTTGGTATGGCCCATGGGCCAGGCTGCGTGGGAGAAGGGCCAACTTTCAGTTCTCCATTTTGTAAGTTTTTCTGGACACGTGTTCATACCCGTCAGCAGTGTTCTCCTGGGGCCTAGCAGACCCCTGAGCACGAACCCCTTCCCCAGCAGGCTGGCCCATGGCTTCCTGAAACCTTCAATCCTGGTCTGGCATATCTCAAACATGGGTCCTTCAGGGCCCACGTCTGAGATGAGGCCTCCAGTGGGTGCCACCTCTCAAGGCCCTGAAGCACCCAGCCTAAGGTATGGGCTCCCCTTGCCCCTGGGCAGCACTTACCTGTCTGGCTCACAGTCAGTTTGCAGGACCAGCTTGTTGGCTTTGGGATTCATCAGACGGGGTTACTGGCTCAGCATCAGGAACCTCCTTCCTTTTATTTCACAGCTCCTGCCATGTGCCAAGTTGATCTTCCTGAAAACCCTGGGCTGCTGGCTTCACCATCCCCACTGTCCCCACTTACAGGGCAGAGGTCTCAGGCAAAGCTGCCTCCAGAGACATACAGGGGATCCAAAGCTCTGGGTCTCTGCACAGGCTCTGGTCTTGGGCTGCTATGGTGCTCACAGTCTTGGGCTGCAGGCGTGCCTCTGTTCGACAGCGAGTTCTGAGCTGACACACCCCAGTGCCTGGCACTGGTGGGGCACAGACCACAGCCATGTTCGTGTCCATAGTATGCACAGATGACACTCTGAGGGGACGGGGCCTGGTTCAGGCTGTTCTCTAAAAGTCAGTGTGCCTCGCACAGCTCCCTCTGACCCGTGTTGGAGAAGGAGGGCATCCTGAGAAGGGTGTTTCTCCTTCAGCAGCTCAGGTGGGGCCAGAGGAGCATGAGCCTGTGAGAGGTGGCTCAGGGACCAGGCCTGTGGGTGTCCTTGAGAGCCAGACAGATGAAATCTTCTTTGTGCCTCTGTGAGCCTCTGCTTTCAGGGGTGTCAGGCCAGCCAAGGAGTGAGGATGAGCAAGAGCTCTGACGAGGGAATCCCCACGTGAAAGGAAGCAAGAACACTAGGTTAGAGCCAGATCCTGTCCTTCCCACTTCCTGGAGAAGGAATTGGGGCCCTGGGTCTGTTCCCAGCAGCTCTGAGCAAGGGCCTAGTGCATCCTGTGTGGTGTGCCAGCAGGACAGTCACATGCCCACCTTCTGCCTAGGCCTGCCCTGGGGCTCGGTGTGTCCTGGCCATGTCCATTGTCCCACGCTGAGCTCTTGGCTGCTCCTGTATGTGAGGGATCCCTGGACCATGGTAAGTAGTCTCACACATGTTGGAAATAAATACAGATACCTTAAGAGAGTGCAAAGTGTGCATTAATCTCTAAAATGCTCTGTCACCAAAGGCTGCCATAGTGCTGGAACATCGACTTGACAAGGGGTGGCACGGGCAGGACCAACTGAATGGTCAGGGTCCCATATGGTAATGTCTGACATAAGGCAGATGGCAGAATAGGACATGTGCTACCTGGCGTGCCCCTCTGAGGAGCTGGTCCACTGCCTCCTAAACCCCCATGTCCCCTCTTGCTCCTCTATGTCCCTGCCAGGTCCTAGCAGGCCCCGCCAGAGATAACCACTGTGGACAAGCTGCAGATAAGGTGAAAACACAGAGATCACAGCATGAACAGGCCTCCTAGGGAGTTGGAGCTGGCTTCTCCCTTCTAACCCTGTGCTCTGGTTCTCCCAAGGCACATTCTCCATAACTTAGTAACCGATGTTGAGGTTACTTTCATTTTCTAATTGCAAGTAGTGCAACTATACATACTTGCCTCTTTATGAATATTTTTTGGATTATCCTTTTTTGGAGTAGAATTACTGGGTCAAAGGGCATGGCATTTACAGTTTTGGTAAACTACATACAGTCCAATGAGACTGTATGCAATGTCTCTGATGTAAGCTGTTACTATGTATGTGATAATTATTATTAAATGACTCCCACGTTCATTCTTCATATTTAAAATTTTCATTTGGAATCATTTGGGGTTTACAGAAAAGTTGCAAAGATGGTATAGAGAGTTCCCATCTACCCTTCACCCAGCACCCTGCACGTTTTTATGTTAAAACCAAGAAATTGATGTGTGCATTCCCACCAACTACATGCCAGACTGCATGCCAGTCTCATCAGGTTTTTCACTGACATCCTTATGTGTTCAGGATCCAACCCAGGCCCCCACATGGCATTTAGTCATCATATCTCCTTAGTCCTTTATAATCTGGAGCACTTTAAGTCTTTCCTTGTTTTTCATGACCATGACAGTTTAGGGGGCATTTTGTGACATTTTCCCTAATCTGGCTTGTTTTCTCATGATTATACTGGGGTTAGGGGTTTGGGGGAAGAGAACATCAAAGTGAGGTGCCCTTTTGGTCATATCCCATCTAGTGTCCCCAGCACACACAGGACATCATCCTAAGGTTGACTTTGACCACCTGGCTAAGGTTGGGTACAGCAGGGTGTCCCCACAGCAGGCTGTTGTCTTCTTTTCTTGCCCTGTTCCTTGGAAGTGAGTCCCTGAATTCAGCCCACACTAAAGAGGGAATTTATTTTTAAAATCATTTTTTCTTATAGAAAAGTATAAAAAACAAAGGACACATGGACCATAATTGCACTGTCTAGATACCTGTTGACATTTAAGCAAAATAAAAGTGAAAAACACAACCGTCACTGGTGTGGCTCAGTGGATTGAGTGCTGGCCTGTGAACCAAAGGGTCACTGGTTCAATTACTAGTCAGGGCACATGCCTGGGTTACAGGCCAGGTTCCTGGTAGCGGGCATGCAAGAGGCAACTACACATTGATGTTTTTCTCTCTCCCTTCCCCTCTCTCTAAATAAAATCTTTAAGAATAAAAAAGTAAAAAATACACATGGGTATAAAAAAGTTGAATAGTACAGGAAGTACTATTAAAACAAAAACTTAAGGCTTCACTTAGATGGCCATTACAGTGTGTCTATATGTACATGTACACATACACACATGTCCTGGAGCCCTGATTCTGACCTATCTGCATACCTTCTCCTTGGGCACATGGGCTCCAGAGTGCACCCCACTTTACGTAGCCTTTCCCTCGCCTGCCCCTTTGTGCCCTCTACCTCCACATCTGGCTGCATCCGCCTTGGCCTTCTGAGTCCCTTGGTCCTGTCAGTGAAGGGCAAAAATGGTCCCCAGTTTACAGGTTAGGGAACTGAGATCTGGAGAAAGGAGGGACTGATGCCAGGTGGGTGCCCAGCCCAGAATAAGCTCAGGCCATCTCTCTGTATTTTCCCCTAACCCTCACTGCTGCTTGGCTCTGTGCACAGGCAGACTGTTGCTCAGCCCTGATTGCTGTGAAATGGAGGTGACAACTCCTGAAGGGTTGTAGCGAGGACAGAGTTAACAGGCACAAGGCCAAGCTGGGTCAGAGAGGGGCTTGTGGGTCACAGGGATTTGAGGGTTATATATGGGCTGGTTGCCCAGGTGGAACAGGGGCCTCTATATAGGGGCTCCCTCCTGCACAACAGTTGGTGTAGCCTGTAGATGTAGGCCACAGGCCTGAGATTCTGATTATATCTGGGAATGGTTCACAGCTGAGGTCCCAAAAGAATGACTTGTCCAGAGCCAGCCAGCCTTCGCGGCACAGCCAAGGTGGCAGCCCTGATCTTTAACTTGCCATGGTTTACCCCTTTCTACCTGTGAGAAGAGGGTGTCTCTTCAGCCACTGCTCTGTATCCCTGCCATATCAGCTGAGGGTTCTCACACTTTAGGCCCCAGGTGGAGCTGCCTCTGGGAGGCTACCCCCACTTCCTTGACAGGCCTGTGCCTGCTCACCCATGCCATTGTCAGACTTCCAGCTGACTTGCCCTAGACTGAGCCTCTGTAGTTCAGCCCTTGGGGGGCTCACTCTGGCCTAATAAACATGAGTGGCAGGAAAGAAAGGTCCCAGCCTTTTTCTCATCCTGCTGTTTTGCCTGCATGCCTGGTGGGGAGAACCCAAAAGGTGTTACCTGCCTCTTCTGTACTTGGAGAAGCTGGGTCATGGGGACTGAGCAGTACTGTGGATGGGGGACCTGAGGCTTCTAAGGGCTGCTGATATATGGGGTTGGGAGCCTGCCAGACGATCCACCTCCTAGATCTTCAAAAGAAGAGGGGGCCCAAGTTGGCAGGAAGGCTGATCACTGGTGCTCATTGAGTGCCCAACTGGTTTGTGGCTGTCCAGAGTAGGCCTCAGAGCCTCAGGTGGGGGAGAGTGGGTTTGTCTGTCAAAGGGAGCCCACTGGGCTGCAATTTGTATCTGAAGTCTTAAGTTAACAACTCTCCTTGTCCCTCTCCTCCCTCGAGGCTGCCAGAGGGGCTTGGCACCAGCAAGGAGGTAGGGAAGAGGTGGGGAGACGATACCCCAGGGGACAGAGGGGCCCAACCAGGTCAGGTCAGAGGGAATTGAGGTGGAGAGAGGAAGATTAGAGTTCCGGGGTGTGGCTGGGGTCAGGGTCAAGGCCCGCATTAGTGACTGGAACCCAAGTAGGCTCCATGGAGGCCACTGACGCCCCCTAGAGGCCGCTCAGGTCACCGCACGGCCCCTACCGCCAGCATAGGAGGGGCGGGGGCGTGGCCGTCCACTTCCGCGGACCTCCCACTTTGGGCCAGCGGACCCCGGCCATTAGCGTCCCTAGCTATTAAAGAACTTGGGCTGGACAAGGATCCCTGCCCGACGTCGGGGAGCGATGTTCTCGACCCGCGTGTACTGGCGGGGCCGGGATGCTCTGTTTCTCCAAGACGCCCCAACCCCAGCCCTTTCAGACTCCGTGGGCTCCAGTTCCCCATCCTGCTGTTCTCGCCCCTCCCCGAACACAGACCGTCCGTCTCTAGCCCGAGTGAGACGAGCACAAGTGACTCCCGAATGCGGCGCAAAGAGGAACGAACGCAGGCTCGTTCGGCCCAGCGGTTCCTAAGCTGGGGAGGCCCCGGGGGCCTCCGGGAGCGGCGATGGGGACTGCCCTGAAGGCGAGCAAGGGGACGCAGATGCGCGCAGTCAAGCAGGGAAGGCCCGGGAGGAGCAGAGGGGAAAGGGTCGCGCACGTGGCTGGGGGGCGGGGCTGGCCGCCTCCGTACCCCCCACCCAGCCACGTGGGGTGTGGAGCACTCCTCCACCGCAAACGAGGGCGCGCCAGTGCCCGGGTGGAAGCGTCCGGGGAAGGGGCGGGCTCCCGCCGGCCGCGCGCCGCGCCGTGGGATGGGCGCGCCCGTGAGGGGGCGGGGAGCGCGCCGAGGTGGGAGGGAGGGGAGCGCCGGGAGGAGGCGGGGGCCGTCGGGGGAGGGAGGGGCGTGCTGGGAGGGGCGGGGCGCGCTCCGGGGGGAGGGTTTTACGGCCGAGGGGGCGCTGTGAGGAGAGGACTGGGGGCAGTGTGACACGGCCAGGGACCCGCCAGGAGGAACGGGCTCCAGGCCTGGCGCGGTGCGTGGGTAACGAGAGCTCAGGGCAGGAGACCGGGCGCGCTTCGAGGCTGGAGTAGGCGCGTCCAGGAGGCGGCTCCTTGGGCCCAGGCCCCGCCTCCGTCAGCAGCGCGGGGCTCTCGGGGCAGTGGAGGGCGCTCCGGGCTAGGGGCGTGGCCGCGGCGCCCCGAGGGGGCGTCCTCCGGGCGGGGCGGGACGTGGCCGCCTCCGCGGGCTCCGGTGCGTCAGGGCGCGTCAGGCGGGGCGGGGCGGGACGAGCGCGGGCGGCGGCGGCGGCGGCGCGCGCTCGCCTCCTCCTCCTCCTCCCGCACTCGAGCAGCCGCCGCCGGCCGGACGGGCGCTGCTCCCGCCGCCTCCGCTTGGTCCGCGTTGCGCGCCCTTTTCCGGCATGTCGGCGGCGGTAGCGTGCGTGGATTACTTCGCAGCCGACGTGCTCATGGCCATCTCCTCCGGCGCCGTGGTGCACCGCGGGCGGCCGGGCCCCGAGGGCGCGGGCCCTGCCACCGGCCTGGATGTGCGCGCACCACGCCGCGAGGCCGCCCCGCCCGGGCCCCCGGGGCCGCAGCCGCCGCCTCCCCGGGCCACCCCCGGCCCGGGTCCAGGAGCCGCCGCCGCGCCCCACCTGCTAGCTGCCAGCATCCTGGCCGACCTCCGTGGCGGGCCCGCAGCGGCCCCGGGGGGCGCCTCTTCCACCTCCTCCTCCTCGGCTGCCTCGTCCCCGTCCTCCGGCCGCGCCCCCGGTGCCGCGCCTGCCGCCTCCAAGAGCCACCGCTGTCCCTTCCCGGGCTGCGCCAAAGCGTACTACAAGTCCTCTCACCTCAAATCGCACCTGCGAACGCACACAGGTGAGTCTGGCCCGTCCGGGGGCGGCCTCTCCCGCCCCCGCCCCCGCCGGGACCCCGAAACTGCGTGGCGCGTCGGGGGCGGGGAGGGGGGCGCGCCCGGGCCGTCGCCGCGCCTGCCGGGGGAGGGCGGGGCCTTGGTGGGTGGGGCGCGTGCAGGGGGCGTGGCGGCCACGCGGTCGGGCGGTGCGCGGATGGCGGGCGCAGAGGCAATGGTAGGGGCTCCCTGGGCGCGCGGCGCCGCTGAGACGGGGAGTCTATCAGGTCTCCCATGCATCCCCTTTCCCTGATGGCTTCTTTTTCTTTTATTTCCTGTTGCGTTTGACTCTGGGTGGTGTGAACCGTGGCTGGAACACCCAGCTGTGAGATTCTCATTCCTTCTCTTCGCCTCAGTTTCTTAGCTGTAGAGAGGGAGAAGAAGCCGCGGCGCTGTCTCCGGGATGGCCGCGTGGATTCTCCCCTGAGAGCGGCCCAGCACCTGGTACAAGGCCAGGGTTGGGGGCGGTTAATACAGTGGAGTGCGAGGCTGGGAGTGAGGGTTGGAGCTTGAGTCTGAGAAGGAGCGAGAGTGGGACCCCTTGAGGGAATCAGGTGCTCACCCTGTTTCTAGCGTGTTGGTTGCTCGCACTTGCTGCAGAACCTCGGAAGGGGAACAAGACTGAGGAATAGCGGTCACTTCTCACGGACCAGCGGGGGAGGGGTGGGGCGGGGTAGGTAGGGGAGGCTGGAGGAATGGGGCTGCTGGTCACTCTTTCACTCCACTTTCATCTCGTCTTCCTCTCTCCCACTGTGGGCCCTCTCTCCTGTCCTTAGGTTCCCACGCTCCTCCTCGCCCTCCTTGCTGCGAATTTGGGCTGGCGACAGGGGATGGCGGGTCTTGGCTCAGTGGACATGCTCCCATTATGGGAACTTGTGGACTGGGTGCGGGAAAGCAGGTTAGTCCCAGTGGTGTGGCAGCAACACATAGTGGGCAGCTCCAGGTCAATGGCCAGGCCTCAGATGCCACACGGGTGATGGCAGCCCCCCTACCCACTCTGAACTTGTACTACCTCTTGTTCAGTCCCTGTCCTTTGTCCTCAAGGGATGAAGGCTCTGCCTTCCTGTGCACAGCCAGGACAGGACTGGGACAGGGTCTACATTTTCTCACAAGGAGCCACTCTCTTTCTGTTTGGTCACTGGATAGTATTTGATCTTCAAGACAGTGGGGCCCTTGTGTTGAGAGGGATATTTGGGGGTTCATGAAGATAGGTGCTTATCTGGGCAGTGGTTTGGGGTCTGGGAGTTGAGTGGCTCATTTGGGGTGAGTTTGCCTATCTCAACAGTATGGTGGGGAGGGCTGAAGTGGGAGATTTGACAGAAGGAACAGATGGACCTGTCCCACCTCTCTTTTATTGTTGTGCACTTCTGCCTGTCCCACCTCCCACCTGAGGTATTCGATCTCTGAGAGCCTTTTGGACACCCTCCCCCAAAACTGTTTCCCTGCAGTGCCCTGACATGGTTTGAGTCCCACCCCCCACCTCCCGATTCTGTCAGACTTTAGGATGGAGTGAAGGGGGTTGCCAGGTCACCTTCCACCATGGCTCCCAAGGGATACTTCTTCAGGGTGTCCTGGGATCCTTCAGAGCCTCTGTAAGCCCTTGGGCAGTAGTGGCCATCCCCCTAAGTCCATGGGGGAGGAAGGACTTGCTGGGGGAGGGGGCAGTGTGTCAGTATTGACTTCCCATTTTCCCTCCACTTTTTAAAAAATTGTATTTATTTTTAGAGAGAAGGGAAGGGAGGGAGAAAGAGAGAGAAATATTGATAAGCAGGAGAAACTGATTGGCTGCCTCTCGCACACCCCAGACTGGGGACCTGGCCTGCAACCCAGGCATGTGTCCTGACCCATACCAAACCGGCAACCTTTAGGTCCACAGGCCGGTGCTCAATCCACTGAGCCGCACCAGACAGGACACCACCCCATTTTTAACGAGATACTGAAGCCTGGTAGGCCAAGTTGGGGTGTTGCAGGGATGGGTGCAGATGGTTCGGGAGGCATGGTGCCATCTGTGCTGGGTCCTGTGCCCTTTGGGAACTGTGGCTCTGGATGGCCCGTCTCAGAGCTTTATAACAATAGTGCAAAAGATCTAGTGGGACACAGCTCCTGGACCCATTTGACAGGCGTCCTCAGTTCCATTTCCCAAGGGTTTTGGACACTTGTGTGATTAATGATCCCTAGGAGTACCAAACCCTGCCTGGAGTCTGTGTGAAGACCTTTTGGGTATTTTGGCCCCCAGAGGAGGGAGCAATTGCTGTGAAGCTCGTTTTGGGGTTGGAGAATCCATGCTCATCTTGGGTGTTCTAACCTAGGGACAGAGCATAATTAGAGCTAGTTGTTTGCTGAGCTGTCTATACCCCCAAGGGCCCTTGGGAGCGAGTCCTGCCCCCACCCTGTCCTGTTTGAGGCCTGTTCTCTCTGTATAGGTAATGCCAATCGTGATCTAGCCCTGTTGTATGAGCAGACTGAGGCGCTGGAGTGAGCTTGGTGTCCCCGTTATCCCTGCTTCATTTGGCTCGGGGTGAGGAGGCCAGGAGGGGCCTTGAGGTCTTTTCCCGGGGCCACCCCACCACACAGGGTGCCAGAAGGGCTGTCCTGTGGCCTTCTGTGCCCAGCCTGCAGTCCCTAGCCCAGTGCGGAGCTCCTCTGCGTGGGGCGGGCCGGGACTTTGGAAGCTGTGGAGATGTTGACGCCGTTTCCGTGGATACGCAGGGAGATGGGGCGGGGGCGGAAGGAGAGGCTGGCTCTCTATTTGCTCTCCCAGCCTCCCTCATATCGGGATGGCTCCCCTGCCTGCGCCCCCAGTGCCCGACACGCAGTCAGCCATGTGTGCATTGATGGGGGGCTTACTTCCCCAAGCCCCCACCCACTCGGTGCCAGGAATTCTCTCCATTTTTGACAACCGTAGATGTCCTCAGGCATCTCCCAGTGTCCCATGGGGCATTGCAGGATCACTTCTTGTTGAGACCCCCTGTTTCACTCTAAAACCCTGTCTACTTCAGTCTGAGAAATAGTAGCTGAGCACCTATTGTGAGCAAGGCAATGTGGGGATCCTGGCCCTGTCCCCTGGGACCCTAGAACCTTGGGGGGTTGATAGAGGGCAAGGGCTTCCTGGAAGAAGAGGTCTCACAGCACAGACCTGAAGCCGAGGGGTTAGGTGGGGCAGGGAGGGATGTGTCTCAGGAGAGGGGCAGCACCATGCCTGCAGTGTGCGGGGGGGGGGGGGGGGGGCAGCGGCCCTAGGGTGTGGATTTTGAGGAGGCCCTGGTGTGAGGGATCATAACAGCCTAAGGGCTTCATTTAATCCCAAGAGCAGAATAGCGGGGAGGCAGGAGCCACTGGGTTTTGCAGGGGGAAATCCATTTATGGAGAAGGGATTAGGAGCCAAAGAGGCAGGCCACTATGTAGGAGGAGAGTGGTGGGCTGACATGTGAATTGGGCGAGAAGGGGGAGCCTCAGGACATGGGGCAGGAAGAGGGTAGGGTGGGTAACCCTAAGGTTTTTGATCCAACAGCCCAAAGAGTACAGGGTGATGGTGATGATTATAGTTTGCTGAAGAGCCCCCAGGAGGAGAGGCAGGAGGGGAAACTGAGGCCTGGAGGGGCAGCAGCCAAGCGCCCCAGACAGCTAGGAGCTCCCTTAAGGTTAGGTGGGGCTCAGGAGACTGGCGGCTTATCTGGAAATGGGGCAGGGGACATTGCTAGGCCTTAAGGGGGCCTGGGTACCCAGGATCTTCCTCCCCACCTAGCTCCTTCCTCCAGTGGGCAGAGATTCAGAGAGCAGCTGAAACTGGCTGCAGGTGCCTGTGCCCCAGCCGGGGGAGTGGGGGAGGCCCCCCAAACATTGCAAGGGACGATAAACACCCACCACCCAAGCTCCCTGATAAAGGTGGCCCAGATGGCCCAGCAATGGGCAAATGATATGGAGGTGAGGAGCCTGCGTCCCAGGGAGGGAGGGGGGCTAGGTGGGCTGCCTTTGTCCAGTGATGTTTCCAGAACATTAGGTCTCTGAAACACATGCCCTGGGGGGCCTGTGGGAGTGTGCCCCCTCACCTCAGTCACCAAGAGACACCCTCCATGCCAAAGCTGCCATTCTGGGTAAGGAATGAGCAGAGACAGCCTGGGTCCTCCAGGGGGGAGGAGGGACTGCAGATGGCCATCCTTTTAAATAAATGGGGGTAGTCAGAGCTCCTACCTGAGGGGCTGGGCAAATGAGATGATGGGCAAACGTGTTAGCCACTGCCCGAGCCGAGCCTAGCCAGAAGCTGGAGCTTGAGTTTTCTGGCCTGTAGACTCTTTTCAGAAATGTATTCAGTATGCCAGGTTGGGGGCGGGGGGGGGGGGGGGGGGGTGCAATATCACACCCAGGAGATGCTGAGCACAAAGATAGCAAAGCTGGGAAAAGGGACAGTGGGGGGTGGGGGCGCCAGTAGGGAGAGACCACTCTGAGGGGTGATACTGAGCTTGCATGGCACCATGTTGGCCCTGGCTTTCCTTAGTTTACCCTGTCAGGGTCAAGTCCACCCACCGAATGCTCTCCAGCACCCCTTCCGGCCAGGAGCTCACACCTGGGACCCTCACTGGCCCTTGAGCTTCTGAATGTTTTGCCTTTCCCTGCCAGTGGACTGTGAGAGGGTGGGAGGGCCTGGCATCTTGCAGGTATTTGGCCATTGTTGTGGGGGCTGGAAGCCGCCCCGACCCTGTGGGAGCGGAACCACGTGAGCCGGGCTGGCTGGGGCTGCTGGCTGGGGCTGCGGGTGTCCCCACACCAGTGAGCTAGCCAATGAGCTACGTCCGGCAGCTGTGTTCCCAGTGACTGCGTGCATCCTGCCAGGGCAGGCGCTGTCACAGCTCGTGCAACCTGCTTGTTGCAAAGTGGAACTGGGGGACGGAGGGGAAAAGGTGGGGACCAGCCCCACCACCCTAAATGGGGAAGTGAGCCAACTACCGGCTGCAGAAGCAGCGGGATGCTCCCTCCCCCTTCTGCTCTCCTGCCTGTACCCTGCAAGATGGCGACACAACTGCGTGTCCCTTGGAGGGGTGTCACTGCCCCAGGCCCCGGATCCAGTCCAAAGCCAGCCTCTCTGCCCTAGTAACTGGAGTCCCCTTCCCCACATAGTTACTCCAAATAGTCACGGTCGAGGTGACGTTGGAATCTCTTCTGGGACTTTTTTGAGCCCCCTGATTCTGGACAGGACATCCCCACTGCAGCCCCTCCCCCAGCTACTGCTGACCCTGCCTTCTGGGATGTGTGGGGTGTTGTGGGGCATGAGGGGAAGGCCCCAGGGATTTGGGGCTGCCTGTGGTCTTGGGGACAGTTGCTCTCTCCCCAGCAGCACAGCTATGGCCTGTGACTCCCCAGGGAAGGTGGCACCAGTACCCCTTCCCAGATGCCTGGGCTTACACCCTCCTAGGGACTTCTTGGTATGACCGACAGGTACCAAGCAAGAAACCTGGCGGGGGGAGGGGGTCTCTTTGGCCTCTCATCTCCCTCTTCTGTCCTGCTGGAGGTGTCCATGTGTGGCTAGGAGGGGAGGCTTTAGTCCAGGTCCTTTCCTGGACCAGGGTGATGGCTGAGTTCCTGTGCAGTCCGCTGGTGCCCCCCACCCCAACCCTGGGTTACCCTGAGAATCCTGGTCCTGCTCTCCCCATGACTGCAGGTCTGTCTTGTGGTCCTATAACCTAATGCTGTCTTCTGGTTACCTGTCTATATTCCACACGTGGTTTCCTGCTTTGGGGGTCTTACGTGATCCCTGGCTGAAGACCCCTTTCTGCCTCCCCTACCACCTGCCCCCCCAACAGTGGAAGTGTTCCAGAGTGGGTCTTTCATTGTATTTAACCCATGAGGTGACACTCTGAGGAGCCTGTGGCCCCCTTGACCCAGTCCAGCTGTCTCGTTTCTACATGGGGTTCCATCCAGTGTCACGAGGGGTGTCACACACCCACGTGGGTGCACCATCTCGTGTCCACATTCTATCTACACACACTTCAAAACCTCTGGGCATCTGGTGGAACAACAACCTGGTATTCCAGGGTCCCAGATACTCGGTGCTGAGTCCTGCAGAGCACAAGCTCCGGGTGACTGGCCCCTTGGCCAGTGGTGTGGTGGGGGTCTGGGCTGGACAGAGTCTAAGGGTGGGGCCTTGGTGCCACCTGCCCGGCTGGAGAGACATTGTGGGTTGGGCTCATCAGGGTTGCGGTGCAGCAACCCCAGATGGGGTTGGGGGGTCGGGCTGGGATGGCGGCTAGCCAGAGCAGGATGGGCGAGGCCAGCCAGGGTGGTGGGTGTGGTCTGCAGAGGAAGTTGCAGGGTGAATACCGCTAGCCTCTGCGCCCCGCCCCTTCCCGCTGGTGCTGGGCTGGGGGCCCACCTGTGGGGGCACTGCCTGAATATGCAGGTATGCTGGTGGCCCAGGCGGCCCTTCCCACGGAGGAGGAGCCATGAGGGTCAGTGGAGGAGTTGAGCGTGGGAAACTGTCTAGATTGTGTCCTCCACTTTGTCCCCTGGGTGTCCATTTCCAAAAGGAGGGGTTTCAACTGGGATCCTAACACCTCAGAGGCCCAGGAATGCCCCAAAGGAGGAGTGAGAAGGAGTGGTGTGGGGGTAGGGCAGTGGGACCAGTTTGCGGGGGGAGAAGCCCCTCCAAAAATCCAGCTTGCATCTGGGCCTGCACATGCGTGACGACTACACAAGGAGACCCTCATCACTGTGGTGCCATCCTTGGGGGGCACGTGGTGGGGGTGGGGCCAGTAGAACCCATCCTCTGTAGGTTCTACTTTTAACCAAGGGAAAGTGCTCACAGATGTGTAATTACTACAAGTTCCCAGGAAATCAAGGGCGAGAATATTCATTAGGGATTTGTGAAACGAGCAGGGGTCCTTTTTTTATTTTTTGCATTTACACGTTTTAAATTCACGCTCAGAATTCAGCCTCTAGAACTAGGGGTGGGGGCGAGACAAATGACCGGGATGCTTTGGGATCTGATGTGAAGGCCCCCTTTCCCTGTCCCCCCACCTCCACCCCACTGACCCCTGTCTCTCTGTACCCTGCTTCCTCCATCCAGGTGAGCGCCCCTTTGCCTGCGACTGGCCAGGTTGTGACAAGAAGTTCGCACGCTCTGATGAGCTGGCCCGCCACCACCGGACGCACACGGGGGAGAAGCGCTTCCCCTGCCCGCTCTGCTCCAAGCGCTTCACCCGCAGTGACCACCTCACCAAGCACGCACGCCGCCACCCGGGCTTCCGCCCGGAACTGCTCCGGCGTCCAGGCACCCGCAGCACCTCGCCCAGCGACTCACTGCCCTGCAGCCTGGCTGGCAGCCCCACACCCAGCCCAGCACCCAGCCCAGCACCTGTTGGCCTGTAGGGCCTGTCCAGCCCACCCGGAGCTTACCCCACCCAGAACACCAGCAACATGCCTGTTGTCCAGGCCCCCTTCCAGTGTCCCCTTGAGGGCCCTAAGATGCCTCTGATCCCCTCAAGAAAGCAAGGAGGGGTCCTGAGACCGGACTGGGGTCAGCGGGACCTTGGAGATGGCTCCCTGGGATGGGTGGCTGGGACCCATGTCTGTAAATAGCCATGACCTATAACTCTTCCCATCTGCTAAACTGGGACCCTAGGTGGGTGGCTGGCAGGTGCTCCCCTTTCCCCATTGCCACTTCTATGGTTTGGGGGATGTGTGTGGGGTGGGGTGGGAAAGGCACCCCCTGCCTAGCATTTGGATTCGGCCCAGGCTCCTCTCTCCAGGTTGGGAAGAAGTGTGCAAAGAGCCATAGAGGAACCAGGCGTGACAGAGGGCCCACCTGTCCCCACCGGCCCGCCTGGGGCCCCTCACCCCACGGAAAGCCATTGGAGTTGTTCAGGGAAATGGGGTGCGGCCTGGCCGTCCCCCACTCGGGTATTCGATCTCAGGTGTCCACAGGTTCAGCCCTCCTGCCCATGGGAGGGGCCCCCAGGTCCCCAGCCCCAAGAGGCAGGGGGAGGGGGAGGGTATCCATAGGGTCTGGGTTTTGCTTCTGAGATGGGGGAGGGCAGGAGAGGAACAGGGTTCTTCCAAAGAGCAGTTTGCCTCAATTGGGTCGGGGGTGGGGGGTGCAGATAAGGGGAATAGAGTGAATGCTGGCTTATTTATTTTCTTGTCTCTGCTGGCTAGGGGGCTGTCCTGTCCCCCTGGGTGGGTGTGTGAGTGTGTGAGTGACAAAGACAGTTCTTCGGGGAAGATGGTGCCACAGCCACTCCCTGCCCCTCCAGGGGCAGGCTCCCTGACTTTGGCCTTCTAAAGCATCACATGACAATCATTCCCTCCTCTCTCCTCCCCTGCAGGTGGAGGTGGGGGCCCTGGCTCCATTCTGCCCCTGCTGCATGTCCCTCTGGGCTGCGAGGCCTGGACCAGTGACTGAAGTCCTGACCACAAGGACAGGAGGCAGGAGGACTGGTCCCAGACTCCTTGGGAATAGGACCCTTTGGGAATAGCTCATTGTTTTTGTTTGTTTTTTTAACTGGGTGGAATATTTTTGCAGGTGCCAATCTTGATCCGGGCCCATGTGGGTAGTCTGCCATCCTTAGGGGATGGGGTGCGAGGGGAGGGTTCTTGTGATCTGAATTTAAGGTGAGGAGGGGTGGATGCCATGTCCTCTGGTACAGTTGGCTGGATTTCAGTTTGGACAGAGGCATTGAGGACCCCCTGCCTGCCCTGGAGTGGGAAGGTACCCAGGCACTCTGACCCCAGACCCTAAAAGAGCTAGCCCTGCCCTCCCACTATTGGCTGCAGGAGGTTTGTGGCATCTGCATTTGTTTCAGAGCCTTGTGACCGGACTAGGGGCTGGGGGGTTTGGATGGCACTGTTGTGGACCCGGACCCAGCCTGGCAGGATCCAGGGACGGGTGCCTGGGGTCCTGGGTGGGAGGGGGGTGGGTGAGTCCTTTGGGAGCTGAGTCTGTCTTCACGTCTGGCCTATGGACAGATCCTTGCAAGGCTGGTCCATCTACCCTCAATACTTCCTCTCCAAGGGGTGGTGAAATGCCTTAGTCTGAGAGCAGAGGGGCATGGGCCCTGTAACCTTTGTGTGGATGTCCCCTTGGTTGTCCCAGGCCTGGCAGGTGCCTGTCCACAGGACTGTGGACCCCAGGGGCCTGGAGAGATCCACGCGCCCCTCCCTCAGGGGGCTAGTGGTAGCTGTGGCCTTTCAAGATGTGGGGCAGGGGAGGGAGAATAGCGTCCCTGCGGACTTGTGCTTTCTTGGGTGGCGCCCCTCTCCCCTGCCCTGCCCGACTTCATCCTTGTATTTAATTAAACAAGCCCTTTTTTAAACCCAACTAAGTGCTTGTGTGGTTTCTCCCACCGGCTGGTGGGCTCTGTCCCACTTGCCAATGTCCCAAGATCACCAACCTATAGAAACTGAAGCAGAGGGCTAGTGAATTCAGAGATGTGGTGGGGATTTTGGCAAGTCCACAGTGGCTGGGACACACAATAATGACCCTCAGGAGTACATGCTGCTGTCCAGTGTCATCCACGCCTTCCACAGCTGCGATGACCACCATCCCGTTACCAGCTTACCAAGGCGTGGTGCACTGGGATGGGGCTGGGGGAGCCCAAGCCCCACGGGGCCATTCATGGGAGCCCCCCGACTTTTGTGCCACAACAGGCTCCTGTATATTGTGCTACTCTATGCTCCCAAATGGGAGTAGGGCTGGTGGAGGGGACGGGCCCCTCAAGGAGGGAAGATTAAGGAGCATTGAGAAGCTGGCTCAAGAAAAACAGCATCCCAGATTCCAGTGGTCTCCAAAGCCGTGAAAGTTGATGGGGTTGCTGTTGGGCCAGTGCAGACCCTCTAAGGGTCTTTCTTGCTTCCCTCTTCCAGGAAGCCCATGGCTCTGCAATCTAGAGGCTGCCTGCTCCTGCCCAACTTTCATCAGGGTCCAGTCCTTGTGGCTGTCAAAGTCACTCCCATCCTGGGCACAGGCTCTCACCTTTACTCGAGGATGGTCTCCCTTGCACCCCCTTGCTCCTGCTCCACCCGTGTTCTCTTTCTGTAGGATTCTGCTCCCTGGACCCCTGCTCCCCCCTGGCAGGCTTCCCTGTGGCTTTGCGG
The DNA here is from genome assembly GCF_021234165.1 of Pteronotus mesoamericanus. Taxonomy (NCBI): domain Eukaryota; kingdom Metazoa; phylum Chordata; class Mammalia; order Chiroptera; family Mormoopidae; genus Pteronotus; species Pteronotus mesoamericanus. The sequence goes on from NW_026555047.1 coordinate 847,793, forward strand.
CAGAGTTCCTAGAATGTGGGGTCCATGTGCACAGCCCCTTCCTCAGTCTCTCCTGGACATGTTCCCGCCTGCCCCAGAAACAGCTTGAAGATGTCCCTTCCTGCCCCCTGGGTGCTCCGCTGGCATGTGGACCTAGCTTATGTTCCCTAGTGTGCAGATAACATCCCCTGGTCCATGGCTAGCCCGGACCTCACCTTTAACCCCAGACCCAAGGTTTCTAGCCCATCACCAGGCTGCTCTTTGTCATTGTCCCTTCAGTCACTGCCAGCTCTACCTTTTCATGTGTGCAGGCCAGGATCCTTGGGGTTATGCTTGAGCTTGACTCTGTTTCACACATCCAGTCCATCTGGAAATCTCCCTGAAGCTGTACCTTCCAAACCCAGGTGCACCCCCATCATCATCCACCTAGAGCAGCTTAGCCCCCTCCGCCCTGGTCCCTGGCTCCCCTCACCCCCGCAGTTGTCTTCCCCATGGCATTGACCAGAGGATGTGTATGAGCATGTGAGTGCCTGAGTCAGGTCCTGCCTTTGCCTTTCCCCAGGCAGCTGTCAGCAGCCAACATAAGGTGCCTGTGAGCATCTGAGTTAGGCCCTGTCCCTCTGCCCACAGCTCTCCAGGGTTCTCACCTGGATAAAAGTTGAAGTTCTCTGGTGGCCCACAAGGCCCTGCACCACCTGCCCAACCCACCCTCTATCCTACCTGTCATCAACTCCCTCTTTTCCCCTTGCCCATTGTGCTTTAGCCACAAAGGCCTCCACACTGTTCCTCCAACATGCCAGGAACAGACCTGCCCCAGGGCCTTTGCATGTGCTGTGCCTTCCACCTGGAATGCTCTTCCCCTACGTGTCTGCTTGGCTTCTATTTTTTCAGAACTGCTCAAATCCCAATTTCCCCATAGGACTGTGGATAACTCCTTTTCCCAGTCCTACTTTATTCTATTCCTCCCACCCCAGAACTTTCTGCCTTGTATCATGCTATCTCATTATTTCCTAAGTTTCCTATTGTCTGTCTGTTTCCCCATCTGGAATGTCACCCCCATCAGGGTGAGGGTTTTTGTGTTGTTCACTGATGTTTCTAGCACATGTGTCTCACATGGAGTAGATACCTGATAAACATTTGTGGAAGGAATGGCCAAGGCCAGTGAGCATGAATGGAGTACTTACTAATGCGAGCTCAGGGATTACCTCATTCATTTCACCTCACTAGTTCTCCCCAAGTTCTAAATATGGGCAATAAATTTACATCATTTTAAAAACTAGCACTGAAACAAAATGGCACTCAATTAAATAAACCTACACTCATGTCCATAGCAGCACAATTCACAATAGACAAAGATGGGAGCAACCCGAATATCCGTCTTCTGATAAATGGATAAAATATGGTTTAGCCATATTTAAAACACAGCATCTAGGCCAGCTGGCATAGAGCAGGCGCTCGGTATTTTGTGGACAAATGAGTAAATGAGAACAGGACTCCTCCTATGGATCTGGGGATCAGACTGCTGACACTAGTCCAGGGGGGAGAAATGAAGCAGTTATGGAGAGCCTACTGTATACTAGGGTCGCGGTACGTTTTAGCTTGGATAGAGTTACGTCAGGCATTGAGGTTGCAGGGTTCAGGTACAGGACTCATCTTGCCCAGCAGAGGGCGCTCTAGAGGAACATGCTAATAAAAGCAAATTAAACGCCAATGAGCCGTAGCTGGGTCCTGAAGGGCTTTTTTTTTTTTTTTTTTTTTGGTCGGGCGCGCCGTGGACAGCCCAGGCGCCGTAGGGGCCTTGGGCTCAAGATGGCGCCGCTGCTGCCGCGGAAGGCTGGGCGTCGGCGCCGGCGAGGTTCCCCAAGGCCTCAGGCAGGACAGCCTGCACACTCCACCCCACCTCTCGCAGCTTCCTGTCCCGGCCCACGGACCTGCGACCCGCCTCGATCCGGCGAGATCAGGCGTTTCTAATCGGGCACGCTGTGGACAGCCGCTCCCCGGGGCCTGGTGGCCGGCGTCCCGGGGGCCTCTTGGGGCCTTGGAGCAAGATGGCGGCGTCGGGGTCTGTGAGGCGCGGGCGGCGGCGACCGCGGTGCCCGTAAGGGACCGGGGGCCTGGGAGGCTCCCGGCCGGGACCTCGCCGCGGGACGGACCATGCTACGCTCCACAGGCTTCTTCCGGGCCATCGACTGCCCTTATTGGTCTGGGGCTCCCGGGGGTCCTTGCCGGCGGCCCTACTGCCACTTCCGGCACCGCGGGGCCCGGGGCCCGGGCGCGCCCGGTGGCGGCGGAGCGGCGTCCCCCGCAGCAGGTAATGCCCGCCCGCTCGCCCGCCTCGGGCTAGGCTCCTCGACTCGGTCCTGGACTCCACCACCGGCGCTTCCCCGACTCTCGTTCTCGGCCCAGCGCCTCCCCACACTGTCGTGGGCAACACCCCTCCAGCCGGGATCCGGACTACCCACCTTGGGGCCCGGGTCAAGTCGCGGGACCTCTGTGAGCCTCCTTTTCAACGAGTGTAAAGTGTTAAGAACAGGAGGACATGCCCTCCGAGGTGTATGGCGAAGGTGGAGTGAGAGAACGCAGGCAGAGAGCGGGGCTCAGGAAGCGAGCGCTGCTGACACTGGTTGGCAGGCCCAGGACGACTCCTGCCCTAATTCGCGTCTGAGCTCCTGGGAAGGGTGGACCATTCCCGCCGTTTCCCCGGACCTCAAATGCTTATGGCAGCCCTTGTTTATTTTCGCTCTACTTCCCTGGCTGCACCTTACTTAGCAGCACCTACTGTGTTTCAAGTCGAGTGTCAGACTTACTTGACAGGGACGGGAGTGAAATAAGCTTCCAAGGAATGCCTTGCTTTGGGTCGAGCAGAGAACGTTAACGGACCTGCTTCTTTTTACACATCATGATGGTGATTGTCAGTGTCACGGCAGAGTTTGATGACAGCTGCGAGGAATCTGGCAGGGATTCTTGTAGGAGGTTTGAGATTTGAGCTGAGATGTTATTAACTTCTGGTCATAGGTTGTTTCTTTTTTTTGTTGAGGTGACTTCAGTTTTTTAAGCATTACCTCTATGTCCCTCCCTGGAAGCTGTGCATCCAGGTGTGGCTCCAGGCCCCCAGGGAGCCTCCAGGGATCCAGGGCTACCAGGCTTCTGGGATTGAAGCTTAAGGCCTCCCAGAGGAGCCTTCACTACTGCACAGGATGGGTGGTTCTACTGTTCTGAATTTTCTGTAAAGATGAGATTATAGTAAAGGTTCTCTGGGTTGACAAAGCAGTCCTTTTTGTAAATGTCACCAGTGCAGAGTTCATTTCTAATATTAGCTATATTACTGGTAAAAAGAACCTGGGTTTCTGTTTGTGGTTCAGCCCCACACAGCCCCCTCCATTCAAATCAGTTGTTTTTCAGGACTCAGAGTAATGTTCATTTAAAAAACATTAGAGAGCACCAAAAAGCCAAAAGAAAAATGTTTTGTGTGAGTCCTCCATCTGCCGGCTTGTTCTCCTTCCTCCCAGTTTTAAAAACAAAAGGCGTTGTGTCTTTTCACCAAAGTTGTGATGCTGCCACACTGATTAAGTTGGATTTTGTTTTCCGAGGCCCCACAGTCCCCAGTGAGGCAAGAGGCCATCCCTGGCCTGTGGTTCCCACAGAGAGTGGCCCCTCTAGATGGCCTGGGAGCTGTAAAAACCTGCTTCTCGCCCAGATCCAGGCTTGGGTATTTTAGGATTCTTTGATTAACATTGGTCAGCAGAGCAGTGAGTCTCTGGGTCCAGGCCTTGACAGGTGGCCCACAGCCTGGGGTCAGGCTGGCTGGAAGTGGGTGGTGAGTGGGTGGGGTACATGGAGGGGCTAGGGAAGGTGGCTGCACTGAGAGAGAAATGGATGTGTCATGCAGAGTGTGCATTTTAGCTGTGCAGCAATTTCTCACCTACATGAACCTGTCTCCTTCCCAGGGGACACTGGGCAATGTTTGGGCACATCTGTGGTTGTCAACCACTGGCAGTGCTGCTGGGATTGAATGGGTAGAGGCCAGTGATGCTGCCCAACACCCCACAGTGCCCAGGATGGCCCCTTTCCCTACGCCCGCAGATTTACCAGACCCAAATGTCAGTGGTACTCATGTGATCAGTGTCCCAGCACTGGCCTGCTATGTATTTGGGAATGAGATGAGCAAGTTCTCTGAGGCCTGTGGGAATGACAGACCCTGCAAACACTACCACCCTTAGTTCCTCAGGCCCAGAGGCTAGGGTTGCAGCCGCCCAAAAAACCTGGGTGGGGGCCCTGGCTGAGTGGCTCAGATAGTTGGAGCGTCGTCCTGAAATGCCAAGGTTGTGGGTTTGATCCCCAGTCCGGGTGCACATACAAGAATTCATCAATGAATGCATAAATAAGTGGAACAACAAGTTGATGTTTCTCCTTTTCTGTCTCTTAAAAAAACAACAACAAGGAAAATAAAAAAAAACCCTAGATGGGGTTCTTTTTTCCCCAGGGGCTCCAATAGAAGAGGTGGGGTACCCATCAGATTTTCAGCCCCTGTGATGGAGTGGAGCCCCGAGGTAAGGTATTTTACCTTAGCTTTCTATTGTGTAAAGAGCAAGCACAGGAGGGGGCAACCTGGCCTCCCACTGGTCAGTGTTATTTGCTTCAGTTATCTCTTCTGCAGACTAGGTCTCAACAAACAGTGCTGCCTCCTCTCCTCAGTCTGGTGCTGCTGAGCTGCAGAAACCCTTCTTCCTTCTTTTCTGTTCTCCTCCACCCCCATCCCCCACCCCCAGAATCTTCTTTATGAAATAATTTCCAGCACATGGTTTGTAAGCTGAGCAGTGGGTGCCTAGGAGTTGGGTTTGTTATTCTTTGAGCTGCATATGTGCAACAGGTGGAGTCTGGCTGGTGTGATCAGATTCACGAGAGAGTGGAACACAGAAGGAAATGAAAAGTGCAGAGGGAGAGGCTGGTCGGCCAGTCCGGGCAGACTGGGACTGAGATTCAAAGAGGTGTCTCCTGACCACCATCCTCCTCCTCCTTGATGGCCAGGTCCTTGTGAGTCCCTGCAGGGTTAGCCTGTGCTGTTTGAGGGATCAGGGACATGTTCTGGCAGTTTTGGGGCAATCAGTTCTGTGGCTTCTTCTGGGCACTGGGTTTTCTGGAGGCGGCTATGTGGAATGCTTGTTGGCAGAGACAAGTGGGTGGCAGGGAAGATTGAAGGCCAGTAAGCATTCATGGGAGAACTGTCCTCCTGCTTGCTGCTTTAGTTTGCTGGAGGAGAAGAGGAAGGAAGCTGATGGGGGCCCCGTCATCTGGGTACTTGGAGGGGTGGGTCTTGGCCCTTTCACAAATTATGGCCTTGGCCTGGACCCACATGTGCAGGTACACCCAGGCCTTCGTGTCATATGTAAAATCAGGAGCTGGCCCTGAGGCCCTCCAAAAGGGCTCTTCCAGGTTTGTGTGAATTCAGTACATATCCGTGGACCAGGCAAGAGGGCTCTGGGAGCAAAGGAGGAGTGTCCAGTATCACAGATATGGGCTGGGGTCCAGAGGGAGAACATTTGGCACATGAGGTTGTAGGGAAGTGGGGCGAGTGTCCTCATGCATGTGGTTACTGATCTGGGCTTTGAAGGATGAGTAGGAGTTTTACCTGGTGTTGGAAGCAGGTTAGGAGGATTCTGGGCAGGGAGACAGTGCACTGAAAGGCCTGGGATGTTCTCATGCTCTGTGGTTTGGAAAGGCATAGGAGGGGGAAGGAGAGGCCGTTCCCTAGCATCACTGCCACCCCCAGCAGTTCTGGCAGGAGTCCCTGTTGTCACACTGACTTGCAACTTGTCCTTTTCTAGCACAGGCCCTGGGAGTGCCCCTGCAATACAGCTAGTCTGCGCCAAAGACGGGAGATTGGGGCACTCAGAGCCAGTTAGTTAACTTTGCTCTGTGGCTGCTGGGAGCTGTCTGTCCTGAAGGGACTATCTCTTCTGATCACCACAGAGGCCTGCGTCTTTGGGAGTGAACGTGCTCCAGGCATTGAGAGGCCCATGGCTCTTGGTCAGTACTTCATTCACTTACTCACCTTTCACTCATTCATCCCACAGACCTTTGCAGGCATAGGTACTGGTCAGCTCAGGTGCAGAGAGGAGCCAGAGGGTTAGTGTGTTGAGCTGCTGGACAGAGAAGGCAGGGCCCGGAAGGTGGCGGTGAGGGCATGTCCAGAGGGCACTGGAGCACATTCACTCCAGGCACATCCTGGTGATGCTTATCCCTGTGTGTCCTAGAGGCCAGATCCATCCCCACCTACTTGACAGTCACATATCTCAGTCACTTGTATGGAGAGACCAGTATCCCCTCCTCTGGGAGTGTGGCCCAGAAGGCCCTCCCAGAGCAGGGGCCTGGGCACCGTTTTAGGAGCCAGCCCTCCATCACCCCCTCCCCAGCACCTGCCTGCAGAGTGAAATAATAAAAGCCAGTGTGCTCATGTGTAACCCCTGTGTGTGGACTCTTTCTTAGGGGATGTAGCTGGCTCCCCCTCGCCTTGGCCCCACATCCTGGGACTGCCTGTAGGAACGCAGCCCTTCGTCTCCCCTGGCTGTGGTGTACCTTCGCCTGACTTCACTTGGAACATCTGAAGGTGCTTCGAGTTGCTAGGTCTCTGTGCTGGGTGTGGGGCGCTCCCAGGAACCTGTGTGGTGGAAGAGGTGACCTCAGAGTTGCCCATTGGAAAGAAAATCCACATGTTTGGGGAGTCGGAGATACACTGGGGCCAGAAAGAGTGGGAGCACTCTATTTTGAAGCTTTTTTATTGGACCCATAGCCTGTGAGGATGGACAGGTATGGAGAGAAGGTTGCCTTTCACCCCACTCCCCAGAGTACCTGTCTTTACCCTTGCAGCCCGCCCCTCTGGTTCTTTCCCTCAGTTTTTATACTGTCCTGTATATTTCTGCATATTTTGAAGTTTAGCCTGTTTGGGTTATGATCCAGGCTGCTCAGCTTCAGGCAGTAGGAGTTTCAAGGGCAGCCTGCCCCAGAATCTAGATTTGGGAGCAGGGTGGTCTGAGAGCCAGTGTAATTACTAATTCCAGGGTGGCTCTAGGGGCAGAGAGTGAATTGGCTTGGCTGTAGCCCCAGGTCTGGCTGGGCCCCTCTTTTCCCTGGAGCTGGCTGTGTGGTGCTCAGCTGCGCTGAGGCCCTGACCTTGCACTATTTGCAACGTACGGCTAGAGCTGAGGGAAAGCTCTGGGAGGCGCTAGGGGAGGCTGTTGGGGTCTGAGCCTCAAAGCAGTATCCTAGGTCCTCCATTGCTGTCACCAGCCCCAGAGGCAGGTGTGGACCCTGCCAGGTGGGGAGGAGGACCCTAGACCTGCTCCTTCAGAGGCAGCTGGCCTCAGCAGGGGCATGTTTCAAATGCCGCTGCCCCCCTGCCCCCAGGCATGTACACCTGGGAACACATTCCTGGTGGTGTACATGTTCCCTCCCCAAGTGTTGGGGCTATCCTGGGCAATGTGGGGCTCTCTCCTTTGGTTCAAAGTAAGTGAGTGGCCAGGTGCCTTCACCACTAGGCTTCAGGCTCCTGGCCTGTTCAGTGAGGCATCCCAGTGTCCAGGAGTAGGGGTAGGCGAGGCACCCAAGAGCAGAGAGGCTGGGCCTAGGTGGAACGAGTGGTAGCCAGACCTGGGGGGTTACTCTGCCTTCCATTGAGGGTAGGCTTTGGGGGTGCTGTCTGCCAGATTCCACTTCCCAGAAAAGCCCCAAGTATGGGGAGCCCTCTGACCCTGAGCCCTTAGCCTCCCCTCCATGCTTGTTCCACCACTGCAGCCTTAAGGAATGTCCTTGGTCTCCTGGCTCCACCTCAAGGCCTCTGCCACCTAGGGTGGGTCTAGTCCTTGTGTCCCTACTCATCTCCTGTGCAGCAGGGACTGTGTCTCTTCCTGGTGTCCCCAGTGATCAGCAGGCGATGACTGCCATCTGGGTTGGAGGAGTCCCTGCTGAAGTCTTACCAGGTGTGAAGCTGAGGAATCTCTGTGCAGTCCCGCACTTATGTTCATTCCTTGGGCAGACTGGCGAGAAAAGAGGCATGGGGGGCGGTCAGGCCTTTAGAAGTCCTCAAGTGGGGTCTTTACACTCAATGTCTTATCATTGATTCCATGTGCAGCAGTTAGGGAAGGGTGCCTGTGGTTTCCGGAACAGAGGGTGTGGTGGGAACAGGGGGGACAGGGAGGAGCAGAGGTTGGGACAGGGCCAGAATGATGAAGGGTTGTTTGTTTTGTTTTTAAATTTTATTTTAGAAAGGGGAAGGGAGAGAGGAAGATAGGGAGAGAGATGTATCGATTGGTTGCATCTCAGCACCCTGACTGGGGGACCTGACCTGCAACCCAGGCATGTGCCCTGACCCGGAATCGAACCAGTGACCCTTCAGTGTGCAGGACAACGCCCAACCAACTGAGCCACATTAGCCAGGAATGGGGAAGGGTTTTTTTTTTGGCAGAGGAAAGATCTGGAGAGGTTAGAGGTGGCTGCCGACTGAGGAATGCCTATACCTGTTTTGTTTGTGGGTCAGCCTTTTGGGGTTTGGTGGTCTTCCCCCAGCTCATGCCCTCTCCTGTACAGGTTTTCCATCCAATACCCCATGGCCCCAGAAGCTGGGGAAAGAGGCCTGGTCTGTGCTCCGCTAGACCTATCCCAGGAACTGATGATCAGAGAGTCTGAGGGGGAATGAGGTTACTGGGGGAGCCGCTCTTTCTTTCAGCCAGGGCAGGTCCTGGTGGACGTGTGGTACTGAATGCATAGAGCCAAGCACAAATGACCAGGGGAAGGTGAGCCATGGAGGCTGGAAGAAGCCTCTCCATCTTTCCTCCTCCCTGACCCGGTGAGGGGCCTTCCCAAGGGACATCCCTCAAATGACCACCAGGCAGGCCCTTCACCTCATGGGTGACCTTGGAGCTGGGAAGCAACAGCAGGCCCCTCCCTCACCGTGGAGTAGGGGGCAGGAACCAGGCCTGGGAGTGTGACTTCTCAAATAGTGTAACACCCTTTTCTGGGCCTTTGAGGGGCTCTGCCAGCCATCCCAAAACTGCTTCCTTTTCCAAAAAAGGGCCCAATCTTGTTTACTAGGGTGTGCTTACTGGTGTGAACCCTCAAAGGAGCACTATTCTCTTCCATCCAAATTAATCCCCAATAATTGAAGGACTCCTTCCCCCTCAGATAACCTCGGGGTGGCTTGGGGTGCCTGCCTCGGGCTGAGCTCTAGGCCTCAGAGCTACAGCAAAACTGGTAGCTGTGTGCTGGAAGCTCCCAGACCTGTCTAGAGCCCCTCAGGCTGATAGCTTTGTGGTACCAGTGGGGAAACTGAAGCCCCAGAGGGGCAGGATCAGAACCTTGGTACAGGCCCTTCTTGACCAGTTTCCTTTGCTCTTCGGTGCAGCGGGTAGGGCAGGGAGGCAGCCTTCACTTGGGATTGAAAACGTCCCACCTTGACAGAGTTCCTATGTGCTCGGATCAAGGAGCTGTATCCTTTCAGAGTGAATGGCTCAGACCCTCAGGTATACCGCCCTTCCCACCTGACAAACTAGTTCATGGGCTGCCTGAAAACTGGACGGGGGTAGAGCAGGTGGAACGGCCCTTAGGAAGCCCTTCCTGCCAATACAGGCTTCCATTGAGTAAGCCGGAGCTCTGCTTCTGGTCCACCAGAGCACGGAGGCCAGTTGGCCTCAGGAACTTTGTAGGGCCCCTGCTCTTCTCCCTCCCAGGGCGCAGTGCCTCCTCCACCTGGCTTCCAAAGCACAGGCTCCTTGGGGAAAACCTTTTTGGTTCAAATGTAAAGTGGCTGAAAATCCCCAGGCTCTGCGCTCTGACCTCCTGACCTTGGAGAAGGACGGAGGCCTCCATGCTGATTTGCCTGTGACCCTTTGTGGGCTTTGCAAGGGTCCTGACCCTCATCCATTGCTCCTACCAACCTGTCCGGGGGGAGGGCCTTCCCACTAGGTTGGCCCTTGCTCCCATTTCCCACAAGGAGGGCAGGGTAGGGCAGGAGCCATCTGAACTGAAGAAGGGAGTTAGGGAGTGTGGGCTGGGCTGGACTGGAGACTCCCCCTTCCCCCCACCACCAGAGATCAGGGCAACCTGACAGATCCCTCTGTGGACTTGCCTAGTAAATGACCCCAGCTTGTGGCTGGTGGCCTGGGCCTGGGCCCCTCCACTCTACTAGCAGCCAGGGCTTGGGGGAGGGACGGGGCATTGGCTCCTACCTGTTCATGCAGGTGGGTGATGAGCTGGGATGGGTCTGCCATTGGTGCCTAGGGACTCATCCTGGGTCAGGGTGGACTGGGAGGGTGGCCACAATCATGCTGCGGGGGCCTTTAGCTTTCCCTCACAATGGTCCCTTCGCTTTGTCCCTCACTGGGGGCACAGGGGCTATGAGTCTTGACCCAGGGTCCTCACACTCCAGCATCTTCAGCTGTAATATGGAGGGCATGAAGTGGCTGCTCCCAGTGTGGACTCCCCAAAAGGAGAGCCCCTGGAATTTGTTTTGGTGCTGGCACCCAGCCTTGTGTCATTTTACCTCCTATCTCCTACCCCTAGCCCTGGCTTGTCCTCTGTGGTCTGAAGCATAGATACATGCTTCTTGTCTCCTTTCCAAATATGATTTCAAAAATAGGATCCAAGTTAAAAGCCAGACTGCACATCTACAAGGAACTTCTCCCTCCCTCCCCGAAGGCAGCCCAGGCCCAGCCACTGTCCCCTGAAAAGCCTGTCACCTGTGGGCAGCCAGCCAAGTGGGCTTCTCCCTAAATGAGGTTGCATGAGTTTCCTGGGGCTGCCATGGCAAGTCACCACACCCTGGGGACCTTGCAACAGCACAGATTGATTCTCTGACAGTCCTGTAGGCCGCTTTTCAACACTCGGCCTCACAGGCTGAGTCTAGGTATGGGCAGGATTGGCTCTTGGAGGCTCTGGGAGAATCAGCTGTCATTCTTCAACCACAGGGCATCAACTCTACTGGTGTTTCCTTTAGAGATGTTGCAGAATTACATCCGATAGAAGTTCTAGTGATGAACACTTTAAGCTCTAGAATATTTATGGTAGATTGGTATATTTGAGTATGTTCATTATTCCTTTCTTAAAAACGTCATGCTTTATTTGTTCACATTTCATTGAAGATGTCTGCACCTGTGTCCATAAGAGAGTCCTTGAGGTTCATGCCAACACTGGTGGCCCTGGGGCTATGCTGACCTCTAGCACGTGGTTTTTCCTTTTCACACCCATGGGACCACCCCACAGATTGCCCTCTGCCTTTTATTTTCTGTTAAAAGTGTGTGGGTGTCCTTTGTCCACAGTGCTACTTGGTGGTGGATGCTTTAGTGGTTTCCATTTTCTTGGTTGTACAGACCCAACCCAGCAGATTCTCCTGCAGGTGGATGTGTGGAGCAGAGCTCCACACACCTCAGACCCTGCTTGGCGGGCTTTGTCTATTCCTCTTCCACCCGCAGACCTGAACTGGGGAGCTCTGAACACACTCCCATTCCACCTTGTCGAGCATCTCTGTGCCCTTCAGCCTGCCTGGGTATCAGGCCTCCTGTGGCATCTTCCCAACTCTCTAATACAGGAAGCACTATGGAGTGGCTTTGGTGTAGGCATGCCCAGCAGGAAACCCACCACCATCCCACCCTGGCATCTGGATCTTAGGGTCTTACCTGTCAAGTCTCTACCCCTTCCAGTTATCCTAGGGGCCATGCCAGTCTCTTGATCTTGTGGCTGTCTCTGGGGCCAAGGTTCTAAACCCCTCACCCCATCTATAACCCTCTGTGGATCCCTGCATGGAAGAGCCCTTTGGAATCCTTGCTGTGCAGGCCAAGCCTTGGGGGCCTGCTCCTGCTAGATTGTGGAAGGCCAGTTCTCTGGTTCAAGGCAGTGGCTGGTTGCTGGCTCGTGTGGCCACTACTTCACAGGCCCGCTCACCGCTGTTTCCTCCCTCTTACTGTTCCAGGGCTTGGTTATGATCCGTACAACCCTGAGCTGCCCAAGCTCCCGGCACAGAGGGAGAATGGTGTCCTGGGCAGAGGGGATGAGCCCCATTCAGACATCCTGGAGCTGGAGCTGGTCAACCAGGCCATTGAGGCCGTGCGCTCTGAGGTGGAGATAGAGCAGCGGCGGTACCAGGAGCTCCTGGAGACAGCCCGTGAACATGTCTCTGCTGAGGTTCCTGCCCTGGCGCCACACGGCCCTACCACCAGCCTGGACGAGGATACCTTTCCACTGTCCTTTGATTATAATCCCGGTGGCCGAGGCCTGTTAAGCCCCAATGCCAGCTACCAACCCACCCCACTGGCCACCCCTGCTGATATGGGCAGCAAGTACTTGCTGGCCTCTCTGGACCCAGCTCAGGGCCATGGTGGAGGGGGCAGTGGTGCCTTGGAGTACATCCCCAAGGCCATGAGTCAGCCCCGGCGGTACAGCCGCCCAGTCTCCAGCAGCAAGTACGTGGTAGATGATTCCAAGCCATCCACTGACCTGGAGTATGACCCACTGTCCAATTTCTCTGCTCGGCTGCTCAGCAGAGCCAGCTCCAAGGATGACCGGGCCCCTAAGCGGCCCCGGGGCTCCCGTGGCAGCAGTGAGCCCTATACACCCGCACTAAAGAAGCCCTGTGACCCCTTCGGTGGCTGTGATGCCAGGTTCTCTGATTCAGATGATGATGCTGCTGCAGCCCTAGGGGACAGGACTGCCACTGTGAGCCCCCTGAGGGCCCAGACAGGAGCTGAGAGCAAGGGTCCCTGCAAGCCGGGCTCCAGGGAGGGCCAGGAGCCTGAGGAGGGTGGCCTTCGGGAGACCAAGGAGATGGCTGTGCAGTACGATGTGGGGGACCTCAGGCAGCCTCCCAAGGGCGTCGGCGGGGCATGCCCAGCCAAGACTGCTTCCCCTCCAGCCAGGGCCTCGCAAGAGTGCAGCGGCCCCAAGAAGGGAAAGCCCAAGAAGAAGAAAAGTGGGATGCTGCCAGCCCCTGGCCCCAGGGACAGTACCCGGAAAACAGACAGGGGTAAAGACGGAGAGCACAGGAGGCCGGCCGTGAAGCCAAGTGCAAACAAGAGGAGCTCACAAGCTGGCAGTGTCCAGCGCAAGGCAGAGCGGCCCCAAGGGACCAAGAAAAAGCCATCTCTGGCAACCTCAACGGCCAGCTCAGGGAAAGGCCAGAATGACCAGCTGCAGCCACAGCCGAGCCCCAGCCCCGCTCATGGGGATGCTCCCCAGCTGCTGGACAAGATGGGAGAGAAGACCTCACATGGGAAGCTGGTAGAGCGGAAGGCCCACTCACTGGATGAGGGCACCTCCCAGACCGCCCCCAAGCTGCAGAGGCGGACCCTGAGCCATGCAGACCTCTTTGGGGATGAGAGTGAGGATGAGGACCCAGGGCCCATGGCACCTGGACTATGTCCCCCTGCCCTCCCCTGCCTCAGCTCCAGCTCAGACTCTGACTCAGACTCTAGCCTGGGCCTCTCAGCCATGCGGGGGCCGCACAAGCGCCTCAAGGCCTCCCCACACCCCTCGCCTTGCCCGGCTGCCGCCTCCTCCTCTTCCTCCTCCTCCACCTCCTCCTCGGGGGCAGGCACAGATGTGGACTACTCTGCCCTGGAGAAGGAGGTCGACTTTGATTCTGACCCCATGGAGGAGTGCTTGCGCATTTTCAACGAATCCACCTGTGTCAAGACAGAGGACAGGGGCCGGTTGGCCCGGCAGGTGAGAGTCTGGGTTGGGTCCAGGAAGGCTACTGGGTGCTCTGTCCCCAAAGTCTCCCTGTGACTGGAGTCTCAGTGTCAAGATGGAGATAACCTCTTGTCCAAAATTCAGAAATCCTTGGTGGCTGCTTGCTGGCCCCCTGCACCCTGTCCAGAAAAAGAACCCTGGCTTATGGCCCACTGGCGGAGTTCTGGCCTACCTGATGGGGCTCCTTTCGCAGCTTCTAAGTGTCAGGCAAAGGGGTATTGGGTACTCTCAACAGCAACCCCGTCTTAGAGTTCCTCTCCCCCTTCCCCTTCCCTCCTCCTTTTAGTCCTCCAGTCCCTCCCACTTCTTCCACCACTTTCTCTCTCCTCCCCTCTACCTCTTGTCTCCCTCTTCCCTGGCCCCTTCTTTCCCCTCTCTTCTTTCTTCATAGCCCTCTCCCCTCCCTCCCTCCCTCCCCTGGCCTTTCTCCCAAACCTTTGCTGTCCCAGTCTGTCTGTGGCTCCTTTTCCCCATATCTCCATATCAGCCACCAGAGGGAGCTTGCTTTAAACAGTAGGGCATGGCAGTCCCTGCACAGAAACCTCAGAAACCTGTATTATTCTGTGCAGGGTCTCAGAGTCTGACCCCGGGCTCCTTGTTAGCACTGTCCTGTTCACAGCCCTTTGAGGCGTTGTCATCTGATTTCATCCCACATTTCTGAGCCTCGCCCTGGGCAAGCTGGGCAGGCAGGTAGGCAGGTGGGTAGATGAGGGAGGGGAGCAGGAGGCACTTGATCAACGAAGAGCTGGGCGCATCTGCAGAACTCTTCCCCAATGAGGCATGGAAAGTGGGCTCAGGACTGGGCTAGTACCCAGGGTCCTTGGCTGGGGGACACTGAGTCTGTTTCCTTACCTGTAAGGTAGGGCTGGGAATGCCACTGGGGGTGGAGGTGAGGACCTGCATGTCATATAGAGCCACCCTTCCCACCCTACTCCCATCCTTGATTCCCAGGCTGACTGTAGGTGTGGGCGGTGAGGCCAGGGGAGGGAGCCTTACTGAGGGATGAATGTGTGTTCTAGCCCCCCAAAGAAGAGAAGGTGGAGAACAAGGAACAGTTGGGTCTGACCACTCTGTTCCCCGGGCAAAAGAGGAGGATCTCTCATCTCTCCAAGCAAGGCAAGGAGGTAAGGCTCTGCTTTGGGATTGTGGGTGGAGGCTGGCAGGAGGGAAAGGATCTCCTGGCTGCAGAACAAGGTTGATGGGTTCCTTTGTCAGATGTGGTCCGGCACTCCCTGTGTCCTGGCAGAGAAGTGCCTGGGGCCCCCAACCAGTCTGAGTTATGTTCCGTGCTTGGGGGAGCAGGTCCCAGAGCAGGGAGAGTGCGATGCAGGTGAGTCCTCCCCCAGGGTCACACTGCCCAGTCTCTGCCTTGCTCCGAGCTGCGCTGTGTGATCTTGGGCAACTGGCCAGATGTCTCTGAGCCTTGGCTTCCTCCTCTGTGGCCCAGAGAAAGGAGTGGTTGTCAGATCACTGTGGGATGGTTAGTAATCTTGGCACAGGGAGGGCTGGGCAGAGGATGGGCCCCACGCTCTGCACTCGGAGCTCCCTCCTGTTGATTCAGTCCTGAGGGAGGCCTGGGATTCTGGAAGCCAGTCCAGAGAAGATTAGATGAAGTGGGACTGGATCAGCATGCCAGTCTAATCAGGGACAGGGATTTCTGCCCGCCCCATGCCTATATCAGTCTGAAGGCTTGGCTTGAGCTCTTAGATGCCAGAGGCCCGGAGAGCAGGGTCAAGCTAGCACCTGGGACAAGTGGGACGATGTGAGCTTGAGGGCCATAGTGCTGAGCTGGTTTTCACCAGGGTATCTGGGAGCTCTGAACGTGGAGCTGGGTGGATCCTGCTCAGCCCCAACCCTGGAGCCCCTGCCTCCCTACTGGTGGCTCTGCCATCAGCCTGTTGCCTCTGGTGGCCTGCTCTGTGTGCCACCCCCGCCATATAGCTGGGTCCTGGAATTTTTCATCATCCAGCCAGAGCCTGTGAGGAGAGGCCCGCTGCCCCCCACCCGGCCTCCCACTGCCCAGGAGGTGTGCTACCGGCGGGCTCAGCAGGCGCAGAGGGAGTCAGCCAGCTGGCTCCAGGCTGCCCAGCGGCCACCCGAGAAGCCATCTTCCATTCACATCGCAGTTCCTGGTGAGAAGAAGAGGATTGCCCATGTCCCCAACCCCTGCCTGGCTGCAGGTGAGTCCCGAGCAGTCTTGGGAGGTGAGGCACCCAGTGTACCTGCAACGGTAGCCTTGAGCAGGGCTTGGCCTCTGTGCTTGTCTGTAAAATGGCAGACTGTCTCGCTGACTGTGAGCAGGAGGCTAGGGCAGGACTGGTATGGTGCTCTGGGCCTCTCCTGGCCTTGGTGTTGACAGTAGGGGCTGGCTGTGGAGAGTTCGAGGGGTGTCTGTCTGCCAGACCCAAGCCTCTTCAGTGCCAGCCTCCCACCCCGCTCCAAGGCCCTGACCTAGAGGTCACCTTGTGGCCCTCCCGTTCTGTCTTTGCCTGTTCTTTGTGTCCCTACCTCCCCCGGGTCCCGGGGTATTGGAGGCCGGTGGCCTGGCAGGGATTGGTCTGAGTGTAGGCACTGGGCTCCAGATGGTGGTGGTAGGAAGGGGGAGCCGGCCTGGGGATGTAAGCCAGGGTTCCAGGCCCTAATTGAACTGAGCCCGCTTATATGGGAGAGAGCTGGGGCATGTGTTCGCCCCTCATCTGGTTCTGAAGGGTCACTTTTCCCCACTGGGCCTTGTTTGAGAGTGGAGCTGCACACTCAGTGGGAGTGTCTCTACTGAGTGGTACCTGGAGCTGAGGAAATATGCCAGGCCAGACTGCTGAAGTCACCTGGGAACCTCTTCAGATGCAGATTTGGTCTCCCCAGTGCAAGGGTCTGGCCCACTCTGGGATGTCCTTGCTGCTCGTTTAAAGACCCTTGAGTAGCCAGCTGAGTGGGTGGTCAGGTTCCACCTGGTGGTCCTGCAGGTACAGGCGTCCACAGCCCTCCCCTGGTTTTCCCTGATGTGTCCAGACCCTGATCTCTCTTGCCTCAGGGCGCCAGAGTTAGAACTTCACAGTGACAGGCATGGTTGTGGGTTTTGAGCAGTGGTTTAGCCCAAAGAAGGGAGATGGCACCCTGAGATGTGTACAGCTTCATAAACCTGCACCTTTTGCATTCAGCCTTCCTGCGGCAGCCAGCATTCCTGGCTCTCCTGAGCCTAGATGGCTCTCCTGGAGTTTTGGGAGGCCCACCCAGTGCTGCGCACTTGCACTGCAGGCAATTCTGCATCTGCATGAGTCTAAAATATCTGAAAAGTGCATAGTCCCCTCTTCTTCCTGTGGGGCCTGCAAAGCCAACCCTGGCATGGGACTCCCAGGAACCAGGGACCTGGGTCCTCCATTCCATGCCTTGGTCTCCTCATATGCTCCTGTCTCTTCATCAGGGCCAAGCCCAGGCTCAGAGCTGGTTAGAGGTCCCCCGTGCACACACACTTGGAGATGCACCTTCCCTGGCCCCAATGCCCCACCCGGAGCCCTTGGAAACAGCCCTAACCCTCACCCTCCTCCCTGGGGGTGGGAGACTGTCTGGTTTGTGACCTCACCAGAGAGAGAGGAGAACACAGAGGCAGTGCAGGCAGGCCAGCTGGGTCACAATGAGCAGGCTGGGACGTCCCAGACCCTCTGGTCCTCAGTCCAGGAACCAGGGCCTTTCCTCCCTCAGATGTCAATGCTTCGAAGTCAGGGGCCGGAACATGTGGCAGAGGCTTCCCATGCCCCTAGCCACTCGCCGGACCACCCTGCTGGCTTTCGCAGCTCCATTTTTGTGTCCCCCCTCTCGATGGACTTGCCCAAAAGCAGATAGAACCTAATGTCCTTCCACAGCCTGTGTTCCCACCCCTTGTCCTTCCCTCTGTGCTCCGAGATGCACATCCTACTGATGCTGAATGACCGCAGCTGCCTAGTGCTCTGCAGCTCAGTGATGGGCGCACTGTCTTCCTGCACTCACATCCCCTGCCCCCTGCCAACTCCCACAGGTGCCAAGAGGACCCTCGCAGCCAGCAGTAGCCAGCCTCCCAATGGCCTTGAGCTGGGCAGCCAGCCCCTGAAGACGCGCACACTGTCAGGCATGGCTTCCAAGACCACCAGCACCATCACCCCCAAGCGCGTAGCGCACAGCCCATCTTTACAGGTATTGCCCCTTCTGGTGGGAGCCAGGGCATCCCACTCATGACGCACCCAGCATTACAGGCTGGCTTTTCCCTTTTCCTGTTCCTTTGTTTTCTCTTTAATTCATTGCCTTTTACTTTTAGAGTAGTTTTGGTTCACAGAAACTTTGACTAGAGAGAGAGAGAAGACAGAGTACCATGCACCCTCCCCCTCTTGTCAACACTGGTAATGGTCATCTCTTGGTACTGGCCAGCCTATGATGGCCCCCATGGTCACTAAGACCCAGTTTCCAGCAGGCTTCCCCCTATGTAGAGGGGATTCCAAGAAGCCCATCAGAGGACCGGGCAGGGGCATGCCACCCTCCACTGTTTCTTTGTCCCCTCCAGAGTTTAAAGAAGCCCATTATTCCAAAAGAGTTTGGGGGCAAAGTCCCCACCGTCATCCGCCAACGATATCTCAACCTGTTTATTGAGGAATGTCTCAAGTTCTGCTCCTCCAACCAGGAAGCCATAGAGAAGGTGGGTGACCCTGGGAAGTGGTGGCCAGTGTCCGGGGGCTGCAGGGCAAAGACCTGCGGAGGGGCTAGGACCGTCCATCAGAATGTCCAGGAATGAATGGCATGCCATCCCTAGGCACTGAACGAGGAGAAGGTGGCCTACGATCGCAGCCCCAGCAAGAACATCTACCTGAACGTAGCTGTGAACACCCTCAAGAAGCTGCGAGGCCTGGTCCCCAGCACTGTGCCTGGTCTCAGCAGTAAGTCGGGCAGGGTGGGGGCAGCCTGGGTGTTGCATCTAGAAGATTCAGCCCCACACCTCCCACAGAGAGTGGCTGGGACCCTCCTGGCAGCCTTTCTGCCGCTCTGAGTGGTAAGATTCTCAGACAAAAGGCCGCCAGCTGTTGGGCTCTGTCTAAGCTGGCATTGGCCCCATGCCCTCAGAACAGCCTCTTCTTGCTTTTAACCACCCTCCTCCTCTGAGAACCCTCCTCCTCTGAGAGCTGGGTCTCTCCAGCAAGGGGCCGCCAGCCTGCTAATGGGGCTGCCTCTTCAAAGCTCGCCCTGCCTGCTCTGTGCATTAACCTGGGAAGACGTTTATGGTGCCTCTCGAGGGCGCATTAAGCCATCAGCAGGCGCTTCCCTGTTTGGTTCTCGGCTGGGCCCCCTCCATCCACTTCTCCTAGACGAGATGGCCATTATATCTCATGTTAAATTCTTTCCCTACAAGGGTGAAAATCCCCACCCAGGGGGAGATGGAGGGAAAACAGGCTTCCAGGCAGCCCAGGGCCTGCTGGTCCTCCATTAATGTGGGAGTCGGGCAATGGGCTCAGGGTCACCTGAGGCCGGGCCTCTCCTGACTCTGGGTGGTGATGAGGCTGTCCTGGAAACGGGGCACCAGGAAAGTGGGGGAGTATTTGGGAGGGATGAGGGATTCTGAGCCTGTTTACCCTTCTCCCCCTTCCAGAAACCAGTGGCCGGAGGGTTGTGTCCCATGAGGTGGTGCTGGGGGGCAAGTTGGCCGCCAAGACCAGCTTCTCACTCAGCCGCCCAAACAGCCCCCGTGTGGAGGATCTGAAAGGTGAGCTTGGCTCCTCCAGAGCCAAGGGCACAGTGCCCATCCCCCCCGCCCCTCCCTTCCACCCACTGCCTACTTGTTGGCGTGGCCATCCCTAACCTCACTGTGGGGCTGATCGCTTGTCCTGGCCATCCGCAGGGGCCGCCCTGTATGACCGCCTCAAGGAGTACCTGCTCACTGAGGATCAGCTCAAGGAGAACGGCTACCCCTTCCCACACCCCAAGAGGCCGGGGGGTGCTATTATCTTCACCGCTGAGGAGAAGCTGCCCAAAGACTGTGAGTGGCCTCTTGCCCCTGTGCTCCTTTTAGGGTGCGCAGGGACGGCCATCTGGTAGAGGGAACAGCAGGTTCAAACCCAGAGAGGTTCAGGCCGCGGGGGGCAGCCTGACTCCTTGCCTTTCCTCCTGTCTGCACCCCACAGCCTCCTGTAGGGTCTGCTGCCGCTGTGGCACCGAGTACCTCGTGTCACCCTCAGGCCGGTGTGTGCGCGAGGAAGAGTGTTACTACCACTGGGGGCGGCTCCGCCGGAACCGAGGTGAGACTTGAGCTTGGTGCCCCACCCTGCCCCTCCCCAACACCTTTTTAATTTTCTTTACCTTAGTTGTACTTTATGAAAAGTAATGTGAAGACTTTCTGTTACAACATTTAGACACAGGTAAAGGAAGGCCTCCTCACAACTTTGTCACCCCCACTTGCTTTTCTTCGGTACCTAAGCACTTGTTAGAAATACGTGGGTGTTTAGGAACAATGGGTTTGTCTTGTCCTGCAAGCTGCTGGTTTTGCTTAATGGCCAGTGTGGCCGGGTTCTCACCCACGGGAACGCACTGATCTCCTGGAGTGCCCATGGCTGCCTGCAGGCCCACCTTTGCGGGGCATACAGAGGGTTCTCTGGGATGCTGTGTTCCCCTTGGGCAGGCTCCAAGGGGACCCAAGGGGATCCTTGCTGACAGTGTGGGGAAGGGCTTATGCAGGGACAGGGGGCTGCACCTTTCCCAAATCCCCTCTCCCCTGTAGGGCCCGGTGTCCCCCAGGAATTGGGCTGGAATCCCTGGCCTCATGGGGCCTCCCTTCAACCCAGGGCTGGGGTCCCCTCTCTGGGAAGCCCCTGCCAGCCCAGGCAAAGTGGATGTCCGTGACCTGCAGGAGATATGAGAACACTGTCACTGACCCCTGTCTCCCTTGCAGCGGCCGGTGGTTGGGAGACTCAATACATGTGCTGCTCGGCTGCCATTGGCTCCACTGGCTGCCAGGTCGCCAAGGTAGTTCTCCTGGGCCCTGCTTGATGCTTCCTCATCCTGGGGATCTCCTACCCTGTCCTGATAGGAGCAGGTTACCCTCAGCTGTCCTTTTCCTGTCCTTTGGTTTATCTGCTTTGAAAAGGGGAGTTTAGTCTCGTCCTGTGAACTCAGCCTCGCTGACTTTTCCTGATGCCCCCTCCCCACCCTCCGAACCTCTCATCCTCACCTTCCTTTCCCTCCCCACGCTCAGCAACACGTGCAGGACGGCCGCAAGGAAAACCTTGAAGGGTTCATGAAGACCTTTGATAAAGAGCTTCCTGAAGATGCTCACCCTGGAATCTATGCCCTTGACTGTGAAATGGTGAGTCGTCTGGCTGACACTTGCAGAGGACTCATGACCCTTGTGTAGGCTGCAATGATCTTGCTATTCCATGGGGTTGTCCCAGCTCCTCTGCCTAAAGCTTTGGGCCAGTGCAGGTTTTAGGATAAAAAGAGCAGATGAAGAGCTGTGAAAAAGTTGGGTTCACCTCCCTGTGGGTCACGCTGTATCTATAGCTCTGAGGCGCATTCACAGCTTTGCTAACATCTACTCAGAAAGGGCTTTTCTCGTTACCAAGTGGATGCTCTCACCTGATTCCCAGCACATGCCACACTCTGGACACAGCCGAGTTCACTCAGGGTCCCCTCTGTGCTCAAATGCTGTGCGGGCTTCATTTGTACAATGTAGGCTTTGGGAAAGGGTGCCTGGTTCATGCCTGCTCTGACCCCTAGAGAGGCTCCAAAAGGTCTCTGGCCTGGGGCCAGCACCTTTGTTGCGGGGCTCAGGAATCAGGGGCAGCCTTGTCATGAGCACTGGGCTGGGGGTGTCTGGTCAGTGGTGCCCGGGGAGGGAGGCAGGCTGTGGGTTGTGTCTGAGCCTCATCTTCCTGGCCTGCAGTCCTACACCACATATGGCCTGGAGCTGACACGCGTCACGGTGGTGGACACTGACATGCAGGTAGTTTATGACACCTTTGTCAAGCCGGACAACGAGATTGTTGACTACAACACCAGGTGCGGCCTGACCCTGAAGGACCTGGGATCCCAGGGTGGGAACCTCGTGCCCTACCACTGTCCAGTCCCCCGATCCTGATCCAGCTTATGGTTTGGGGAACTCTGGTGCCTTCCCAGCCATCCTAAGGCCCCTGCCCTCCCTGCACCAGGTTTTCGGGGGTGACTGAGGCCGACCTTGCCGACACAAACATCTCACTCCGGGACGTCCAGGCCGTCCTCCTGAGCATGTTCAATGCCAATACCATCCTCATTGGACACAGCCTAGAGAGCGACCTGTTGGCCTTGAAGGTACCCTGGCCTCCGAGGCTCTATCCTCAGAGGGCGAGTGGAGCTGTGGGTCAGTGACCAGGCACACTGCTCTGGAATCCTTCTAAGCCCTGGGTGCCTCTAAGGCCCAGCCCTCCTGGACCCTACCCTGACTGGCTGGCTGTTCCCACAGGTCATCCACAGCACTGTAGTGGACACATCTGTGCTCTTCCCACACCGCCTGGGCCTCCCCTACAAGCGCTCCCTTCGGAATCTCATGGCTGACTACCTCAGACAGATCATCCAGGACAACGGTGAATGATGGGGCGGGTAGGGGGCAGGATTGGGGCTTGGTGGAGGCAGGGTGGGGCCCCAGGGCTGGCTCTCCCTGACCCTCTGCCTACTCCACAGTGGATGGGCACAGCTCCAGTGAGGATGCCAGTGCCTGCATGCACCTAGTGATCTGGAAGATTCGAGAAGACGCCAAGACCAAGCGGTGACCGCCGCCTGCTCACCTGCCCTCCCACTTCCTGCTTCCCAGTGTCCTGGCCTGTCCTCTAGCCCCAGGCTTCTTCCAAAACAGTGCAATAAATCTTGAGAGCTAACCCTGTCCACATCACCAAGACATGGAAATGGAGAACACAGGAGGAGCCAAGTAGCACCCAAGACCCAGCTCAAGATGTACATGGAGCCCCAGCCCCTGTGTGGCCCCTTGTGCCCTCCCTGCCTCTGCCCCAGACTGCTATCATTTGGAAGCTGCTGCTGCTGACAGTGGAGGCCGGGACCACCTGCCTGGTGCACCAGCCAGGCTCTGCTTTTGTCCCCAGCAGTGACCTTTGTAGGCTAACCACCTGCTCCACCCCGCTCACCTGCCAGTGTCCTATGGGCTGGGTGGGCCTGTCACAGGTTTGTTTGGACAGGGGTTGCCTTTTTTTTTTTTTTTTTATTTTTATATTGTTGTTATTTTTAATTTAAACCTGATGACTTGCATAGTTGTCTTCCCCCACCTGGAGGAGCAAGACCCTGGTGCTGCCTTCCCTCCTGGGGGAGAAAGGGGTTAGGGGTCGGGAGCAGTCAGCCGGCACCTCCGTAGCCATCAGGACCCAAGAGTCCAGCCTGGCCTGGGCCTGGTTGGGTGGGAACTGGCCTCCCCCAGCCGCCCCCCAAATGTCTTGACCTCTGGGAACCGAGCCAGCCCCTCTCCTAGCCCCCGGGGCCTGGCCCTCTAATGTCCTGGGGGCCCTGGTGTCTGGACACTTTCCATTGGAGCCCCGCCCTCACCGGGGAGCTGTCAAGGCCCACAGCCCTTCCCAATGCCCCAACCCCCTCCCTCACCCCCAGGCAGGGACGGAATAAATGTTTGTATGGATTTTAGATGTGATGGGGTCCCGTGGTGTTCTTGGTGCCAGGTGTGGCTCCACATACTCTGTGGAGGTCAGTGTCTCCATGGCCAGGACTTATCCCAAGGGGGGGGGGCTGGAAAACCAGCTTTGGTTTGCAGGCTGCCCCCTGGGCCCTGCTCCCTGCTCTGGGGATGCAGTGTTACCCTGCAGACGAAGGGCCCTGGGCAGTGTGGGTGATGGCTAGGGCCTGTCACTTCCAGTCCCTTGGTGGGAGCCAGCAGCCAAGTTCTGTGAGAGGTTGAGTGTCTGAGAAGCTACTATGGAAAGGACAGGGCGGCCATGGCCCACTGTGTGCCATTTGCTGATCCCTAGAAATGTGTGTGCCCAGCTCCCTGAATTCACCCCATTTGTGGTGGTTTGGCTCTTGAGGGGTGAGAGAGCCAGGGCTGTTCAGGATTCTGGTTGTTTTTTAAAGCATATGTGCCCTGACCAAAGGTTGAACTCTCAACCTAGGCACGTGCCCTGACTGGGAATCAAACCCTCAACCTTCGGGAGTATGGGATGACGCTACAACTGAGCCGCGCTGGCCAGGGCAGGAGTCTACTTTTAATTTATTCAGAGTAAAAAGGCACCAAAAATGTGGGACAGAAGATGCTGGGGGTCCTCAGGCCCTGATGCGGGAACGCAACGGTGCCGGGAGGAAGGCTGCCATGAGGAGGCCCCTGCCGCCCTGTCACTCTGGCTTTTGCTGAAGGCCAAGAGGGCAGGATCCCAGGTTGAGGATGGGGCAACCCCTCTCCTGGGGGCTTCCTGGATCGTGCCTGTTTTGGATTTCTCCAGGTCCTGGAGACTGGAGGGGGACAGGATTTGGTCCAGGCAGGCCCCTGCCACTGTCACATCCCTTTGGGGCCATTCTTGTAACCAGCTGACTTTACCCCTCCTCTTCTGTAAACAAGGGTTTTCTAAGTAGGTGCCAGTGGCTTCACAGGAACCTGTTTTCATGTGGTATCTGTTCCCCTCCTCAGCATGAATGAGGGGGAGCTGGGAGAAGAGCTCCCCAGTTCAGGAGGTATGTAAGCTTTCAGCTTGCCAAACCTGTTGGCTCTTGGAGGCCAAAACACATTTCTTGCTGCTCTGGGAGCTCCTCTCCCCGCTGTTGTTACCCCAGGGAGGAAATCAGGTCCCCTGACCCCCTCCTCACACCTGCTCCCAGCAAGATCTCTCCTAAAGCTCCTTCTCCAGGGCCTTTCTCATGAACCACTGGGTAGGGCTGGATTAACGTTTGTTGAGTGAATGAAAGGAGTGGTTTACTGGGCACCCCCAGAAGCCAAGCAGGATGTGCAGACCCAGCTTTCAAAGAAATGTGAGAAGTTGCTGTTCATTCATCCATTCACTCACCCAACATTTGCTCATAGGTGATGCTGGTACCTCAGGGGGACCCAGCCCGAGGTAGGAAGAAGACACTAGGGCACAGAATCAGGTACACACAGCCCTGTCTGTTGGGTCAGGACTGGGCCAGAGTGAAGGACTCCAGGGCTGCGGGGAAAGTGCCCAGAGCCCACTGCCTTCCTAATTCCACACTCCAGGGGGCTCCGAAAAGTGAAAATGTGAAACACAGCTTAATCATCTCCCTGTGCCCCCAAGTTTGACCCTGCCCCCATGAACCCCAAATGTCAAAGGGACCCTAACTTTAGTGGCCCCTTCCACACACCCTCCCACCCTGACTCTAGTTCCCCTGCTAACAGGAGGCTGCTTCAGCCTCACCACTGTTTCCCACCCCCATCACCTCCAGGAAGGCCCCCCGAAAGCCCTGGTCGCCCGTTCAGTGGGCACAAACCAGGACAGAGTCTTATGGGTTTCCTCCAGGTGTTGGGACGGTCTCGGTGGCTCTTAACGGCCTGCCCTAGCCCGGCGCCCAACACTGCGCCTGCGCATAGGAGATGTGACAACCCAGGCCCTCAGACTCACGCCCAGGTAAGTACCTGCCGTTACTTACCGGTGCGTCCTTCCTCCGCCCCTAGTCCCATACTGGCCCTGCCGAACCTCGGCAGGCTCCAATCAGCCTGACCCAGACCCAGCTTTACTAGATCCTAACCCTACGGGGCAGGCCCCTTAATACCCTGTTGCTATTAAGACACGCCCCTCCATCCTGCTCCGTGGAGCAAGACCCCGCCCACCGACCACCGCATCCCCCACCCACCGCAGCCGGCTCTCCCAGAAGCGAGCACCACTCCAGAGACCCCCCAGCGCTTGGCCTCTGCCCTGGCCCACTCACAGGGCCTGCCCCGCCTTTCCTCAAACCGGACTGGTCTAGGCCCCACCTCCTTTTTGGTCCCGCCCTCAGCCCCCCATCGCCCGCCATGGCCTAGGCCCACCCTGCGACCCTGCCCGTCCTCACGCCCGTCCCCCCACCCCCCACCCCTGCGTCCTGCCCGCCCTGGCCCTGGTCCGCGCCTGTGAGCAGCTGCGCTCCGGCAGGTGTGCATCCCCGGGTGCTCGCGCAACTTCTCGGGACTATGCCCGCCTGAGGGAGGGCGAGAGGTCACTGCAACAGCGGAGGGTTGCCCCCTAGAAGGTCTCGCAGGGTGGGGGTCCGGAGGGGTGCTGTATCTGTGTACACGAATCTCCTGGCCCAGGGAGGGCGGCTGGGCCTTGAACCCTACGACTTGAGGTTTTCGGGGAGGAGACGCCGATGGGGCGCTTCTACGAACTGAATAGGAGTGAGGAAGGGGCAAGCAGTGGGGGTGCTTTCCTACCCCAGCTACACTACTTAGAGTGTATTCTGGCCGCCCCAGCACCTCTCCAACCCTACCTGCCCCGCTCTGGGTCTCCTTGGGCTCCAGGTCCACTGGCTGAACCTCACTTTTTTTTATTTGGGGAAGGGGCATGGCATTGCTCAGGCTCCCAGGAGCATCAGAGCTGGCCCGGAGGCACGTCCTCCCCCAGGCCCTGAGGGGACACACGTGACTCAGACAGCAACAGCCTTCCTGCCCTGAGAGGTTTCCAGTGTAACCAGCCTCCTGGAGAAGAAACAGAGGAGAGAGGATGATGAGACCTGGAATGGAGGACACCCCAGGCAGAGGGAGAGCCCAGAGGACGTGCCTGAACAAGCCGGGCCCATCTGAGAACTATAAGCTGAGACCAGAAGGGTGAGGAGGCAGTGACCAGCATGCGGGAAGATTGCTCCCCATGCAGAGGGGACAGCATTGGCAAGGACAAGGAGAGCTGCTGAGGGCCCCCAATGAGACAAATTCCTCGCATTGAAGGAATGACCATGAACTAGGCAGTGAGGAGGTTCCGGGTTCTGTGGAAGGTCTGGTGTCTGCCTCGATCAGAGTCAACTGCCCTGAGACCATGCTCAGACCTCTCAGAGCAGCTTGGCCCTAGCAAACACCTTTACCAATATAATGTATAACCCTGGGGCTGGTGTAGTCAATCAGCAAACACTGATGGAGCTCCTCAGTGGATGGGCATTATGTCCCATGTGGAAGTTGGGGCAGAAGAGGGGCAGTAGGGAAACTCTGGAGGAGATGGGTATGGCCATCCTGGGAGAAGCGATGGCAGCCTGGACCAAGGGCGGCCCTGAGGATAGGCAGCACCAGCCAGAATCCATCCTGGGGTGTCCTCTGTAACGGAAGTTGAGGCAACCTCAGCTTCGTAACTGGCAGGACTGGTGGATGTGAGGCTGTTGCAAGACTGGGGGTCAGTGGAGGCTCCAGATATCCAGGACCTTCAGAACCTGGGGAGGGGGCAGCCAATGGAAGTGGGAGGTGATATTTTGGAGGTGATAGAATAATGGACAGTGTCTAGCAAGGGCTGGGCCACTGGTGTGACCTTGAGCCCTTCTCTCCACCAGCCCCGCCAGCATGGGCAGTCTGGCCCACAGCGAGGACCTTGAGGAGGAAAAGAACTCAGGTGCATGTTTTGGGGCCAGGTGGGTGGCATGGGGTCTGTGGAGGAAACCAAGGGGCATCATAGGGTGGTGGCTGAAATGTGGAGATAGAGACCACCCAAACCCATTTGACAGACCTAGCATGAGGTTTCGCTGGATTACAAATAGTCCCAAATCCCATGACTGAATGCCGGACTCAGGAATTGGGGGCTACAGACTGGAAATAGCTGGGCTGCCCAGGCTGGGCGAGCAGCCTCGCACACCTCGGAGCTGGGTGCCAGGCCTCAGTTTTACCCTCTCTATAGAAGGAATGGGCGTGAGTGAATCTCCCAGGGCCTGTCCTCTGTGCCTAGGGCCTGGCCCACGGTGGTGTTTGTTTACCAGCTCCCAAGCCCATGGCAGAGAGCCAGGTGTCTCCAGTGTCTGGGCTCCCCTGGAGGCCCATTAGCCCTCCTCCAGGGATCATTAGGTGGTGTTCGTGTGCGCCCCATACCACACGCTGCTCTCTCTGGCTTCAGTGTTCACCTGGGAGGTGAAGGCCAACAACAGGACCTACAATGACCAGTTCAAGGAGAAGGCCTTCCTGTGTTGGCAGAGGAAGAAATACAAGGTGGGTGGTCCCAGCGTTACTGCTCTCCCTTACCTCCTCGCACCTAGCCTACTCCCTCCCTACAGTTTTAATCATGAATGCATCAGTTTGGTGCTGGAATTTGCTGTTTCTTTGGCCCCAACCCAGCTTACCTTCAAATCAGTTAATACTAAACCTTCAAAGTACAATGTGTTCATCAGGCTCTGCCTAAAATCCCCTTGTGTGTGTCTCACTCTGGGAAATACTGGGGTCACGGCCCTGCTCAAAGAGTCTTTGCCTCTAGTAGGGGCTCAACTGATGCTGGCTCAGGGCTTTGCACGCAGCTGGCGCTCAGTAAATGCTGGCCTGATGGCTTTGCATTCCACTGGCACTCAGTAGAGCTAGCTCAAGGTCTTGGATTTGGTAGATAATGCTGGTTGGAGGCTTTGCACACATTGGGTGCTTAATTGTTGCTGATTGTGACCAAAGGGTGGGGCAAGACCAGGGTGAGGCCCTGGCCAGGGCAGCGCCCCATGCTGGCTCTCATTCCAGGGCAACACCATCCACACGGCCAAGTACAACTTCTTCTCCTTCCTGCCTTTAAATCTCTATGAGCAGTTCCACCGAATGTCCAACCTCTACTTCCTTTTTATCATCATCCTCCAGGTGGGGTGGAGTGGGGATGGCACCTGTGCATACACCATTCCTTTCACCTGCTCAAATCGCCTTCTCCAGGAAGCCCTCCCTGACTAGCTTTGACACATGGCTCTATAGATACATGGGCGTTCAAATGTGCAACCTGTCTGTGCAGTTGCGGGGGGTCAGTGTCCAGCTCCTCGCACACTGGGAGCAGCCTCGTGGCTGCATTCCCACTGCCCAGCCCAGGGCCTGGCACAGAGGAGGTGCTTAATATATGTCCACTGATGAAGGTGCATGAGTGGCTCCTCTGGGTTTGAGGAGGACACAGCCCCTCCCCATGATGGATGGTCTTGGCCACATGATTCCCTTGGCCCCAACCCATCGAGCTGACCCCAAAGGGTTAGGAGGAAAGATAAGTTGAGAGCAGATTCTCAGGACCTGCCAGGCCACTTTTTTTCCCAACTGGGAAGCTTTCAGTGGGTGGGCAGTTTATAGAGCACCCTGACCCTCACCTAACGTTTCATTTGCCTAACGTTTCATTCTGTTCTGACCCTCTGCTTTTATACATCCATCCAATAAACACATAGTGTGTAGGTCCTGTTCTGGACCTGGGGGCCCTGCCGCTCAGGCCTGAAGGGTGACTGGGAGGAACAGGGTTACAGACAGAGGAGCAGTAAAGTCAAGGCTCTGAGTAGGGAACAAGCTTGGGGTTGGTAGGGCTTCCTGGAGGATGTGACTTAGCAGCTGGCCAGGGAAGGGAGAGGAGTTGGCTAGGGAGAAGTCCCGGGATAGGAGAGGAAATAGAGAGGCAGTTGTCCCAAGCTCTGTGGGGAGCTGGCTGGCCCTGGGCCCAGGTAGTTGGCAGGTGGGACACAGAACACCAGGTCAGGGGCTGGGTGGGAGGGCAGGGGGAGGTGGCTTGGGGGAGTGTCAGGGATGGAGGGTCAGTATTACCCACCCGGCATGACCTACGCTGTGTGTCAGGGCATCCCTGAGATCTCCGTGCTGCCCTGGTTCACCCTCTTCACTCCATTCGTCTGCCTCCTTGTCATCCGGGCCACCCGAGACCTGGTGGATGACATTGTAAGTGGAGTCGAAAGACATCTGGGGAGAAGATTGGGGACAGGGGGGGGTCCTTGTCTTGCTGCCACAAGGGACAGGCACCCCATGGCCCTTTGGCCCTTGCTGCCACACTGGGTGACAGGTGGACTATGCCTTCCTTCTGCTGCCAATAGCAGTTGTTCCAGCAGTCTCCCCTCCCCGACCAGGGTCCCTGGGCAGATGTGGATGGTGTGGGCTCACTATCGGGACCACGTATGTGAGCTGGAACTGTGCTCTGCACCTGGGCCCTCACGAGGGCGGTGTAGGGGCAGGATGGGGGCATGGCTGGGGGTGGGATCACCCTGGGGGGGCAGGGCTGGGGCAGAGCCACCCTCTGACCCACCCCCGTTGACTCAGGGGCGACATAGGAGCGACAGGACCGTCAACAACAGGCCCTGCCAGATGCTGGTGGGTAAGAGGTGAGGCCTCTGGTGCTGTGTTGGGGGAGTTTATCCTAAGGAAGAACTGTGGGCGGGTGAGGACATCTAAGGGGGGCGCCCAGCAGAGTGGCCAGAACCTTTCGTGCCCCCTGGACATCCTGGTTGAGTCCGATGTCTGACAGAGACCCAGCCAGCATTAATTAGACGCCTGCTGTCTACCAGGCCTGGGTGTGGGCCATGAGATGGGGACAGAGGCTGAGGGCCTGATTGCTAACCCTCGCAGGGCTGAGAGTTCAGCTGAAGGGAGGGAGTCTGAAGGGACTTCGATACAGAGTGGGGAGGAGGGGGCAAAGTCAGGGAAGACTGGACCTCCTGTGTGGGCTGAGCCCACTGCACCCCCCAAAGACGTGCAGGTGGGCACGCAGGGAAGCAAAGCACCACAGGAGCACCTGCAGCCCCCTCCCCACGCTGTTCTTCCAGCTTGGGGGTGGCACAAGGACCAGGGGTTCCAAAGATGGGCCTGGTTGGGGTCCCCTCTCACACCTGCTGCCCATCCCCCACAGTTTTCTGTGGAAAAAATGGAAGGACCTGTGTGTGGGAGACCTCATCCGTCTGCACAAAGACAACATTGTCCCGGTGAGCCAGTGTCAGCCCAGCCCAGAACACCCTGCTCCTGGGGGAGGGCTGCCTTCCTGCTTATCTTCCTCCTGGCTCCCCCTGCAGTGCTGTTTCCTTCCTCCTACGCCCACCCTCCCCACCCCAGGCCGATGTGCTCTTGCTGGCCAGCACGGA
Source organism: Pteronotus mesoamericanus (assembly GCF_021234165.1). Lineage (NCBI taxonomy): Eukaryota > Metazoa > Chordata > Mammalia > Chiroptera > Mormoopidae > Pteronotus > Pteronotus mesoamericanus. Next base: position 878,477 of record NW_026555047.1, read on the forward strand.
GCCCAGCAGCCTGTGCTACGTGGAGACGGCTGACATTGATGGGTGAGGCGCGGGTCATCACTAAGGGTTTGGGGGCCTGGGAGCCAGCGAGGCCTTCCCAATGGCCACAGAAGGTGGCTCCCTGAGCCCACTGGGATATGTAGGTCAATTATCCTGGGAGTATTTGTGGGGCACCAGCAAGCTGGCAGGGGGCAGTAACATTAAATCAGATAAAGGGACCCACCTTCTTTGCACCAACATTTCTGGGGCCCTACTGTGCTTTAGGTGCTGCCCAAAAGTGAGAAGACCTAGGATCGTGCCTCAGCCATTTTGCAAATGTCCTGTGTGACCTTGGGCAAGGCCCTCTCCCTCTCTGGGCCTTAGCCTCCTGATTGGCAGCTGGTGCACAGTAGAGACTCAGTGAAAATGTTTGAGTGACTCTGGAAGGGGGCTGGGGGTGCCTTGCCTAGGGTGCTGCCTGTCCCTACCTCTTACCGTGCTCCCCTTCTCATCACCAGGGAGACCAGCTTGAAGTTCAGGCAGGCCCCGACGGTCACGCACCATGAGCTGGCCAGTGTAAGGAAGATGGCTTCCTTTCAAGGTGAGAGGTGGCAGTTCATCCACTCCATCTGGGCCTTTGTCTGCCCCTCTGTACAGTGGGCATGAAAGTTCCCCATCTCACTGGGTCTTGGGGATGGCGATGGGGTCTGCCGGGAGGCGCTGGGGGTTGAGATAACTTTTAATGGGCCAGCTTATCTCAGGTCTGCTTCATGTTCTTTGAATCCATGTAACAGTTGTGGTGTTTTCTGTTATTGTTACAAAACATGCTGCACCATTTTAGCAGGCATTGCATTTTATTTTTGAAATGCGATCACATTAAAGAACATGTTTTTGGTTGTTCAATCACAAAGGCAGCCTGTGTGCGCAGAGACAGGGAACCGACCTATTCATTGCAGTTTCTTATTTTCCACTTGAAAAGTGAGACATTTCACACCTGTAGGTACAACTACTGTTTGCCGGGGCCCAGCAAGGGGCTACGTTATTTTTTTCCTGCCTTGTTGCAAGGACAGTTTACTCTAATTGGTTCTAGAGCAGACTCATTCTCTCAAACCACCTCCCTTTTTCTCTTGACATTCAGACACTGGTTGCATTTGTTTTCATGATGTCTGAGGAAAAGCCTTGTTTACATGGAGGGCTGGGTGCTGTGAGCCAGGTGCTGGGCTGGACCTCGGGGTCCCAGAATAGTGGAGACGAGGCTGGCACCTCCTCTCAGAGAACTCTAGGTATTCATGGCAGAACTGGTAGGAATAAATGTCTATTGATCTCCCAGGATGTAACCAGGAGGAAGGGGTTTTGGTGGGGGAACTAATCTGGCTGCAGGATCAGGGAGGGTTTCCCTAAGGAGTTGTGAGTCCTGGCACAGGGAAGAGCATGTGAAAAAGCCCTGAAGCGTAACAGAGCCAGCTTTGGAGCATCCGGGAGAGGCTACATGGCAGCGGGGTGGAGGTGCCAGTGGGGCAAATTTGGGACAGTATAGAGCCCATGATAGCAGCTGGATGGAATGTTCCCTACACCCTGCCCCACCCTGCACTGGAGTGGGGTGGCCCAACGCCAGCCATGCCCTCAGCTCCCTGGTTGCCCATAGGCAAGGTGGTATGTGAAGAACCCAACAGTCGAATGTACCACTTTACGGGACACCTGAAGTGGGAGGGCAAGAAATACTCCCTGGACAGTGGCAACATCCTCTTACGCGGCTGCAAGATCCGAAATACAGACACCTGCTATGGAATGGTCCTCTATGCCGGTACAGCCGCCCTGGGGCCTCTGCAGTGTGAGGTGTCCTGGTGGGGGTCGGGGAGAGCCCTGAAGTCTTTGGGAAGAAGTCGTGAGGACAGGCCTTGCTGCCGCGTGTCTGCTGCATAAGTTGTGGGGCTCCCAGCGTGACTTCTATTGGGCCTGGGTTCTAAAACTCTGGAAATGGACGTATTGAGCCAGCACCCTTGTTGTCTGGCTGGAAAAAGCAGGGTGCTTATATGTAGATGGGCGGGTGACGGGGCAGGTGGATGTATGTGTGGGTAGAGGAGGGTGACAGAGGGGTGGAGGATTTGACAGATGGACAGGTGGGTAGGTGGATGGAAGAGTGGATGGCTGGGTGGGTGGGTGGATGGATAGATGGATAGATATATGGATGGATGGATGGATGGATGATGGATGGATGCAAACCCTGCAGGTTTTGACACAAAGATCATGAGGAACTGTGGCAAGATCCACCTGAAGAGAACCAAGATAGATCGTCTGATGAACAGGCTGGTGATGCTGGTGAGCTGCCTAGAGCCCCTGCCCTGGAGTGGGAAGGGCCACGGAAAAGGAAAGGGAAGGGGCCCCTCCCCATAGGCAGAAGCCCCAGCTGTCATCTTTCAGACCTCAGTTTCCCTTCTCTGCAAAATATGCAGCCTAATCATACAGACAGGGTATGGGCCAGAGGATCTTCTTATAATCATATTTTAAAAATGTCTTTCTAGAATAAATTTTTATAAAGATTTTATTTATTTTTACACAGAGGGACAGGGAGAGAGAAAGGAAGGGAAAGAAACATCAATTTGTGGGAGGAACATTGATAGGTTGCCTCTCACGTGTGACTGGCCCACAACCCAGGCATGTGCCCTGACTGGGAATCAAACTGGCGACCTTTCAATTTGCAGTATGATGTCCAACCATGTGAGAGACACCACTCAGGGCTATAAAATAAATTTTGGTCCTGACATTTTCCCAAACTCACAGGAGGTAGTAAAATGTTCACCTTACCTCCAGGGACATTTAATTAACAATTCTTAACTTTTTGCCTAATCAACTTTATCTTTTAAAAGCCATTGTAATAATTTTTAAAATAGCTGCCAGAAAACCCAGCAAAACCCCTGTAAGTTCCCCTCCCCATGGGACTGCCAGCCACTCCCCCCCAGCTCCACCCCCGCCTCCCACCACATCCTGATAACAGAGCTTAGGTAGGGTCTTCCCATCCTTTGTTTGTCTTTTACACACGGAGTGTGGGCCTGTTGGTGAGTCCCTGGGATATCTAGGTGGTGCCCTGGGTCCCTCCCATGCTCCACCATCTCGTTTGCTGAGCAGATCTTCATGTTCCTGGTGCTGATCTCTATGGCCTTGACCTTGGGCTTCTGGGACAAGGTGGCAGAATTCAAGGCCAAGCACTACTACGTGTCCGAGGAGCACTTGTACAGTGTGACCACCGAGTCTTTCCTCATCTTCTGGAGCTTCCTCATCCTGCTCAGCGTCATGGTGCCCATGGCCATGTTCTTCATGTGAGCCTTCCCCCCACCCACTACTCAGCAGGAGACATGTAGGAGCTTGGGTGCGCCACAGGCCAGGGAATGACCCAGCTTGTGTTTGCAGAGCTGAATTCATCTATCTGGGGAACAGCATTTTCATCAACTGGGATGCACAGATGTACTACGAGCCCCAGGACATGCCCGCCAAAGCCCGCAGCACCAGCCTCAATGACCAGCTGGGCCAGGTGGAGTACCTCTTCTCCGACAAGACGGGCACGCTCACACAGAACGTCATGACCTTCAAGAAGTGCTGCATCAATGGCATTGTCTACGGTAGGGCCTGGCCCTTGCATGTCCCTTACCCAGGGGGCTGCCCAGTGAGGACCGGCCTCCGGGTGTGGGTGGGCCCCCAGGGAACGGCGACTGCCAGCAGAGCTGAGTGAGTCCCCCGGACGGCTGACCCAGCCCTCCCTCGGCCTCACCCCCCGGCACGCCCGCCCAGACCTGAGCCGCGGCACTGCAGCCAAAGGCACCCTCTCTTTGCGGGCCAACAAGTCAATATTCTTAGCTTTCTCTACTGCACCATCCCTGGGGAGACTCATCTCTGTCCTTGTCCTCAGAGAGTGGACACTGAGCTTCAAATTTCATCGCCTCTCACATGTCACAAGTTAGAATACTGTGCTTCTGATTGTCACAAACCTTTACTGAGAACACTAATTTTTAATTTCATAGCATTTTCATGTTTCATGAGACAATATTCTTCTTCCAGTTCCCCCCAACCAATTAGAAATGTGAAAACCCTTCTTAGCTTACAGCCCACACTCAAAAGTCAGTAGTAGTGCAGGGCATAGGTCACCAACCCCTGATCTAGTTTATAGCTAGGGCACAAGATTTAGAGCAGGAGCTGACGGAAGACCCAGCTGGGTAATTATTAGGTGTAGCAGGCAGTCACTAGTATGAGAAATGGAAATGCCACCTGACCCTCAGCCAGGGCCTGGGGGGCGGGTGATAGGGAATAGTGGGATCTGTGGTGACAGCACCTGGGGCTGGTTTCTCTCATGTTCCTATGAGTGCTCTGGGCCCAGGCTTTTATATGAAATCATCCAATTTCTCAAAGTCAGCAGTCAGGTTTTAAGAATCACCACTAATAGTTCAAAAAAGTTGTGTGCAATGGGGCCTCATGCCACTCCGGGTGGCTGTTCTAAGATCTCCCAGGTAATGGGGCTCCATCTTTCCCTCATTTGTGAGGCTGGCAACGTCCTCTGTTGTTTGGGGTGTCTGGTTCAGAGTCCAGGCCCTAGGAAGCCTGGCACTGGGGGGGACCCCGGGCTGTCTGGGGAGCTGAGGCCTGAAACAAGGTCTTTCCCCAGGCCTCGACGGAGAGGAGGTGCTACATAAGGTGAGTGCTGGGCCTGCAGCACCAGATGGTGGGCGGGGCGGGCAGTGACCCACCCAGGCCCAGCTTGTCCCCCACCCCAGGAGAACCTCTACCTCTGGAACAAATTTGCTGACGGGAAGCTGCTCTTCCGAAACACGAGGCTCCTGAGCGCAGTGCGCAATAACGAGGACAGGATGGTGCAGGAGTTCTGGCGCCTGCTGGCCATCTGCCACACTGTGACGGCACAGGAGAAAGACAGTGAGTGCGTGTGGGCCGCCCAGCCTGCGAGGGCGCTCAGGCCCTGGGACCCCTGAGGCGGTCTCCTGGCCCTAGAGGTTATCCAGCGCAACCCCCAGGGCTCCTGTCCTCCAGCTCAGAGGGTGCTCAGGCCCGGGTGCCGAGCCCTACCCCTCCTGGACTTAGAGGGTGTCCAGGTCTGCAGCTTGAGATCTCTTACTGAGCTGGGAAGAGAAGGTCATCTAGACTGGAATCCAAGTGCCCACCTTCTTTTATTTGGCTTAGAGGTTGTCCTGGCCCAAGAGCTGTTGTCTTGTCAATATCTGGTGGGCACCCACTGTGTTGGTTTCCTCCCCTGGGCTATAGAGATGGATGTAGGACCACCTGCAGGTGCGTGGTAGTGTCTCCAAAAGACAGCAGACTCTCAGCAAGTGCTCACCTCCCCCGATCCCACTCCCATGGTCCCCTCCCCAACCAGATCAGCTGTTGTACCAGGCAGCTTCCCCTGATGAGGAGGCGCTGGTCACAGCAGCCCGGAATTTCGGCTATGTGTTCCTGGCGCGCACGCGAGACAGCATCACGGTGATGGAACTGGGGGAGGAGCGGGTGTACCAGGTCCTGGCCATGATGGACTTCAACAGCACCCGAAAGCGGATGTCTGTGCTGGGTGAGCACCCTCGGCCCAGGGATGGAGGCGGGCAGGAAGGCGAGTGCTTATGGGTAGCCAGGCCTTTCCGTCCACAGTCCGAAACCCCGAAGGCTCCATCTACCTCTATACCAAAGGCGCAGACACTGTCATCTTTGATCGCTTGAATAAGGAAGGCTTGAAAGAGTGGGCCACAGAAGAGGCCTTAACTGTGAGTCCCTGTGGGAAACGGGGGAGGACGGAGGGGTAGACGGAGGGAGGTAGAGTAGGAAGATGTGCCAAGAAACAGTCTCACGTGTGCAGGGTGGGCGTGTACAGTTGGCCAGGCTGTGCTCTTCCCCCAACACACATGGGCAGGGAGGAGCTGAACTACATGCGACACCTGTGCAGAAAGGGCATTTTCTACTAAGTCACACAAGGACCCTCTGTGGTTAGTCTTTGGCCCTGGGTGCCACACTCCTCCAAGCTGGGCCTGGGTTCTGGGACACACTGAGCCTCCCTGCCCCAAACCGCTTGTCTCCATGGGTGAAGCCCAAACCCCTCAGTCAAGCTGTCCAGGCTGTGTCTTTGTGTCTCCTGCTGGCCCCTCTAGACTGGCTCTCTCTGCCTTCCGGGGGGCTCCCTAGGACCCCGGTTTCTGGCTTGCTGTTTCCCCATGCTCAGGTGATACCCCAGGACCTTTGCGCACACTGTTCCTGCTGCTTGGATGCCTTCCTCTACTCTGTCACTCAGGGTCTTTTGGTCCTCAGGGCTCCACCACCTCCTGGTTCCCACCTCTGGAGAGACTTTCCTGCCTGACCCTAACGTGGGGCTGACATGTGACACCAAGTTACCTCTCTCTGACCCACCCCTGACCCTTTGGAGTTCAAGCCCTTTGCAGGGTCCCCAGCATCATCCAGCGCAGGCGCCACAGGAGTGTGTTTGTGCAAAGAACGTCCTGGGCCCCTCACTGGGGACTTCTCAGAGTTCTCTGCTCTGCCAGGATAGGGAGTCTGGGCCAAACACGGGCAGCTGGTCTCTGACTAAGAACTGGGGAAGAGCAGTCGGAACAATGGCCCAGAGCCCAGAAGCTTGGCAAGATGGCTCAACTGCCCCATGGAATGGATAGGTAAACTGAGGCACAAGAAGAACAAAAGGACTGTATGGAGCTTCTGGTAGCCAGGGAACCCCTGTCATGTCCAAGCCCAAACTCTGAGGTCCACCTCCGGTCAAGAACAAAAGCAAGCCCCAACAGGTGTGGCTCAGTGGACTGAGCACCGGCCTTTGAAATGAAAGGCTGCCAGTTCAATTCCCAGTCAGGGCACATGCTTGGATTGCGGGCCAGGTCTGATTGCAGGTGTGCAAGAGGCAACCTATTGATGTATTTCTTACACATCAGTGTTTCTCTCCCTCCCTTTCCCTTCTCTAAAAAATAAATACAACCTTAAAAAAAAAAAAGAACAAAAGCAAGACCTGGGGCCACCTACTAGGGCACAAAGTGGGGGTGGGGTGGGGAGGGAATAGGAGGGAAGTAAGGAGATGGGCAGTTATTTTCCCTGGGGCCACCCAGCCCCCTGGGAACCCCTGGAGCTCTAAGTTCTCCCAGCAGAGGAGGGGTGGGGCTGGATAGCCACTGGGTTTTGTTGTTGTTGTTGTTATTACTTACCTCTCTACCCGCAGTGCCCTTTGAAAAATGAGTCCGAGTGTGGACTGCAGACATGCCTAAGGCCAAGGGTCAGAGGCCGGGGTCCAGGGCTGTGGGAGCCCTGACAGGCAAGGGGTCTGGCGGGGCTGCGCCGAGGGTCTTCAGAGATAGTTAGAAATTACTACCCAGAGTGTAGGGAGGGTGTCCCTGGCAGGGGGCACCGCAATGCGAAGGTCTGGGGGCAGAATAGAACTGGGCCTTCTCGGGGGGCCAAGCAAAGGGGGAGCAGGGTGGCACATGATCGTAGCCCCTGTGGGGAGAACAGGCTGTGGGTGAGGGTCAAGGTTCAGGAGGCCCAGGCAGAGGAAGAGGGACTGAGAGAGGCAGTGGCTGGAGAAGTGCCAGGGAGGCAGGGGGTGACAGGGTGGTGCCTGCCCGCCTGGCCGGCCCCCAGTCCTTTGCCAAGCAGACGCTGCGCACGCTGTGCCTGGCCTACAAAAAGGTGGATGAGGACGCATACGAGGAGTGGCGCCAGCGGCACCAGGAGGCCAGCGTCCCTCAGAACCGGGCCTGGGCCCTGTGCCAGGTGTACGAGGAGATGGAGCAGAACCTCCAGGTGGGTGCGGCACAGGGTCAAGGGGGTTCCGGCCCTGTGGGCCTCCAGATCTCCACGCCTGCCAGGGTAGCCGGGTCCCTGCTCAACCTGCTTCCTGACCTGCCCCCCAACCCCCACCAGCTGCTAGGAGCCACAGCCATTGAGGACAGACTCCAGGATGGCGTTCTTGAAACCATCCAGTGTCTCAAGCAAGGGAACATCAAAGTGTGGGTACTCACAGGGGACAAGCCAGGTAAGTGTCAGGATGGCCGTCCCCAGCAGGCAGAGAAGGGAGATGGGTGGGAGAGAACGCGTATGTGCCCCAAGGGCCACCATCAGCCTCTCGCACTTGTCTGGGATCAACCCTGCCCCAACACCTTGTTCTGGGAAAGGACACAATGGGGTGATTAAAGCTGCTGGGGTCTCCCCGGGGCCTCCCTCAGGGGCCTGCACTGTGCCGAGTGCTTTTGGAGTGTTGAGTGCACTTCATGGCAACACCATGAGTGGAGACTCTTGTTACCCTTGCATGTTAGATGGGCCCAGCTGAGCTCAGAGACCTCAGGGCACCTGCTAAAAGTTGCCCAGCCACTTAGAAACAAAGGTGGCATGGAACCTGAGATCTTGTGTCCCTGGAGCTCTGGCTCTCCCCCACCCCACTGTGTGTTCTCTAAGACCCCGCTGGGCATGGGTGCCAGCAGGACCACATTAGCACTTCTGTGGATGGGAGGCAAAGACACGCGAAACATTTAAAATGGCAGTTTACAACTGTGTTGGTATAAGGACAAATGTCCGGGCTGGAATATATTAACTTTTTTTTCTTCTTCTGATTGTGAAAGGAATTAAGTCATTTTTGTTGGTTCCTAAAAGTATCTGTGGGCCCTAGGCATGATATGTCTAATAATCCCTTGGCCCTGGCCCTAGATTCACCTCCCTCGAGCCGCTTGGCCCCAGCCAGCCAGAGTGCAGGCCCCTTTACTCAGAGCTGCAGCCAAAGTCTCAGAGCTGGCTCTCATTGGCTGCCTGGGTCACATGCCCTCCTCTGAACCAATTGCCATAGGTAAGGGGTGGGGCAGGGTGGGCATGGTCCCCAGGCAGGAAGCTCCCAGAGCCTGAGCCGGGCTGGTTTGCAGAGACAGTGGTGAATATCGGCTTTGCCTGCCAGCTGCTTTCCGAAGACATGCTCATTCTGGAGGAGAAGGAGATAGTGTAAGAAGTGGAGGTGGGGGCGGATAAGTGGGTGGGGGCAGGGTGAGGGTGGGTGGTGAGGGACACCCATAGCTCAGGTATGGCTGTGGGGGTCTGCAGAATGTTCTCAGCCTCCACCTAGCTGGACTTCCAGAGGGAGAAACGGAGGCACAGCTGGGGAGGGGATGGAAGGAAGCTTGTACCCAGGCATGGCTGAGCACAGCTGGGTCCCTTCAGTCAGATCCTGGAGGCCTACTGGGAGAGCAACAACAACCCGCTGAGTGGCAAGGGCTCTCTGAAGAACCGGCTGCTGTCACAGGTCAAGATGGCCATGGTCGTTGACGGAGAGCTCCTGGTCAGTGTCAGCTCAGGGCTGACTGTGGAGCCCCTGGCACATGGGAGGGGGCGAGGAGGAGCAGCAGACTGGGGTTGGGGGCGAACTGTTGAAAAAGCCAAAGTGAATGCTATGCGCAGAGATGGTTTTCAGAGGTCTGGGGCCATGCAGTCAAGTCCAGCCTGGGGCTGGGGCAAGAGGCTGGAGGAGCAGCTAGTACGGAGGTGTTCACGGAGGGGTGGGGTGCAGGCAGCGTGATGTGCTCCCTTCCCCACCACCCTCTCTTTCTGGCCAGGACCAGCTGCTGCTCTCCCTGAGCAAGGAGCCCCAGGCGCTGGTCCAAAATGTGAATGTGGACGTGGAGGAGTCCTGGCAGGAGCCAGGTGAGCAGAGGACAGACTTCCTGCAGGCCAGGCGCATCTCTCTGATGTGGCAGACCCTCAGGCTCTGGCTGAGAAGCATAGGGTTGGTGCCACAGAACAAAGAATCCAACACTCATGAGAGCCCCGAGGTGCGACGGGAGCGGGCCTTTGTTGAACTGGCCTCGAGGTGCCAAGCGGTCGTCTGCTGCCGGATGACGCCCAAGCAGAAGGCCTTGATTGTGACACTGGTCAAGAAATACCAGAATGTGGTGACCCTGGCTATCGGTGATGGTGCCAACGACGTCAACATGATCAAGAGTGGGTGGTGGGCACCAGGCCTGGGGGAGGTCTGTGGCGGGCTAGGGGTGGCCAGGGCCAACAGGCTACGTGTGCCCCTGCAGCTGCGGACATCGGCGTCGGGCTGGTGGGCAAGGAGGGCATGCAGGCGGCGCAGAACAGCGACTACGTGCTGGCCCAGTTCTGCTTCCTGAGGCGGCTGCTGCTGGTGCATGGGCGTTGGTCCTACGTGCGAGTCTGCAAGTTCCTACGCTACTTCATCTACAAGACACTGGCTGGCATGATGGTTCAGATCTGGTTTGCTTTCTATAGCGGCTTCACTGCCCAGGTGCTTTGGAGGGATAGCCCTTTGGGGATTCTCTGCGGGTGCTGTGCCCTTCCCGTGGCCTCCAGGAGAGCAGCGGGCATGCTCACACTCTGAGGTCCTCATGGGTCAGGCTTGCCTGAGGTTGCAGGGCAATGCAACCTTTTCTATGGCTGCATTCATAGAGGTATAGAGTCCAGATAAAAGGAGGGGATGTTTCCTGCCCAGCACTGTGCCCAAAATTTTCAGGGATATTTGGGAAATTTGAAGCCAGGGCAGGGCAGCCCAAGGGTAGATCTTTCTAGGGGTAAGAGGGAAAGCTTGAATCCCAGGGAAGAGAAGATTGTGGGAACTGTGTCCCTGACTTCAAGACTCTCAATAGTGTCATGGTGAAGAATAGATGTACCTTCTGGAGCCTTGGAAGAGTCATAGGATGATGAGTTCCCCTGCGTGTAAGGAAATTATCGGAAAATAGAGAGCTGTGACAGGGACTGAGTTCCCTGTCACTGATACTCAAGCATTCGAGAGGGGGCTTTACAGAATGATATGTATATATTGTTTGTTTTACTTTTTTATTTTATTCTTACTAGATATTTTATTCTTTAAATGCTGCCGTACATAGAATTTATTTTCTTAATTTTCTTTGGGGATTACTCATTGCTGGTGCTTAGAAACACAGATAGTTTCTTTCTTTTTTATTTTTTTGAAAATTAGCTTATAGTTTATTTAAACTGATCATGATCACTAACACAGAAAGATGGTTTCTTGTGTGTTGATCTGTACCCTGCAAACTTGCGGAATTCCTTTATTGGCTCTAGGAGATTTCTGATGGATCCTTTGGGATTCTCTGCATGTCATCTGCAAACAGAGATAATTTTCTTCTTTCTTGCCAGTTTGAATGCCTTTTATATCCTTTCCTTACGGGCTTTGGCTAGAACTCTCAGTAAGATGGTGAGGGCTGGCGTCGTTGTCTTGTTCCTGACCTTAGTGAGGACAACATGCCATCTTTCGACATTTGTTAACTGGAATTATTCTGTAGGAAGAACCAACCATTTCTTCTCCCTCATTCATTTATGAAATTACTTATTTTTTTGTCAGTATTGATTCATGGATATTTATTTGATTGTGTATTTTATTGCTCCAAATGTCCCTGATTTGTCCTTTTGACATGGGCCTGCTTTTCCCTGAGCATATCTTCCATTTCTGGCTCTACAAGAGGTTCCAGGCTCATTTTGTTCTTTCCTTGCCCCAACCCCGGCATCAGCCACTCCCATGGGGAGCCCTGTTTCTTTTCATTAAAGAATTGTAGTTAGACACCAAGAGCCAAGTGTGTGGTGTGCTTGTTGCAACTAGAGGGCTATTAACCTCTCAGTAGATGGAACTAGGAAATGTACATATATTAACCCATGGATAGATGCACATCTCTGTCTATTTCTATTTTTATATCTATCCATCGATCTGCCTTCTGTATATTAAAAAACAATGAGTTCACACTGTTACCTCTGATTCCAACCCCACAGAACAAGGCTAAACTTAGCCTTTCCCAGGTACTCTTTCATGACTCTTCTCCAGCAGTGAGAAACTTGATTTTTGTAAAATTCTTGATCATTATTTATTTGCTCACTTGCAAAATGCACATAAAATGGCTTTTGGAATTGAAACATCCTTTAACTGGATTGGATTCATGTATCGGGAAGGGAGCTGGGCTCATTGTCTGGGGGGGTCTCTTCCAACTCTTTTACCCATCAGTGACTCCCTAAATATAAAATGACCAAAAACCAGTCTTTAGCCATTTTTCCTCCTGTAGCTCTTTACTGAAGCCCTCCAATTAAACACTCAATGGTGCTGTTGTAGAAGAATTAGACCCTGCTTTTCCTCTCTGCCTTTTAATTTCCAGCCTCATTTAACCCAACCTTTGATTTTAACACAAATTTCTAACTCCCCTGAAATCCCCCCAACACGCCAGGCTAGCTTGGGCGGGTCTCCTCAGGTAAAGAGCATTTCTGTTTCTGGCCATTTGGCATCTGAAGGCTTTAGCACTAACCGCATTCTCCCCCCCCCCCCCCCAGCCTCTGTATGAAGGCTGGTTCTTGGTGCTCTTCAACGCGCTGTACACCGCCCTCCCGGTTCTGTACATTGGGCTCTTCGAGCAGGTGAGCAGGCTGGATTTGCCTCCTCCTTCCCTGTAGATGCTCTTGTCTCTGCCCTACCTTCCCCTCTGTGGGGTTGGGGTGGGTTGGGGCAGGGCTGGGAAAATACTACCATGTACCTGTTCCCATCAGAGCCCAATAGTGGACGAAGCCCTCTTGCTCAGCCACCCCTACCTTTGTGGAACCAGCCCCAAATCTCAGTCCCATTGTCTGCCCATCTGTACAACGGTAGGGAGGGGATCAGAAGAGATGGTTCTCCTGTTTACCCTGCTTCCCTCCCCAGAAAGGTCTGGCTAAGAGACCCGGACTAGGGTGGGCCAGGAGAATGTTCAGGATGATGGAAGTGTCTCATGCCTATGCTGTCCAGAGGGAAGGCACCAGCCACAGGCAGCTATTGATGAGCACTTGAGGTGTGCCTGGTGGGACCTGAGGAATGGGACTTTGACCTTGATTTTCGTTTATTTTTTTTAAAAGATTTTATTTATTTTTTAGAGAGAGGGGAAGGGAGGGGGAAAAACGTCGATCAGTTGCCGGTCACATGCACCCAGCTGGGGACCTGGCTCCTATTGGGAATTGAACCAGCAACCTTTTAGTTTGCAGTCTGGCACTCAGTCCACTGAGCCACACCAGCCAGGGCTGAACTCCATTTTTTAAAAAGCTTCTTAACCCTGGCTGGTGTGGCTCAGTGGACTGAGTGCCGGCCTGCGAACTGGGGTTCACTAGTTCAGTTCCTGACTAGGGCACATGCCTGGGTTGCAGGATAGGCCCCTCTTGGGGGTGTGCGAGAGGCAACCAATGGATATCTCTCTAGCATATCGATGTTTCTTTCCTATTCTTTTTCCGTCCCTTCTCCTCTCTCTGAAAATATGTGAATAAAATCTTAAAAAAATAGTTTTTAAACTGTGCTAAAACGCCAATAACAAAATTCACCATCTTGCCATTCTCATGTGCATGGTTCAGGCACGCCAAGAACAGCCCAGCACATGCATGTTGCTGTGCAACCAATCTCCAGAATCTTCCCACTCCCACCCCAGGACGTGAGCGCCGAGCAGAGCCTGGAGCTGCCTGAGCTGTACATTGCTGGTCAGAAGGATGAGCTCTTCAACTACTGGGTCTTCCTCCAAGCCGTCGCCCATGGCACGGCCACCTCCCTGGTCAACTTCTTCATGACCCTGTGGATCAGCCATGACATGTCTGAGCCCTTCAATGACTATCAGTCTTTTGCTGTGGTTGTGGCCCTGTCAGGTCTGCTGTCTGTCACCATGGAGGTAGGCAGGGCTGCTGCCCACTCCACCTCCGGTGGGACCTTAGACACAGGCCATGGAGGTCTTATTACCTGGTGACCTTGCCTGAGAGGAATTAGCAAGTACCCTTCGACCCTGGGGGCTTGGCCCCCACCCTCCCCTACATAGCTTTGCCTCGGGTTCCAGCCCCCGTGGCTTAACCTCCCTTCCTCATTCAGGTCATCCTCCTCGTCAAGTACTGGACGGTCCTGTTCGTGCTGGCCATTTTATTCAGCCTCTGCTTCTACGCGGTCATAACTTTGGCCAGCCAGAGCTTCTGGCTCTTCGGTGTCTCCCCGAAGAACTTCCCGTTTCTGTGTAAGCCCCCAGCAGGAAATGGGGCGGCCAGCCCTGCAGATGGGCGGGAGCTGTGTCTTTAGGGAATTTGCACAAAGGCAACCTGGGGGTGAAGGGTGAGGAAGGAGGTGGGGTGTCGGGAAGAGGGGGCACCAAGCAAGCTCCTAGGAGGCTCTACCCTAGGCCAGGAGTGGCATCCCTCTATTTGCAGATGCTAACCGAAACGCGCTGTCCCACCCCTCTGTCCTGCTGGTGGTCCTGCTGAATGTGTCACTAAACACCTTGCCTGTACTGGCCTTGCGTGTCCTTTACCAAGCTTTCAAGAAGACACACCCCAAGGTGAGGGTGGTTGGGGTCCCCATTGCACGCTCCCGGAGCCCATGCTGGGAGCAGAGACTCCACGGACATGTGGAGCTGGGGGTAGGAGATTGGAGACCCATACGCACACCCAGTGCCCTCATGGGGAGCTAAATAACAGACCCCGGGTCCCCAGGGAAGAAACAGTACTTCCTGGGCTGGCGGTGGCCAGCCTGGTTCTGGTGCCAAGGTCATCAGACTGCCACCGTCAGTTATCTAGGACTCGGGGGTTGAGATGACAGACATGACCTGAAAAATGTTGAGGCAAAAGGGAGAAGTCAGAAACAACCCAAGTATCCATCAATAGATGAGTGGGTAAACAGTATAGTGCATCCATATAGTAGAATATTATTCAGCCTTAAAAAAGGTGGACATTCTGACCTCTGTTACAACTTGGATGAACCTTGAGGACATTATGCTCAGGGAAGTAAGCCAGAAATAAAAAGACAAATACTGTGCAATTCCACTCGCAGGAGGTCCCTAGATGAGTCCGATCCATAGAGACAGAAAGTAGATGGTGGGAGCCAGGGGCTGGGGGAGGGGATGGGAGTTAGTATTTAATGGGGACAGAGTTTCAGTTTGGGGAGATGAAGTTCCAAAGGTGGATGGAAGTGATGGTTGCGTAACAATGTGGATGTGCTTAATGCCACTGAGATGTACACTTTAAAAAGTTAAAATTATACATTTTATGCTTATTTTACCACAAATGAAAAAGGTAGGGGGAGGGAACTTACTGGTTTGGGGGGAAAAAAACCTCTAGAAGAACCAGTTGCAGCTAGGATGGGCTGCAGAATTGACTGGAATAGTGGACCCAGATATGGCCACAAGCCTGTGATACAGGCTGCCACAGGCTGAAGACCTGGCGGCCCCGTGGTTAACTTCTCCTGGCTTTGCTGTAAGGGGGCATTTAAATCAAGTCCCAGGGAAGGACTGTGATTAGCTGGTCCAAAATCAGGTAGAACTCAACTTGGGCAGGGAAGAGCTTGGCCAATGAATGATGGCCAAGGGTTATGAATGGCGCCCACTGGGAGCAGGTGACCTGAGAGCAATGAACACAGCGTGGGAACCTGATTACCCTTGCTCGCCTCTTTGCTCTGCAGGAGGAGAAGAAGGAGGCTCCAACTGAGGAGGCTGCTGTGGAGTCCCTGCCCTACCTACGCCGGGGGTCCCGGGCCCGGCGCTCCAGCTATGCCTTCTCCCACCGGGAAGGCTATGCAGACCTCATCACACAGGGCACGATTCTGCAGAGTTCACCAGGGGTCAACAGCGACACACTGGCCGATCACTCAATCCCATCTGATGAAGAATTGGCCCCGAGCATCAAGGAGTCACCCTGGTACCAGAGGAAAATGTCGTTCCTGGGGAAGAAGAGGCACCAGCACCAGGGGAAGGTGTCTTCCGAGGACATGCAGCCCCGCTCCGTGATGGGCTCCCCCTTGACTGTGGACGGGCAGTTCTCACACTGAAAACGGGGCTCCCTCCACAAACTGGCAATCTGGGTCTTTCCACAAGAAATTGCCTATGAAGCAGGCAAGGCCATATTCCTCAGAGAATCTGCCACCAACCAAGGAGAGGCCGTCATCACTCAGAGAAAGCCAGATGCCATATTCTGAAAGCCAGCCACTGCCTTCTGGACAGTCATCTTTAAAGAACCAGCTAGCATCCCTGGAGAAAACGCCCTTTTGGAAGATGTCGCTGCTGTCCCAGGAGAGCTGGGCATACATCTGGCAAAAGGAGTCCCAGCTCCATAAGGAAGGGGGGACACCACTTCCTGAGTCCCACCCTACTCAGGTGGAAACTGCCACCGAGTAGGGGAGAATCATCCACAAAGGAGGAGCCGATGGAGGTGGAGGCCCCGCCCTCAGAGAGGCAGCCATTACCCAGGGAGTGGTTGCCAGTGCCCAGCAGAGCCGAGTTCCACTGTCCGGTGATCGTCTAGGCTCAGGAAATGTCAACCAGTAAGCACAGGGCATTCTCCCTGCTCCCCGATGTGAGGGGTTCACATCCTTTTCTCTTTCTAATGGCCCAGGTTTGTCTGATCTCAGGGCTTCTTGAGGCGCATTCTTTTCCTGTGCTTCTTTCTGTGATGCATCCTGGGATAGCCTGTCCTGTTTTAAAAAATCGAAACACTCACTCTAGTGGCCAGATGGGTGATTTTCAAGGAAAGCCAGTTTTATTTATTTGTTTATTTTTCCTTTTGCACCCTGGGGTAGATAATGGGGGTAAAACTTTATTGCTCCCAGAAAGGAAAAATGTGCCGAACAGACTCGGCTAACCAGGCCTGGCTCGCTGGCTGCTGCCTGCTGGCCCCTCCCAGGGCAATTGATAAGGTCCAGTTCAGGTGCCACCCCAGTCTGCTCCCCACTGACTGCCCCGGTTCCTTCCCCTCAGATAAACCACCTTACGCTTCAGGCTCCAGAAAGCAATGGGCGGTGACTGCCCAGACGCACGTCTCAGCAAGATCTGCGTCGTCGTGCAGCTTGGCTGGCTCAAAGACCTTGAGTTTTTCCCTGATTCCTAACGGTTCCCATGGAAGGTGGCGCCCTGTGGGGCTGGGGGCTCAGGGACTACAGTGGCCATTGAAGAGGGAAGGGTTTGGAGCGATAAGGACTGGAATGGGTGAGACAAGCTTCCTCCTCCTTTGTCCCCTTTGTCCCTCCCATTTTTGTGGTGGGTGAGTCCCATTCCTCACTCTCCTGTAATGCACCCCCGCAAACTGTCAGCCAACACACACGCCCAGATGAGTGATTAGAAAATAATTTATTGGAGAAAAACAAAACAACAAATCCAGCACAGCAGTGGTTAACAACGATGATGATTTTTTTTTTTTAACTTTTAAGCCTGTCGCCTGAGGGTGGGGTGAGGAGGGTTTCTGTTCCCTCTAGCATTGGGAGGGGCTTTGGATGACCCCAGTAGTGTCTCCCCTGAAAAGAGCCCTAGTGTTCAGTCTTCATTAAACCCTCAGGGCTCTCCCTCACCCCGGACGAGGGAGTCCACCCGAAGACCAGCCAGCCCATGGGATGGGTAGGGGGTAGTCTGTTGGGACGACAGGGAGGAGCCCACAGACCTGGTGGGCTGCTGTAGCTTACATGGCTTTGGGCAGAGCACATGAAATGGCCCAAGTGCCGGCTGATGAAGGGGCTGGGTGGCCGGGGCCCCTGGGGCATGAGCCACCCCGCCTTCATTTTGGGTGGGTTGATCCTCCAAACTCGGGCTTTCTATCCTTCAGGGTATAAGGGGTCCCCTTCCTGGGGCCTGTCCTGGAAGGTGGGCTCTCCTGATCAAAACGTGGGGCCTCGTGCCGGAAGTGGAGTCACAGGCCTGGACACACTAGAGGCCCCATTCATGATTTTGGGAGGCCCCTCTGTTGTCTAGGGTCCCGATGTGGGCTGGAAGGAGGAATGCATCCTCTACTTCCCAGGCTGGACAGGAAGGTGAACTCAGTCCCAGCCCAGAGCCAGGAAGGCTGGGGGTGCCTGGGTGGAGCCTGGCCCGTGCCATCCTGGGTCCAGGGAGGGGTTTCAGGGGGGTTCTTAGGACCTCGGGGAGTTGGGCTACACCCTAGCCTCACATCACCCTGGGCGACAAGACTCAATTGATTGTCTCTCTCCTCTGAACAAGACACTTGGGAATTCATGCTAATGTGAAACCAGCCGGGGTCCAAGATGGCAGTGACAGCTACCTGCGCCCAAGAACCAGGAACAGGAAACTCAGCAGGCACAGGCGGGTGGCATGTGGGCACCAGGAGGTGGGAACCCAATCTGGGTGCTTAAGCCCTGCTGTCTGCCTTCTCCTTTCCTCCCCACCTCCCGCCGGCTGGACACAGATCCTCAGAAAGGGGGAAATTAACAGAGAGCAGCGCAAAGGGGCCTGATCAGCAGGGATCAGGCACAAAACACAAGGATGCACATGGACTCAGGGGGCTCCGGCCCCGCACCCCATTCCCACCCCCCTCCCCATCCACTTAGTACATTATCAAGAAAGAGTACATTAGTCATGCATCAAATCAAATTCCATTGCGTCTTTTTTTCCATTTTCTTCTTTTTTTTCTTAAATTACATTTGAACACAGACCACATAGAATAATAAATACTCTTATAAGACATGACTCCAAAAACAAGAAACAGAACACGCCAGAGAACACAAAGGTATCCCTCTCTCTCTCTCTCTCTCTCTTCCTCTCTTTCCTAAAGGACTCGTTTAAATAAGAAATCTGTAAACGCCCAGTCCTTTGGTCCTTCCAGCTCAGTCTCTCGCTCACGCTCCCTCTGTCTTTCGCCTCTGACTGCCCAGCTTTCGCTGCCTCGACATTCAATATGTCTCCCACGAAACTCGTCAAAGAAATGACATACCATCGTCTGCAAAATTATAATTTAACGGTATAAAGCTTCAAGTCACGTATTCCAAAAACTAGCTAAGGATTTTTTTTTAATCACATAAACTATACATTAAATATTTTGAGGTATTTCAGAGAAAATTGTCAAAGGCTCAAAGGAGCTGTGCTGGAGGTGTTGTTCCCTGCGTGGAGAATGGTCTTTGGTTTGTGATGACCAGCTGGGTGTTGGTGACAGGGGGGTGGGACCCAAGGGGGCTCAGAGACAGGATGGGGTGCAGGCCTGCTGGAGGAGGAAAGGGGGTATAGGAGCTGGTGTGTGTGTGCATGCGTGCACGTGTGTGATATGAAGGTGCTGGAAAGGGACCCAGGAATGGGGGGAGGCTTCTGTGACCTGTGTCAATGGGGCTTGACCTGATCTGACCACAGTTTCTCATAACTAGAATGTTCTACAACCAGAAGGATCCCAAGACAATTTCTAAATTTCCAGCAGGGGACAAAACAGGAGGCTCCTGGCCCCTGACCCTTGGGCCTTGCATGCCAGGAAGAGCAAGTGACTTGCCCAGCAGAGAGTGTCCAAGGAGTCATGTCCCCTGCAAGTAGGTGCTCTGGCCAGTGGGGCCCAGGTGTTAGTGGGTGTGGGGGGTGGAGGTGGGTGCGGGTAAAAGGGGCTGCATCCACCTATGTTTGGGACAGGGGGTTGGTTGCTGAGCCAGAATGGGGACTCTTAGGACACTGACCCAACACCCAAAGGTTCTAGAAGCATCACTCAGATCCAGCTGCTGAAAAAGCCCGAACAATAGCGAGTCGATAAGGACGAGAGAACATTTCACACACATCTTTGGTTCAAGAAAAAGGCACTCATCGACCTCACTATCCTCTCTCCCTCTCTCTCTCTCATTCTCTCTCTGGTGGGGGTGGCGGCACCTAGAGGGCAGGGCCCAGGGCAGGCCCTTGAGCACACAGTCGGAGGCAAACGCGAGGGAATTCTAGCAACCAGCACAAGTCCTTGGGGAGAAATCTTTGGTATCAGGCGTGATTTTTCCAATCACAGACATGAACGTTTGAGTGAGGTAGCCTTTACCTGGGGGAGGGGGAAGGGCATTTCACTAGAAATGTCTCTTGCATTCTCAAGGGGGACAGTGGCCACCTCCCTGGGAGGCAGCGGAGAGGCCCGGGTTTTGGGGAGGTTCCTTCTAGCCTCTAGACCATGAAACCCGAGGAGACAGGCTCTTGGGATCCAGCTGCCGGCCAGTCTTGGAGGTCACCCGGACCAGATGAGCAGGGGAGGTGGGGGGTATTGCTCATCTTCATTTCTGACCCTTCCTACCCCGTCAATTTTTTTTTTTTTTTTTTGGCAAAAAAACAGAGCAAGCAGATTCCACCTTCTTCTCTGTGGAGACAGATGTGGCAAACACAGGTTCGCCCCTGTCACCCCTTCAGGCCCAGTGCAGCACCCCAAGTGCTAGGAGGTGGTGAGTGACTTCCAGAGAGTTCCAAGCAGATAGCAACACCATGACCCCAGCAGGCAGGGACTCCAGAGGTCTCCAGTGCTCTGTGTCCACGGACTTATCTGTGGAACTTGGACGTCGTCTTCTGTTTCCTGGGGTCTGTCTCTCCCTGTGTGTCATTCATCAAGGTGCCTAAAGCTAAAGTGAAATGACAGAAGGGTGCAGGGGGAAGGGGAAGCACCTGGAGTTTACCGGCATGTTTGCGCATGCCATCCCCTCCAGATCGGGGTGGGGTGGGAGAGGGTGCTCGCCTGTGGGTGCTGGGCGGTTGCCACTGCAGGCCCCCCCCAGACGTTAAGGCAGGCAATTCTTGGCACAAGGAATCCTGGCTGCCTCCTGGAGGGGCAGCCGGGTTCTTGGCTGTGGGAGCAGTTCTGTGGGTGGATGGGGTTGGTCTTGGTGTGGGTGGGGGCACTGGTGGGATCCCACTGGAAGTGGCAACCTTAGAAGGGACTGAGTTCTTGTGGAAGGTCCACGGAAGGGTGGGGAGGTAGGCTCTTCCTGCCTCCCTTTATGGGGGATGGGGGGGGCAGCTGGCAAAGAAGGGGTTATTCTTAAAATTCCTTTTTTTTTTTTAATACCCGGTTTATATTTCTAGTATGTGCTTCTTGACCCGCTTTCGGGGAGGACACGATGAGCCCTGGTTTTCCCAAGGCCCCTGCGCACCCTAAATTGAGAGGGAGCTGGGGAGCCCCTTTCTGTCACCCCATCCTCTGAGGGGGGATGGTGGAGGGCTTCCTTTGGCCTGAAGGGGTGGGGTCGAGGGAGGAGGGGGGCCCTTTTGTGCACTTGGGCTGAGGGGTGTGCTGTGTCCCCTCCCTGGGTGTCGGGGACCCGGACTGCACCCCTTCCAGGTGCCCCCTAGGGCGGGTCTCCGGGCCGGCAGGGTGGGGTGGGAGATGCGGGAAGGCAGCGCCCAGGCCGTGGAGGCAGGGAGGGCGCCGAGCTGGGGCGCCTCAGGCCTTGGAGAAGGTGGCAGCGCCGGCTGGGCCCCCGGGGGCCGCGCCGGGCTCCTCGGCCCAGCGATTCATGCAACGGCGCCGCGCGTTCATGAAGAAATTGCTGACGGTGTTGAGCTCCAGGCCGAGCTGCTGCGAGATGGTGACCTGCATTTCTTTGGAGGGCCGCTTGTTCTCCTTGAAGATGGCGATCAACGTGCGACGCTGCAGGTCAGTGAACACCAGGCGCTGCTTCTTTGGCTGCAGTGCGCGCTCCTTCTGCTGCTCCTGCTCCTTCCGCTTGCAGGCTGCCGTCCAGTCACGCGCGGGCGGGCGGAGACGGTGCCACCGCGCGGCCGGGTGGGAGGACACAGGTAGCAACAGGAAAGCACAGTGCGGAGAGGCACCAGGGAGGCAGAAATATGTGAAACAGAGGGGGATGGAGAGACAACAGGGGACAGAGCCAAAAGAGAAGGGGAGACACAGAAATGTTAATAGGGGACAAGAAAGACACCATGGGGCATCAAGAAGGTGGGAGAGACAGAAATGGACGAAGGGGGGCAGTCATGGGTGAAGAGACAAACACGGAGCAAGTAGATAGGGTGGTAGGGGGGACAAAGAAGGGGACACAGTGTGAGCGCAACTCTACAGGCATGAGTCATCATCCTCCAATACCTCTTCTGCAGTCTGGCCCTCTCCCCAGCTCATATCCCCAAACCTTGCCCCACCCCCACCAAAGGCTCCCCACCCCAAAGAGTACAATTTGTGTTGGTGGCATCCCCCCCACCGCCCCCGAAGCCCACTCTTAGGGGATGTTTGGGGAAATGGCTTGGACATTCGGGATTATTTGGATCACTGTAGACGGGCAACTAGGTCTTTGGTGTGCTTCACACATCCCAGTCACCTCCCCCTGGGATGATGGGGCAACGCGGTTCTCAGAAGAATGGTGATGGCCCATGCCTTCTTCCCTGGGCTGTCCTCTGAGGTCTGACCCCCTTAGGGACCCTGTATAAGGCGAACACTGGCATCCATGGCCTGATTCCAATATCTGAGCCTCCACCCTGGCCTGACCCTTGACCCCAATCAGGAGGCTGAGACCCAGACTCGGCCTTGCTCAAGTGCCCAAGGGAGCTGGGAGGATCTGAGAATGATGGCGGTGTGCAGGACCGCCCCCCCACCCCCACCCCAGGGCTGCCTGGCAGAGAGCAGGAAGGGGCTGCAGAAGGCTACCTACTCCTGGCCAGCAGACGCTTGCTTGCGAAGGGAAAACAGCAGCGGCTCCGGAAGTGGAGCAGGGCTGGTGCCTGTGGTCCTGCTCCTCCTTCCCCCAGTTCCAAAGTCGACTCCCTCCTTAAATGCAGTAGGGGCCAGTGGGTGGAAAAAATGGGCTGTCAGCCAGGGTGGGTTACCTCCACTCAGGGACTGGGGGTGCCTGTGGCTTCAGCGCAAACTCTTTCAGAATCCTATTTTCCCTGCCACATACCAGCCTGGGGTTGTAGGTGGTGAAGAGTCTGCCCCATCCTGCCTCCCCATGAGCTCTAACTACTTCCCCAGCAGCGACCAGTGGTGCAAACTGTCCTAGCAGATCCCCACCACCAGCTCTGGAGGTGGCCTGCTGGGACCACACACTGACCTCACTTTTTTTTTGGTTGCAGAACAGTCTGAACTAGATGGCACACCAGATCAATGTCTGTACATATCCACAAAGAGAAATGAATGTTCCCTGCGCTGTGGCTCATTTCTCAGGGACAACAGGTTCTCCCAAGTAACCTGACACACCACTGCACTACTTGTCTCTCTCTGACCTGGAACTTATGGCACTTCTTATTGGCTGTTTTGGGTTTTATGATTAAATAAACGTGATGGCTGGAGGTTACTGGACATTTTATGTCTCTCTCTGACCTGGAACTTATGGCACTTCTTATTGGCTGTTTTGGGTTTTATGATTAAATAAACGTGATGCCTGGAGGTTACTGGACATTTTAGAAAAGCCTCTGGAGAAAGAGAGAGAGAGAGAGAGAGAGAGAAGGAATGAGAATGAAAACACAAAAATGGCAGGGGTGAGGGGTACAATGATCTCAGAAGAAAGACAAATCAGGCAAGACTATAATTAATATTCTTGGAGGGGTATGAGAAAAATACTGTATCGGTGAAATGGGAACAGGATGCTGTTCAATAAAAAGGACAATCAAAGGGTCAGACAATGTGTTAGAATTTAAATATATAATATAATTGCTGGAATAAAATCAATGTAAAGATTGGAAACAGAACAAAGAAGCTGTAGAGATGGAAAATGAGAGAAAGATAATAAAGTTAGAGGATGAATTGAGGGGGTTTGTCAGCTGGTCAAGAGGCAACCCCCAAATAGAGGAGACTGTCAAATAAATAATGGAAAAAAAGAATGCAGACTAAAGGACATGAGAGTCCCGTTTAAAAGAGCACATGAAGTGCTCAGCTCAAGGAATGAAAGAAGACACTCCCTAAGGCCCATCCTTGTGAAATTTTAGAGACTCAGAGAAAGGAGAAGATTATGAAAGTCCCCAGAGAGGAAAGGCAGATGTCATATGAAGGACTAAGAATCAAGTGGCTTTGGGCTTCTCAAAAACTAGGAGACAGCGGAACGATACCTTTAAAATTCTGAGGGACAGTGTGTTCAGCTATAATTGTATGTCCTGACAAACATCAAGCATGAAGGTGGAATAAAAATATAGTCAGACAGGCAACATCTTCTTGAGAAAGCTACTGCAGGATGTGTTCCATCAAAATGAGAAGATAAATTAAAAAGGGAAGGTTGGGATTCAGAAAATATGGTTCGATCTGGGGAAAAAGGGGGAAAAGTCCTCCAAATTAGGAGGGGAGAGACTGGAAGAGAGAAAGAAAAAGGCACAAAGGGCAAGAGGGAAGCCCCACCCAGAGCAGAGCAGGAGCATCAAGGGAAGAGCAATGGGGAGATGACCTACTATGTGTGAAAAATCCTATTGAGCTGGTTTTGCATTTTGTTGGGAAATGTGGGAAGAATATGTGACTGGCAACTATTAACTGCTGGAAAAACAAACATTGTACAGGAAAGGAAAAGCAATCCTAGTACTCTATGTGGCTCAGCTGTCTATGATATTCACTGAAATCATAATAATGTTAGTACTGAATATTGACTTAGGCAAAATAATGTATTTGTAACTATATTGAGAAGCTGATAGAGGGAGACGGTGTGGTATGGATGTGGAAAGATGGTGAGACAAACTAGGGGATGAATAAGGTACTAGGTAGCTTTTGTTTATAAAACAAGGGAGCAAGAACTTACGTTTACTTTTTATCTACATAAAGAAATGTTGGAAGGAAGTGCAGGAAACTGCTTGACCTCCCATCTCCTTGGAACTTGGGTCATAGAAGAGGGTCAAGTCCCCTATTCTTTAGGAAAGCTGGGTCTCAGCAGCAAGGCCAGGGAGTGGGAAGAGTCAAAACTCAGCCCCAGGCCTTTAAATTCCCTTTCTTGACCACCTGCTGTAATCTTCAATTCACTCACTCAATCACTTAGCAATTTACTCATGGATTCATCATACATTTACAGCAGGGACAGAGATAGAAATACTCTTCAGAAAGCTCACAGGAGCTTTACAAATATTCTATCTTCTAAACGTATAATAATTCCATAAGACAGGGATTTTTCTCCTTGAGTATTCAGAGAAGGTGAGCCACTTGCCCAAGGTTGCCCAGTGAGCCCAGCAGGGCAGAACAGAACAGGAATCAGGGTTGACTAGCCCAGACAGGGAGGGAGTTAAGGTGTGAGTCACCCCTTTCCCACTCACCTCCCCCTTCTCTAATCAAGTGCCCAGTGTGTGCCCCCAAGGCAGAGTTGGGGGAGGGGCTGGATGAAGCAGAGTTGTGAAAAAACTTCGAATTTTGTTGATCACAGCAAAAAACAAAAACAAAACAAAAAAAAAAACCCCCGGCTCCGTTCACCGCCCCCTCCCCCCCTTCCTGGTGTTCAATCTAATTACAGCTCCTCACAGCCCCAATCGATCTGGGCTCCAGTTGGAGCTGTTTACCCTGAGCAACTTTGTCACCCTTTCCATCTCCCACAGCCTCCCTGAGCCAGCCTGGGGGCCCCTGCCTGTGGCCCAAAATGCCGCCCCCCATCCGCATCCCTTCTGGCACCCAGGACATTCTCACTGGCCCTACGGTCACTGCAGTCCCTGTGCCGGCCAGGGCAGCCCCAGGAAGAGGAAAGGCCATGAATATGAGCTCCTTTTATGGAAGTGAAAACTAAGGCTGGGAGAGAAGGATGCACCAGGAAGCAGGGCAGGGCACAGGGACCTGGTGTGAGAAGCCTGGACTTACCTGGGGTGCCAGCCGCCAGCCTCAGGCTGTGCCACCATTGCTATGGCCGCCTCTTCCACAATAATTTCCACTAGAGATTTCCGCCTGCATCGCACCCTCTATCATCACCTTCTCTACCATCACCTCCTTCACATCACCTCCTCTTCCACCATCTGCAACTTCTCTACCTCCACTGCATCCTCCATCATCACCTTCTCCAGCACCAGTGTCACTTCTACCTCATCACGCCTCGTATAACCACCTTCATCACCTCTCCACCATCACCTTCACCTTCAGCATCAGTATCAGTATCTCATTGCCTTTCCCACCTCCATCACCTCCCCCTCCATCACCTGCATCAATTCTACCACCATCCGCCATCACCTCCTCCACCGTCAGCATCCCTTCTACTGCATCAGGTCCTGCACCTCTCTCGCTTCCACTATTACCACCATCGCCTCTGTCAGAAGCATCACCTCCACTTTCATCATCTCCACTGCTAACACCTCCCCTATTCACTCCATCACCGTTCTTTTTAGTACCACCATCCGCCTACTGTTTTCTTCATCTCCACAACTATCACCTGCACCAGCACCTCC
This sequence comes from Pteronotus mesoamericanus, assembly GCF_021234165.1. NCBI lineage: Eukaryota > Metazoa > Chordata > Mammalia > Chiroptera > Mormoopidae > Pteronotus > Pteronotus mesoamericanus. The sequence goes on from NW_026555047.1 coordinate 904,486, forward strand.
ACCACCATCTTCTCCATTATCCTCATCAGCAAACACCACCATACAGTCCACCTCGCCTGCGCCCAGTACAGGGGAACTCAGCCCCGGTCCCCTCGCCAAGGGCTCCCAGCCTGTGGTGGGGGAAAAGGGAGCGGCTCCAGACACACGCCCTCACCATGGTTGCCATGAGAGCTGGTGGCAGAGTCTGCAGGGCTGGCTTGTGGGTTTGTTGAGGGGAAGTTGGGGCATCTGACATGCTCTGGGACCCTGGGAAAGTCAGTCTCTTGCAGAGCCTCAGTCTCCTCATTTACAAAATTGAGACACTGCCTCTTTCAAACATTTTCCAGTGCACATCAGCTGCTCCAAGCCCTCCCCACCTCACTGAGCGCCTACACACCTCACTGAGTCCCTCCCCCTCCCCAGCCTCCCACCCAGTCACCTCTCTGTCCTCACCTTCTACTGCTGCCCCTCACTCCGTTGTCACACGGGTCTCATGCCGGGCATGGTCCAACCTCATAGCCTTTGCACTTGCCGTCACCTCTGTCTGCACCTGTCTCCCCCCCTTTCGTTACGGCTTCCTCACTCCCTTCCAGTCTTCGCTCAAACATCTCCTCTGCGAGGCCTACTCCGACCCTCAACTTGATGCCGCCCTCTCCTTCACCCGACCCCGCACTTTAATCTTTTTGTCCTCATCACTTACAACTCACTCTATTTAGAGGTCGGTTAAGTGAGGGTTTGGGCCCCAACTTTCTCTCCCATCCGTCCCCCATGACCCCAGGGACTGAGAGCCCAGGCTAAGCACCGCTGATTTAGAGACCCTCGGATCTCGCGACATCTGGCGCTTCACCTTAAGCTGTCTTCCCAACTGCTCCCAGTCTTTTTAGAGTCCAGATATGAGGAGGGCCTGGGGCTGGCTCCTGGGTGGGGGGTCCCAGAGGCCCTGGAAGGATTTCAAAGGCCACCCAGGAGAGACGGAAACCCCACACCCAAACCAGCCCCCTCACGGGCGTTAACGGATGCCTCTTTGCGGGGTCTGGCCCGAGGTTCCCGACACGACCGGCAGAGGGCAGCCGTCCCGCACCAGCCCACGTTGGGGGGCGGGGGCGGAGGCGGGGCCGGGGCTGCACGTCCCAGTGCAGGTGGGGGCAAAGGGAGGTGAATCGGGGACCCTCAAGTTCCGGATGAAAGCCCTTTCGTTTCAGACCCCCTGGGACTTGCTTCCACAGCGCCTCTCTCTTCCTGCTTCCTGTTTTTCTAGAAAGTTGTTGAGCTCAGCAGACCACCCCACGCACCAGGAGCCCTCCAGGGGCCCAAAAGAGAGCCAGGCCTCACCACCTGGTGGATTATTGCATCGTGGCAGCTCTCTGAGCGTTAGTTTCCTCAACTGGAAAATGGTCTTAATCATGGCCTCTGTCTTGCTGGGCTGTGGAAAGGGGTTGAGCCAGAAAAGTCCTGATTACGATAGTGGGGCTGGGACGAGACCCCAGGCTCCCCTCTGAGGGTTCCTGGAAGGAGCCTGGCTCTGGGCCTCTTTTAGGGGAGGGTATGAATTTTCTCCCCCTCTCAGAACAGGCCTCAAGCCTCAGCACCGCCCCTGGATGCTTCATGGAGAGGGGAGAGATGGGGAGACTAAGGTCAGGAGCATGGAGTTGGACTGCCCCAGCCAGAAAACTCCTACATATCCCTCAAAGCCCTGCAGCAGTGGCCACTCCCCGAGAAGAACCTTCCCCTCCCCCCCACAAGTAGGGCTCCAGCTCCCTCCTCTGGGACCCCCAGCATGGAGTGGGTCCACAGAGGCAGCTGGCTGGGTGTGTTTGTCCAATGACCCCCCACCATGTGGATGGTGTGGCAGTGAGGGGACTCAGCTGAGACCCAAAGACATGGAGGGCCCCTGGGAATACCCTCAGCAGGGAGCACCCTCTCCCCAGCTGGGGAACGAGCAGGCTGGGCAGGCAGGACAGGCGGGTGGGGAGGGGAGCCCGGATCCAGTCAGTCCTCGCTGGGTGTGACAGAATCGGGTGTGCACTGCAGGGAACTGGGATCGGACTTGTCCTCCCCTATCGCCTTCTAATAGACACCTATCTTCTCCTCTTCCCCCGCTCCTCTTTCCTTACTTCTCCCTTCTCCTTCTCTTCCCCCCTCTTGTCCCCGCTTCCCCCTCTCTGTCTTCCTCTCCCCTGTCCTGTTCTTCATCCTCTCCTGCTCATCCTTTCTATCCCGAGCCCTGAGCGGACCGAATGTGCAGGCGTCCCTCTGTTCCCATCCTCTGGGTGTGAGTGTGCGCGGCTGCGCGAGGGCCTGGCCAGGCGGAGGGTGGTGTGCGGGCGGGGCGTGTGGCATACTTTGTTACAGTGGGGGAAGAGTCCACACACAACCAAACCACACGTGTGTGAGCCTGTGAGTAACTGGGACAAACTGTGATAGTAGCAGGGGCTGTCCGGGCAGGAAAGATGGGCAACAGCATGGGGATGTGGGGAGCGGTGGAGGGAAGAGGCCCAGAGCTGGTGGGGGAAGACCTAGGGGCCTGCAGAGCTCAGTGTGACATAGGATTGTAGCTGGCCTTAGGGACACACAGTGTGACAGGGGGGTGCAGTGTGAAGAACTGAGGGTATGATATGACAGCACTGGGTGTGACATTGGGTTGGGATGGTGACCCAGTGGAAACCCTCTGGATCTGAGTGCATGGGATGCAGGCTGTGTCCATCTAGACACCACCCCCCCCCCCCACACACAGGACAGCTTCCGCCTGCCTGGTCCCAGCTCGCTGCCTATTCACCCCGCTGCCATTCCTGGTCAGCAGGGACACCGAGCCTGGGCTCCATGGGCAGAGTGGTTTTGACACACACTCTGTGGACATCAGTTTTGTGGTTTATCAAGTGTATGCAGTGACCCATGACACTGATGTCCTTGTCTCTAAGTAGGGGTGACGACAGTGTCGCTGTGCAGGGGTCATGAGATCTGTGCAGCAAGTAGTTAATTAATGGGACCTGCAGCCTCTTCTTTCCTTCTCTATACATTTATCAGGCACCTACTGTGCGCACTGCGCATGAGGCACTACTGGGGACAGCTGTGAGCAACACAGACATGGCCCCTGCTTCACGGAGCCACGAGCTGATGTGGAAGCCACGTTGCTCCAATAATCACAGAGATGAATGGAAAGGGACAACCCGCCTGGTTCCAGAACAGGGCTGCTGCGGCCTCACCCAGAACAGTGGGGGACAGAAGTGGAGAACTTGGGGGAGTAAGATGTGAGCAGGACTGGGTTCTGAGAGGTCTCCATGTGCAGACAGACCTGGGTACGGAGGATGGAACTGAAGACAGAGCTTGAGCGTCTGGGACAGTGAGGGAGAGGGGATCGTATAGCCCAGGGGAGGGGAGGAGGCAGGAGGCAGAGCGGCGTAGGGAGGAGGGCCCCGCCCCCGCCAAGGCTGGATGTGATGAAAAGACAACAGGATGGTGGCCCCCGAAACCACTGATGGGGGCACCTAAGTAATTGTCCTTTTCCCTGTGTCATATTGTCTGTGCAGCACCCAAAGCAGCAAATGAGCATTCTGTCTCTACCCCGCCCCCCGACTTGGTGCCCTGGTGTCTGTCACTCAGGGAACACGGAGTGGGGGTGTGGGAGCAAGAGCTGTTGCCCGGCTGCCCCCTCCCCTCCAGCCACCTCCCGCGTTCAGCTCTGGCTTCACGGAGCAGACAATTCAATACGGAGCCCAGTTTCCGACTGGGATGATGACCGGTTTCCTTGGCGACGAGTCCCGCCCCTGCCACCAGCTGCCCAGCCCCAGATGTGGAGAACATTGATGCCTTCACCCTGGTGGCTTGTCCCCACTGGGCTGAGCTGTCCTGAGCATCTCCTGCTGGCTTCCCCAGGCCAGAGAAGTTGGGTGACTAGCCCAAGGTGACTCAGAGATCACTCTGAGGCGGGTCTGGAGAACTGCATGTGTCCACCCCCTTCCCCCACGCCCCGCACCCTCGAGGGACCTAGGAAAGGGGTTCCCACTGGAGGGGCAGAGTCAGTGCTGCACCAGGCCCCTGCCCTCAGATGAGGACCCCTGGAAGCCTCAGCAGCCCCTCATCTGTCCCCACTCTGTCCCTGCTGCCTCTCCACTTGTTGCCTCTTTTCCCCTTCCCCTGCTTACTGGGCCTACACCCCCCAGTCTGGCTTCCCTGCATACCTTGGCCAGTGCCCAGCCTTTGGGAGAGGCCTCCTTCCCTCCCTCCTCCCCGCTGCCCCGCGATGGGATTTTAATGGCCGCATTTTCAAATTAGTTCTGAGCCTTTCAAAGACTTATCAGGGAAATAAGTATTTCCACTGGACTCCCGGCCACCCCTCCTGGGGCTACATCTGGAGGTTCACTGTAGGGGGTGGGGCACAGAGAGTCTCCCCCATTCAGGCACAGTCACACAGGGGCAAACACACACACACACACACACACACACAGCTTTATTCTTAAAAAATGTTGAGAAGTCATAGCTCCGGCAGTTGGAAATGGATTTGAAAAGGATGACAGGAAAGAACCCAGTGATAAGAAAAAGATCAGAGAGGCCAACTCAGAAACAGGAGTGGAGGGGACCCAACATTTCAATAACTGACAAACAAATGCACAGATCAACTCACTCACAAAATGGTCCACCCCAGATGCATTCACCGCAGCCCCAGGGTGATAAAGAATCACTGGGCAGGAAGGTGACTGAAGAAAGAAGGAAATGGACAAAGAGAATACTACACAGCCAGCAAAAATGGCCCCGTGGCTCTCTTTTCTGATGTGGAATGCTCCCGCGTCTGGAGGGGAACAGAGTGGACGCTCTCTCATGTGTGCGTGTGTGTGTTCAAGAAACGGAGAAGGAAAACGATGTGCTGTTGCAGCTTCAGGATTTAGTGTAACCTCTCTCTAGGAGAAACAGAAACCTGTTTGCAGAAAGGAGGGGAAAGGAGGATGCCCTCTAGTTCCATTTAAATCTGGAGCCGAGCAAATGTGTCCACTGTTTAAAATATAAACGGCAGCATTTTTAAAGAAGTAGGGACAGAAGGGAGGTGGAAGGAGAGAGCAGAGGCTTTGTCATCTTCCTACTGCCTGAGGGAGCCTTTTTCTTATCCACTCCCTGCACCCTCTGGGCTGGGGATTCCAGTCTTCATTTGGGGGAGCGGAGGTGCGTGGGAGAGGGGGAGAGCGGCGTGTCCACGGTCTTCGGCGGGCACCACCGCCCCGCCATTCTTCCCTGAGCGCCCCCTAGCCCTCCTCCGCCGCAGTCCTCCCCGGGGAGCCTGCGCTGCGCCCCCGACGGACCTTCGCAGCGCAGAGCCCACCACCACCCTGGGGAGTTCGGCGAGAGGAGGGCGAGCCCGAAGGCGGCTCCTACCAAGGAGGCTGTGGTTTCCTCCGGGGCGGGATGCGGGCGCCCGTGGTGGGTTGCGCTCTCCCACGGAGCGTGCGCCGATAACGCTGAGGCCCCGAGCCGCGGGTGTGCAGGGCAAGGGACCGAGTCGTCTCAGCCCGGCTGTGGCTCCGTGTACCCAGGTCCTGACAGACGGCGGAGGGCCGGTGCATGCTTGATTCTTTAGGGTGTAGGTGGGTGTGGGGACGACCCTCCCTGGCTGGACTCTACGGCTGGTTTCCCAGACAATTCGGGGTAACATTCCCCTGGTGAGGGAAACAGGTACCCACATCCGCTCCAACCCCTGCCGGGGCACAAGGGCGCCTGAATATGCGTGGGCCTTGCTGTCCCCCAACCAGGTCCCCTGTCCACCCACACTCCCTCCCGGTGGGCAGATGCGACCCCTTCCCAAGCCCGCACGCTAGGAAGTAGGGTCAGACAGCATCTGCCTGGACGCAGGGAAGAGGCCACCGGGCAGGTCCCCCTCTGGGCTGGGGGCGGGCGCATGGATGACTACCAGCCACTGGCGTAGGTCTTGGGGAGTTCTTCCTGACGCCCCCCAGCCCCGAGCAGCCTCGAATATGTCAGACCCCGCGGAAGGTGAATGGGGGTCCTGAGCCGGAGTTTCCCCAGGCTAGTCCTAGTGTGAATGTGGGCATCTGCATTTGCATCCCTGCCCCTCTCTCCCTGGCCACCTGGGCCAGTCATGGACCTCTCTCCTTGTCCCTGCTTCCACCTGCTGTGAGTCTGTGGTCTTGCGCCTGTGATTCGGCAGGTCTGAGGCCCCCTCCACCTCCTCTCCATCTGCATCTCACCAGAGGTGAGAGCAGAGTGCAAGAATCCAGTCGTAGGAGGGTCCCGTGTCCTGGTCCTACCCGCACCTAAACCTACTAGGCAGAAGGGAAACTGAGGCTGCAGGTGTCCCGGGACTGGCAGAGGTCATGTGAGTCTCCCAGGCCAGTCTCTCCCCTCCCTCACTAGCACTGCTTTCCTTATTGATCAAGGGCCGTATTTAATTAAAAACTTGATTCAAACAGCCTGAGCTCCCCAGGTTCATGGCTACATACAAAGACACCAGCTGCAGGATCCCAGCCTGGGTCCTTACAGCTGCGCTGGGCTCGTCGCCTCCCAGCCTGCCTTCCGGGTTCCACTAGCTGGCAGTGCCCTTCCATGGTCACACAGGGCAGGAAGTGAGGGTTCCGAAGGCTGCCGCAGGGGCTTCCTCCGCATTCTAAGTGCTCCGGGGGCCATTGCCAGGGTGCTAAGCAGAGGAGGAAAGAGCTTCAAAGTGATCATAAAAGACCCCTGCAGCTAAGGGGGAGAGGATAACGGAGGTGAGAGCGGAGGCTGGAGGCCAATGAGAAGGAGCTGTTGGCAGGAGATGGGTCACTCATGCTAGAGTGGTGACAGTTGACCAAGAAGAAGCACAGGAGTGGGGAGATTAGGGGGAGGACTTTATTCCTTCAGAATAAAGGAGCCAAAGGCCAGCTCCAGCCACTCGCCCTGCAGACGACTCCCCTGGACTCATCTGTGTGCTTATCCGGGAACTGGGGCTGACCGTCCATTTCTCCCAGGTAGGAAGGGACTGTCATGGAGCCTGGGGCTCGGAGAGTGCTGGACTTCCAATGCTGGGCCCAGGCTCACCCTCAGGGTGGGGCATCAAGGAGGGGTGCCATTGAGGAGCCTGACGGCATGCCAGGGAACGCATGGGGGTGGGAGGAATTCTGGTGGCCTGGAATCGGATGGGGGGAGGGGAAATTGGAACCTGGTACCCACACATGCTCCCTGAGGGTCTCTGGTGGTCTCTGGGGGGGGGGGAGGGCTCATGTGAGCCCAGAATCCTGCCACCCTCAGTCCCCACTGGCCACTCACCCGAGGGTCACCCACGCTGTGACTTTAAGAGCCATGCTACTGCCCTCACCTCAATTCACTGAGCGTCCCTGCTCCCACCCTTTGTCTCTCCTGGGCCACCTGCCCGGACGTTCCCACCTTTGCAGGAGGTGGGAGCCTGAGCGTCTCAAGCTGGGCCTGCACTTCCATCACACCCGAGGATTAGGAGGGCTGCAGACCCTGGCCGGCGCCCCTTTACTGCCTGGAGCTGGGACCGTGTCGCCTCTGGTTGGAACTGTCGCCATTGTTCACTGGATGCGTGGCTTTGGCAAGTGCCTTCCATCTTCTCAGCCTCAGCTTGCTAGTCAGTAAAGTGGGCACAAAACCCCATTTGGCTTAAAAGGTCATTGCGGGTGATTTTCTCTCTCATCCCCAGTGGCCTGGCTGAGAGGCAGGGGGAGGGCTTCAGCACCGCAGCCAGCTCCTCTCCTCTCCCTCCCCCTCAACAGGAGAGGGGCGGAGCACAGTCGCTGAACCCGGGCAGAGTGCTGGGGCTGGCCCTACTCGGGTCTGTGGTCTTGGAAGAAGGGGGCTAGTTCTGGGGGGACCCAGGGTCCTGTGAACAACCCCATATGGCTCTGGCACACACAACCCCAGACCCAGATTCCTCTTACTCCATGCTTCCCTGTGAGGGCCTATCCCGCGGCCCCTGCCCAATCTCCGTGGATCCACAGAGCATCGTCAGCTGCAAGTGACTAGGACCCAAGCCTGAAGATGAGAAGTGGGTGTGAGGGGGTGATTAAGCAACATGGCCTCAGGGTGCAGTGTCTGTAAAGGTGCCCTGAAGGTCTCTATGGGAGGAGGGGAGAAGGGTTGATTAAATTGACCTTAGCAAGCACCTGCTTGCTGGTATCTGATTCTATTTCTCCGATGAGGAAACAGAGGCTCAGACCCTCATCCAGGATCAGCCAGTGTTGCAGCCCAGGTGACTCCTGGGTCTCTAATCTCTCTGCTGCAATGTTTTTTTTTTTTTTTTTTGGGGGGTGCTCTGCGAGAGGCATGTCCTCCCAATTTAGGTTTTTGCCACCCCCTCCAGACCTGCAGGCCCTGACCACTGCTCTGGCCACCCACCACCAGCCCTGGTGACCACCATCACTGCACCCACCTCCCTGTGCAGCCAGGTTCCAGAACTGGCCCCCTCCTTACATCAGTCCCTCCCACGCAGGCCTCCCGCATCCCTCAGGCATCCTGGGCTCTGGAATCACCGGTGGGCCTAGGGGGAGGAGACAACCCGTCTTTCAATCGCCTCCATCTGATATTTTATTTTACACATATTTTTTCTGATTAGTTACAAAAAATATTTTTTTCTCCGGAGTTGCAATTTAAACAATATTTGAAGCCCGCCGAAGCTATCGACCAGGCAACGGTGATGAATTAGAGACGGTAATTCGAATTCATCGACCGCCCCGCCCCTGCCCAGGAGCCTGCTGCCCCTCCCCCAGCCCCTCTCCCATAATTACTGTTTGAGACAGAGCAGGGGAGGGCTTCGAAGAGGAGGTGGCTGGGAAGCTGCCAGAAATCAGAGGACCCCGGGATGGGGTGGGGTGAGGCCCCCATGGGGACTGGCCATGCTAGGACTAGTGGGTCCCAAAATCTAAGATCGTCAGACCCAGACTTTACAGATGGTTAAACTGAGGAACACAGAAAAAGCAGGCGGGGTGGTTGGAGGCAGGGTGGGGGGACCCTGAGGTCCACCTGGTCAGATTTCTTGGGTGCCTTGCAGAAACAAAGAAACCACCCCTTCCCCTTTGGTCCCTGATCCGGGAAAGAGCGAGGAGGGAGAAGCCGGTAGGGTGAGAGAGGCAGAGAGACCCAGGCCCTGTGGACCCCATGCAGAGGGGTTATAGTCCCCAGGACTCTCGCCTCCCCTTTTATGGTCTCCCTGTCTCTGCCCCCCCCCACCCCAGCCCCCAATCTCCTTCTCCCTCTCCCTCTTTCTTTCTGTTTCTCTTTTGGTCTCTTCAGTTCTGTCTTTTCATTTTCCTTCTTTGTTTTTGTCACTCTCCGTTTCTCCTGCCTATCTCTGTCTCTTTTTCTCTATCTCTGCATGTGTCTCCCTTCCTCCTCGGCCCTTTCTCCTGGCCGCAGTGTTGGGACCAGACACCTGAGGGGACAGCCCTGACGCGGGCAGGCACGCGGGCCAGAAAGGGGCCCGCGATTCTGTCGACCGGGAGTCGGGGGCGGCACAGAGACCGTGGGGAAGGCGGGACGCTTTCGCTGGGCCCGGGATGGAGAGGAGGAAGGTCGTTGAGTCCTCCCTGCTAGGGTTTAAACTGTGCAGAGGCGGAGCAGGTGAGGGCACCTGGAGGCGCTTCAAGCTGCCCCCCAGCATGGTTGCACATTTGGGGGAGGGTGCACCCTGCCTCCTTCCTCTAACCGCCGAGATTTGCCGCCACTTAACCGCTTTTCATTTGCGCAGCAACCGGAACTAAAGGCCTTTCCGCTGGCCCGCGCCTAATTACCCCTCGGCCCTCAGCCGCCTCTAACATCCCAGCCAGTGCCCCGGTGTAGACGCGGCCTCAAGTGCGCCTTGGGTGCGGAAGGTGCCCAGATCCGGGCTCACAGACCGGGAGGGTCGGTGGGGTCTTGGCTAGGGCCGTGGTGGGAGGAGCGAGGGACACACCCGACTGACCAGTTCATTATTCCCAACACCCCAGCGCTGACAGGCCCTGCACTCGCCCTCTCCGCTTCCCTCCTGCGCCCCTATTCTGACTCCCATTTCCCAAAAGGGGCAACCCAGGCTCAGAGAGTGCGCCTGCTTCTGGAGATGCAGAAGTCAGGGAGGCCAGCCCACCCACCTCGGATTCCACGGCTGTAGTTACAAGGGCAGCAGGACGGGAAGCCCAGACGGCGCAGTCAGGGCTCCTACCAAGGCTGGCACTACTCCCCGGCCCCCAGAAGCAGCACCTTCCATGGGACTTTCCACCTGCGCTTTGTTCTTTTGAGGCCTTGGCCTCCCTTCTGGGTTGCCCCAGAATGTGAGACTGAAAGACCATGAGTGGGCTGTGCTAGTTACATAACATGAGAGCGACATGTGTTCTTTGGGATATACCCACATTGGACACGACGTCCCTGAACTACATGCTCTGGGGAGCAGGTAGAAGGTGGCCGGTATGGCAACGTCAAAGTCAAATGCCACATGTTGCCCATTTGACGAGTGCCACTAAGCATCTAATGCATTCTGGTGACAGCTCTGGCCAGAGAATAGGGGTTGTGCACTCTGCTGCCCGATGTCACCTACACTGCACACAGCAGGCTCTGGCTATGTGTTGGTGTGACTGAGTGTCCCCTTTGGGCATACCTGGTCATTGCATGTGTCTTGGGGAGAAAGACAGAGCTAGTGTTGGCCTTACATAAAACCGTCCAGGTTCCTGACACCATTTCTAATGTCTCACAATGACCTCCCCGCACACTTGTCACCTGCCACATATGAAGGAGTATTTGTTTCCCCATTCACCAAAGTGGAGAATCTAGGAAGCCCCTAGGCAGCTCGGTTAGTCTCCTCGTACTGCAGAGAGGGAAACTGAGGCTTGTGTGTGGGCACAGGCTTTTCGGGCTGTCTAGTATGCTGGGGGAGGGGGGATGGGAGGAATGAACATAGGGCCCCCTCTCCAGCCAACGTGTGTCCCCTCTTCCCAGACGCCATGTCTCGCAGGGGCACAGCCAAGGCTCTCCCTGCCCCTCTGCTTGAGGGGCGCCTAGGGTGAGTTCCAGCCCATCCCACCCAGCCCCACTCGCCCCTGTGAGCAGAGAAGCCATTGATCCAGCGCCTGCGGCAGCTATTGTCCTAGTGTCTGGGGCATCTGCAGCCCCTTCCCCAACGTGGCCAAGGGAAGACCACCCCTCCCAAGCCAGGCCCACTGAGGTGACAGTAGGGGGGCTTTCCTGCACCCCCAAGTGCACCCAGGAACAGGATGCTTCGTCAGGCCACCTCTCTGAGGGCAGGTGTGGACCCAGCTGTTGTCAGCTGGGAGGGAGGAGGGAGTGGAGTCCCCAGGGGGGCAGGGGGCTGAGTGAGACGGACACAGAGGCTGAGAGACAAAAAGAGTGACAAAGAGGAGAAAGAATGAGGGGGAACAGGAAAAAATGGCAAGCAAGAGAAAAACAAACAGATATGAGGTTGCTCTGACAGAGAGGCGGTAAAAATAGGAGAGACACGAAACAAAAACAAACAAACAAAAAAGCACGGCGGGCAGGGGGGTGTGCATCTTGACCAAGAGTAAACGCCGGTGGGCGACAGGCGCGGATGTGAAGGCCTCGGAACCACACGGGCAAGAGTTCCCCGGACCGCCCCTCCCCCGCTCGTTCTCCAGTGACCTTTGCCAGCGGCCGGAGATGGGGAGGGGGCTATCGATCGCAGAGGCTGAGCCACAAAGATGCACGCGCTGGGGCCAGGGGCTGAGCACCGGCCTGGCCCTGGCCGCCAGCGCGCCCTCACCCGGTGCGCCGTCCCAGTTCTCTGCCCCGGGGCTGGAGGCACAGCAAGGGACTGTTCGAGGGACTGTTCGGAAAGAGGAGAGTGACACCCCAAGCTGACAGCAGCGGCGTGTCTAGGCCACAGCACTTCACCCCCACATACACACCACACATACATTAATCGACCCTGAAGGCTGCTACGGGGATCCTTGGTTCCCGGACCGGTGATGCGGGCAGCTATGGGGGTGGAGGGGGAAAGGCGGCACAACACAACCCTTTTGGCGACGGTACAGAATGGCAGGGGCACAGATCACGCTCTAACCTCCTGCAAGAGAGCCCCAAGCCGGCTGGAGGGGCGCACGGCCGGGGCATGGGGGGGGCGGCCGGGGCTGCTTGGTGCTGGGGAGCCCTGAGCCAGCGCCCCGGGGTCAGGCGGTGTGCGCCGCGCTCCTACCTGCGAGGCGCAGCGCCGACATACGCTGGAACTCGGGCTCCTGCAGCCACTTCCACATCCTGCGGAAGGTCTCGCGGCCCGACTTGAGCTTGCTCCACGGCTTGGGGTTGCGCAGCAGGTCAGAGAGTGTGCCCTGTGAGCGGCACAGGATGCGCTGCGCGAAGATGGCCTGCGGGATGCTGTAGCGTTTCAGCTCCGCCGTGATGCGCTGCGCCACCTCCTTGGTGTTGATCTCCTCGGCCGCCGCACCAGCCCCAGGGCCGCCGCCACTGCCGGGGCCGCCGCCGCTCGCGTGCGGCCCGTGCGCCCCGACCGCCGCCAGCCCGCCCAGCGGCGCCAGCAGCCCAGCGGAGCCCCCGCTGCCAGCGCTGCCGGCGCCCCCGCCTCCCGGCAGCCCGCGAGCCAGCGCGTCCTCTGCGCGCCCCAGCAGCGCGGCGTGCGGTTCGAAGGCAGCGGGCGGCAGCAGCTTGTCTCCGGCCAGGTGGCTCGGAGCGCCGTAAGCGGCCAGAGGAGGGGGCGGCGGCGGCGCCTGGGACTGCGGGGCGCCGTGCAGTGCGGGTGGCAGCGCGTTGGGCAGCGGCGACAGCGGCGACCCCATGGCGGGCAGCTCTTTGCCGTAGGGCCCATAGAGGTGGCCCACGGAGGCGAGCGCAGCGCGCTCGTCGCGCATGAGGGTGAAGCTGCCGCTCACGCTGGCAGCCAAGCGCTGCGGCGGGGGCGGTGGGGGCGGTGCGGCCGCCGGGTGCGGGTGCGCATGGGGGTGGCCGCCGTGAGCCGCGGCCGCCGCGTGCTGGTGGAACTTGTCGGCTACGGCCGCGAGCGGCGGCAGGTGCTGCAGGGGCGTGAGCGTCGTGTAGGTGCCGCCCAGGCCGGGTGCCTCGCAGGCCATGCCCATAGCAGGGTGCAGCGGGCCAGCCAGCTCCCCGCGGAAGTCGGCGCCGCCGCTCGCGCCGGCCGCACCGCCCGCGCCCCCGGCGCCGCCGCCGCTGCCGCCGCCGCCGTCCAGCAGGCTCGCCATGCCGGCTACCAGGCTCGGGCGCCCGGGTGCCACCAGGCCGCGGTGCTGCGTCGCCGCTGAGCGCGCGTGGCCTGGGCTCAGCAGCTCGCCCGCCTGCGCGTGGGCCACGCCGTGCAGGCCCCCCAGGCTCTCCAGGCTCAGCTCCATGCTGGGCCGCCCGCCCGCCGCGCGCGCTCCTCGGCGCCGGCCCGGCGCGCTCAAGGCCGCTGCATGGCCCCCGCCCGCTCCCCGGTGGCTGCGCGCAAGGCTTCCTGGCTGCGCGGCGCAGGGCCCGGCTTGGCTGCGAGCGCGGCCACCAGGATGTGGCGGGGGAGCAGCGGCCGGCAGCCGGGTCCGGGTCTGACGTCAGCGCCCCCGCCCACCCGCTCCCCTCGCCCCCGCCTCCCGCCACCTTGCTCTCCGCCCTCCCCGGTCCCCTCGAGCGTCAGGCAGACGGGAGTGGGCTTTCTGGGGTCTCCTGCCTCTGCGAGGGCCGCCTGGGGGCCGTACTTACTGAGGACTACAGGAGGGAGTCTGGGGACAGACTCTGGCGAAGTGGGGCTGGGGCCTCCTCTGTGCACCTCTGATTCCGCGTCCCTCCCCAGAGAGTCGAGAAGAGTACTTTGCTGCCAAGTGCCCCTGAGTCCATCTCATGGGAGTGTGGTGGGGTTGTGACTGACTAGGGACCTACGCTCCACGTGTTTTCCCGCAGCGCACACACAGACTTTAAGAGGTGGGTCCCTCCGCAAGTTCGGCTCCCTCTACACACGCACTGGGGAGTCACAGCCCTCTCACACGACCTCTCTGGGGGGCAGTGGTGAGGAAGGGAAGGTCCTCACGTTGGCTCAGGGCCTGTATGCTGGAATGTCTGGGTCTACTCCTGATTGTGGGCAACTGGTCCTCAGTTTCCTCAGCTGTACAATGGAGCACCTGGCCTCAGGGGTGCCAAGGGCCCCTCCCAATTCCAGGTTCTTCTTTCTTCCAACCTGAGGCTGGGACTGCTTCCCAAGGAGCTCCTGCTTCAACCACCCCTTCTCCCAGGGTTTCTCTTTTGCTGGGGGATTGAAGGTCCTCCTTTTTATCACCACTTGGAGAAAGGTGGGGACCAGGGGCCCCTGTGGAACTGGGATAAATGGGGGCCTCCCACACTCAAAGAGACCCCCTCCTGATCCCTCCAGTAGGGTCACATGCAAGTCAGGAGGGGATCCAGAGCAGCCAGACCAGACCCCACAGTGTGCTCCCATGTTAAGGCCAGAGTCTCAGGTGGAGAGGAAACCCCCAAACCAGCCCATTCCCTCCCCTTTCCCCATTACATCCACCCCCCAACATTTGCCTGGTTTCCAGGAGAGATTAGGGAGGATGAAGCTCTTAAGGCCTCTGCTGGAGTCCCACAAGTGAACCATCTGGGCAGCCCTACCTTCGCCTTCAGCGGGATTTCTCACCCCTGTAGCTGTGTCTACACCTTGGGGACTTGACTGTCTGCACTGCCAGTGTGTGGGGGCCCTTCTGTGTGTCAGTTTCCCCTTCCTGCTTGCCCCAGCTAAGAGCAGAGGGCTTCTGTGCAGAGCACCAGAGTGGGGAAGGTCCATCTCTGAGTGCGAGGGAGTTTGGAAGCCTGGATGCACCGGCCCCCTGCTTAAACGGGAGAGGAAGATCAGACAGAAGAGTGATCTGATCCAAGTCCTGAGCTGGGATAGGACTAACGGGGATCCCTGCTTGTGCTTCGTGCTGAGGACTCAGCAGTTAGTAGCTGCCTCCTGTTCCCCAGGCACACACTCCTCCCCCAGCCTGGAGGGGGCGTCAAGTCACGCTCTCCATCTGTCTCAGGATCAAGGTAGAGAGCGGTGGGAGCAGGGCCCCCCCTTGGTTCCCATGTTCTGTCCAACATGACACTGCCCCCAGGCCCATGGGCGTCTCAGATGCATGGTTTTTATACAGTGTCAGGCTATATGTCATTACACCCATCTTCCAGGTGGGAAAACAGAGGCGGGAGAGAGGTGTGGATGTGGACAACTGAATACCCTCCATCCTCATGCAGATTCTGAATCTGAGAGGGGAAGGTTCTTGCTGTGTTGAGCCCCAGCCTGAGCCCCCGATCCCGCCCTCCAACAATCACAAAAACATTCAAAATAATTGTGGGATTTAAAAATCAACGAGCCGCATAAAATGGTCACATCCCAGGCCCAGAAACCATGGATCAGGGTCTCTTGTGGGTGGAAAAGCAAACGTGTATGGATGAACTCCCAAATGTCAAAGGGGTGCTCCACTGGGGGTGCGGTGGGTCATGCAGCCTTTACATCCTTCTTTTTATATTCCTCAAGCTTGATGATCTTTTTTCATTTTTATACAAGCATTATGGGCTTTCCATTCTAATAAGGAAAGCGTCCATCTTGAAAGAGAAGAGGTGGACTGGAGGCTCTGAGAAGAAGGAGCCTCTCCCTTCTGCGGCCTCAGGACCCCCTACACTCCCAAGTCTTGGACAGGCTGCCTGGACCCTGAGAGCCAGCTTCAGCCAGGACAGGGTCCCACTCCCCAGACAGGCTGTGCTCTCACTGGGAGACTGAGAAGAATTTTCCAACAGAGAGAGAGAGAGAGAGAGAGAGAGAGAGAGAGAGAAGGGGCCCCCTGGAGCCACAGAACCAGTTTCCCCCCACCATTGGCCTTTTAGTAATTAGTAAAATAAAATTGAGCCTGCCACGGGGTGGGCTGGTGGCTCAAGCCTGATCGATTTTGAATCATTAGGCAAATTGCTGGGCAGGGGCGGGGTGGGCTGGATGGGGGCAGGGCGCCCCCATTCTGGCATCTGTGGGGGCCTTAGCCACGTTGGGGAAGCTCTCCCGCCTCAGTGTCCCTTCCTGGAAACTTTGAATTCAGCCTCTGGAGCCTGCGTCTGTGCTGCGAGATGCCTCTGCGGGCACTGGGCTGTCCGTGGGCCATGCCCACCCTCTCTGGGGCCAGCCAGGCCTGAGAGAGCCGAGCAGCAACAGCCTCGGGTCCTTTGACTCGGAGACTGCAAGTGTCCAGAGAGCAGTGAGAAGACCCGCTGGGGTTCAGGTTCCCTCCCTGCCACGGGGGCCCGGTCATCTCTACCGCTTCAATGGCCATAACCCACCCTGCCCCCAAGCTGCGCTCTGTAATCAGTACCCTCCACCTCACCTCTTCTTCGACTGGTCGTGTTCCTTGTTGTTTTGGTTCCCGCGGTCCAGCTAAAGGTACGGGGGTAGGGGCGGAATACCTAAAGTTTTTATTTCTCGGGCCTCTCCAAAGCCCCTCCATGGTTCGCTGCTGATTTCTGATTCGATTTGTGTCCAACAGAAATGAAAGTCACCGGCTGTTGCGCACCCCTTCTTTTATTAGAGCGAGGTTTTAATAAATAGTGACGATTGATGTTCCCCCAGTTTCGTCGGTGCTCGAGATCTGCGCTGGCCCCAGCTTCAGCCCCCCCCCCCCAAACCTGCAGACGCCCCAAATCCTGGCCGGTGCACACCTGGCGGGGCAACGTCCTCCTGCCCAACTCTTGCTCCTTCGTTCGGGCGGGGTCAAAGGGCTTATTCAGATTTGCGGGGAAGGGAGTTAGGATTTTTCGGCCTGGCGGGGGTCCCGGAGAGGCTGAGCGCAAGACACCCTAAGGTTTCACCATCTGGACGTCGTGCGCGGGGACATTCCTAGCGCCGAACCTGAGGCGCTGCGACGTTGGGGTTTCGCCCCTGGCGGGCCAGACGTCCTAAACTTCCTGCCCGCAGTCGGGGGGCGCCGGGTCGTGTGGGCCCGAGGGTTGATGCTCTAGCGGACGTGTTGGCAACAGCTGCGCCAGATCGATCCCCGCGCCCGCCCAGGCTCCGTTGCCTCCGCCGCGGCGCGCGGCTCCATCGAATCCTCATCGCTCCAGGGCCGCGCCGCCCGCCGCGTTCTCGGCAAACACTGCGCTTGTTTGCGCTAGGACACCCGAGCTGGGCGTCCACAGCGGGCAGGGTGTGTGTCTGGGGACCTCGCGTCTTGGTCCTGTCCCCAGGAAGCTGGGCCTCTGCGGGTCCGGAGTTCGAGGGACACAGTCAGCGGAGGGAATTCCACCCCCTCCAGCCACCCTCCATTACTCGAGGGTGGGTGGTCGTAGTCAGGCCCGGCAGGCGCGGGGGCCTGGACTACGGGCTTTCCCCCACACTGCTCTGTCCGAATCTCAGTTTCCCCATTTGTAGGGTGACATGCAGGGCTGGGGATCGCAGGGCGCGCGAGGTCTGCTCGTTCTCTTCCCGCCCCCTCTGCCTGCTTCGGCCTACTCTGTGCGCGGCGGATCCAGGGCGAATCCCGGAGCTGGGCTGGGCGCTGGAGGCTGGAGCCTCCGTCGCCAAAGTAGAAAACACGCGAGGTCCAGTTGGGGCAGTAGAAGGGGCTGAGGACACGAATGCGCCCCCCGTCTCAGACCCAGACCCCTCCTTTCTGGGCTCTGCCGAGATTACCTCACCCTTTGAGGCAGAGAAGAAACTAGGAGTCTGTCCCGAAGTTTGCAGTCGGGGAAACTGAGGCCAGGACAGGCAGGGCACAGCTGCCGTCTCCTGGAGGTTGGGAGAGGAGGATAGGATGCACTGCGGGGCTCGAGGACGCCCCATTACCCAAGTCCGCTGCCCGCGCGGGTCGGGGCACTGCAGGCCACGGACTTCCCGGGCGCAACGAAACCCGCTTCTGGCGCCGCCCTCCAAAGCGGCCCAAGCGCCACCCCCCGCCGTAAAGCTCGAGCCCCCGGCCACTGAGTAAGACCCCTGCGTCCCCGCCGCCCGAGAGCTCTCTGGCCTTTCCTGGAAAGGAGGCTCTGACAATTAAAAATGTAAATATATATGTATTTAATCCACAACGCTCTCCCTTGCAGAGAGGTAGCAGGCGGACCCTGGAGTCCAGTGTCGGTTTGCGGACGCCCCAAGCTGGGGATCTGGCGAGGCCACAGCGGGGGCTGTTGTGGGGGCCCCTTCCAGGAACCACCTTGGCTGGGGTCCCGGCCGCTGGCTCGGCGAAGCCCGAGAACGCCGGTTTCCATATCCGGATTGTCCGGCTCTGGGCCCGGGAGCCCAGGACGCGATGACAGAGGCGGAGAGGGCAGGCTTGGGCAAGCGCCCACTTTCCAGACGCGGAGACCGAGGCCCCAGCTGGCATTGAGGACCCCGCCCCCCGGGCTCCGAGAGTCCGACGCCCCCGCCCCAGGTGGGTTATTCTTTGTGGCTTCCGGCTGGGGAGCCTGTCCCACGCCTGGCGCCCCATTAACGCGCCATTTATCTGAACACACCCGTGCCCTTTCCGCTCAGCTAGGGAGGGGGCAGGTGAGGCAGAGAAAGCTCGTGCCCCACTGGACAGGGCGTCTGATCTCCTTCCTTCCCTTGCCGCCCTCCAGATCTGTCTTCTCTGTTAGAGTCCCTTGGGGTGAAGGGGCCCAAGGGACACTGAGGATTTGAGGCTGGGGCAAGCGGCGTGTAGATTCCTATCTACAAGTCGAAAATGGAGGAAGGAAACTGGGCCATTCAGTTGATTTAACAAACCTGTCTGTGCAGTCTCCACCTTAGAGCTGAGGCCTCAGCCCCTGCTTTCCCAGTGTAGCTTCTAGGCTTGGGGAAGGGGGAGGCAAAAACGCTGCAGCCACTCATCCCTCTGGGGTCAGGGCTAGGGCAGCGAGAGGCTTCCTGGAGGACAGGACCTTGAGGCTGGGTTTTGTAGAATGTCTAGGGGCTCGCGTCAGGTGTGTGCGTCGAGGATAAAAAAGACTCCTTATAATTTGAGAAGGAAGAAAGTGGAGCAGGGGCAGATGGCTGGTATTAGCTCGACACCTTGCAGGCCTTCATTAAAGATCTATTTGTTGAGTGAGTCAATGAGATAACGCTGGGGAAGGACAGGAGGGGAGGTGGCGAAGGCAGGCCTTGAATGCCAGGCTGAGAGGAGGCTGCACTCTCTTGTTTGGGAGCTGGAAGGAGAGTGTCCCAGCCTGGCCTTTAGAACAACTCCCTCCAGCCTCGGGCTGCACGAAGAGGGTCCTCAGAGATGAGGTGAGAGGAGAATGACTATACTCCTCCCCTCCAGTGCTGCAAGAGGTGCAGGTGGGGGGGGGGGAGCTGTTTGTTCCTGAGCCCAGTAGGTGAGTCACTGTGTACAGAAAGGAAAGGCTTTCTCTTTCCTTCAGTTGTCAGCCACCTCCGTCCTCCCTCCCAGGGGCGGGGGTGGGGGTCCTGGTAACCTCAGGGCATGATGCTCCCAGCAGAACCCCATTCTGTTTGACCCCTGCTTCTGCCTGTTTTGAGCTGAGACTGAGGGATAACTAGTTATCTCCATTTTTCCATGAGGAAACTGAGGCACGGGGAGGTCCTGGGATTTGAACCCCCGTGAGCTGAGCCCCAACGTTCCTCCAGTTTGTGGGAGTTATGTGGGCACCTTGGAGTATCTGGCCCGCAATAGAATTGGTCTCCCAGGCAGGCAACACAGAAAGATGTCCTAGCTGAATTTGTGGGGTGAGGGTTCCAGCTACCCAGAGCAACGCTAACTAGGGTCCTTCCATTCAGCCCAGCCCTTCAGACAATCCCAGGGAAACCAAGATTCCCTAGACACTGGCACTGGGGGGACAATAGAGAGGAGACCAGGAGGGACAGTCCAGCCTGAACTCCAGGAGGACCCTCTATTCCGAGGCCTGTGACCAGCAGTCAGGGAATAAAGGTGTGGAGAGTCTAGTGTCTGCGGTGCCCGCCTGCCTGGCTCAGCCCTGGCCAGTTAATCATTAAAGGAATCCGGAGGGGAAGAGTCAACTGGGCTCCTAAAAAAGACCACTGCTGTCTCCACCCTGAACTCTCTGGAATTTGACCCCTTGGAGAGCCTGGCCATGGACTGTGGATCAGAGCCTGGTGCAAACACTCCATATTGTGGAGTCTGTAGGGGCTGAGTGGCCTCAGTTTCTCCTACTGGGAAGGAAAGGGGGTTGTTCATGCGCTCCTCTTTCCTCTGCCCCCCTCCAGTGCTAAAAGCTGTGATGGTGGTTAGCCCACCTCAGGAGCACTCATGCCGCGCCCCCTCCGGGCAGTGCCCCATGGCTTTCCCCTGTAACTGCCCATGATTAATGCCCAAACTTTGTGTAAAAACCACTGGAGTTCCCTCTCTTCCTCCTCCTGACTAAAAAACAAAACAAAACAAAAAGAAAACAAGCGCAACATCACATTTCTGTTATTATTGAACTCCTGTGCATCTGGAGGTAAGAAGACAGACCCCCATCGGCAGTGTCTCCTGGGAACTGGGGGAAGGACCCCCTCCAACCCTCCCCTCACCCTGCCGGCCCTCTGCCGGCAGCAGAGAAAGAGGAGGCCGGAGGCCCAGGAGTGAGAGACCAGGGACAGACCCTTCCTTCTTTTCGTCACAGGTCCTATCAGAAGGGCCCCCTGGTCGGTCCCTGACACTGCCTGTAGGGACCCTCTGAGCTGGATGTTGGGGACCTCACTTCACAGGAGGTTCTGGGAGGAGGCAGCACAGACACGTGAGGTGGCTTTGGGTTAGCTGCCGCACAGCAACCCCCTGATTTTCTTTGTCTTGGACCTTCCCAGCGCTGTGACTTTTTCTGGTTCCTTTCAATGTGGCAGATACGATGGAGCTGGAGCCAGGGTGGGGGGGCCTAGATTCAGCACCCTGAGGCATCATCAGAGAGTCAGCCCCAGTTCGCCTCCTCTCCATC
Source organism: Pteronotus mesoamericanus (assembly GCF_021234165.1). Taxonomy (NCBI): domain Eukaryota; kingdom Metazoa; phylum Chordata; class Mammalia; order Chiroptera; family Mormoopidae; genus Pteronotus; species Pteronotus mesoamericanus. The sequence continues at coordinate 925,291 of NW_026555047.1, forward strand.
TTGGCAGGTGGGTAAGGCCCCGGGCAGTCACCCACTTTCTGGGTGAACAAACTGAGGCTCCAGCTCCCTGGCTATCTTGACAATTACATATGTAGGGTGTGGACTCAGGCCCCCGCTGACGGACTCTGGGTAATGCATTCTGTTTGTTGTACCTCAGCTTCCCCACCTGCAAAATGAGGATCATGTCGAATTTTTGTGAATTGATACAAGTTGTTTAGATTTGGCCTGGAACGTGGTAGGTATCAATGTTCTAACATGGGGTGTCTGGGTGCAAACTCAGGCCTGTGTTTGGAACCCAGCACTGAGCGAAGCTGCCAAGAGGGCAGCTCAGGAAGGAGAGTGGCTTGAATGGGGGATGGGGAGTCCAAGGACAGCGCCCCTAGAGGGCCCTGCTTGGACCCCACCTCACCTTGTAAGATCTCTGCTCCTAGCACTGTGGGCTGGCTGCCTGGTGCCTGTGTCTCTCTCCCCAGCCTCTGAGTCCCTGGAAGGCTCAAAGAGGGTTTGGGGTGTCCCGGTGTTTCCATTGTCCAGTTCAGGCCAGGGGAACACAGCAGGAACACCTTCCCCAGGAGTCTGCTCAAATGCACCAAGAGCATTAGGTTGAGGCTTGTCTAGTTCACGATAACAGCTAAATATGTGTGGCCTTGGCCCTGTACCTCTTACCTTCCATTTTGGGGGGGGCTCCAGGAGAGGTGTGAGGCTAAATCGGGCCGTCGTCTGGTGGCTGGAGAGGGACTGTCCCCGGCAGGTGCGGTATGTGGACTTCATGGCTCAGCACTCTCTGCAGATGGATACATGGGTGGAGGCGAATTGGTAGTGGATTATTTATGCCAGGGTTCAAAATTCCAACTTTGGGTAAAGATCGTGGAGGAGGTTGGCACGGTGTGGTCATGATGCTGGTTCAGCTTGCTCAGAGGCGGTTTTGCCAGTTAATCTCCGAGTATGTTTTAACTTAAGGTGTACGGTGCATTTAACCCAAGCTCTCAAACCTGATCACTTGAAATGGAGCCTGGCTTCTAGTCCAGATTCTCAAATCCATTTCTTAGCTGGGTGTTCTGGGATGAGTTCTCACAACTCCTCTGGGCACATTTTCCATGTCCCCATGGGTTTCCTTCTCCCCGCCCTGCCCCGAGGATGGAATGAGAGAGTTTATGGAAGCCCGTAATGGCTGACCAGATGGGGCTGCTGTGCCCACCAGCCTATTCGGGGTTCAGGAAGTTGGAGGGGGTTGCAGAGGCAAGGCAGCCAGAAGGAAAAAATTAGAAACGAGGTCACGAGAAGCTGTAGCGGGCAGAGAGTGAGTCGGCAAAACCCACATCAGGTGGCTCTAAACCTTTGCCACAGGTGGGCTACAGTTTTGGCTCTGAGCACCTCAGCAGGCAATGCAAAAAGAGAACCACTTGCAAAAATGTACATATGTGTGGCCACGCTCACAACTGTGGCCATAAGAAGGCGTGGTCATGAGCTCGTGCATCTGGGTGTGTATAGGCAAAATTCTAAAATGACCCTCATGATCTCTGCCTGCTGGTGGCTTGAATGTGGCTTGCGTATGGACTGTGAAACATGGCAAAGTGATGGATGTCCCTCCATGATTGTGGTGTGTTATGTGAGACCACGTCCTAGAAGAGATTCTCCTGCTGGTCTTGAAGAAATGAGCTGCTCTGTTGTTAGGAGTCTCTAGAAGGGCCACATCGTTGGGGAACAGTTGGCATGTTTTAGTTCCTGAGAGCAGACCCCAGCTGACAACCAGAAAGTAAAACAGGATTTTAGTCTGACAGATACAAGAACTTGAACTCTGCCAACAACCACAAGAGCTTGGAAAAGGAGCTTAAAGTCTAGAAAGGAACTCAGTCTGGCTGACACCTTAACTGAGATCTCATGGGACCTGGGCAGAAGAACTGGTAATATGTGTTGTTAGATGCTGGTAAATTTGTGTCGATTTGTTTTTCACAACTAATTAGCTAACTAGTACATAGGGTAACATGCTCTTGTTTTCTGCATTTCTACTTGCTGCTAGCTCAGTATAGACCTCCTGCTCCTTAATCAGTTGCACACATGGTCATCATTGGTATTTTGCATTTATTGAGCACCTAGTGTGTGCCAGGCTGTGCCCTAAGCATTTGATCTGGATCATCTTGGTTCGTCTTCTCTCCAGTCACAGGAAATTGTGCTCATTTCCCAGATGGGGAAACTGAGACTTGGAGGTTTAACCGAGCAATCCCAGAGCACACGGGGGTAAGTGGCAGCTTGAGAGTGTCAGGCCCCCATGGCTCCCTTGGGCTGCTCCTGAAGTTTTGTCCCATGTTTCCCTCGCTGACTACTGGCTTTTCCTCTAGCACAGTGGCTGCCCTAGTGAGCGCCCCGCCCACTGAATCAGTGCCCCTAGATGCCCGGGGCTTCCAGATGTGGGGGCCAGTTATCAGGGCTCCCATGAGCCTCCCAGGTAACCCTGATGCATGCCTACATTTGGGAACGAGAGAGAGAGTGAATTCTGCTGTCTCGTGCCTCTGGGCCCTTGTGCAGACTCCTCTCTCCTGAGGAAGGCAAAGCTCCTCACTGTCTCTTTTTGCAGAGGTCAATCCTGGTCCTTCAGGTCTCAGCTGGTAGCACTGCCTCAGGGGAGCCCTCCAGCCCTCAGACTCATCAGCCCCCCGCCCCGTTTTATTATCTCACACTTCTGTGTCTCTTACAGGGGTCTGAACACAATTCATAGTGGTATTTTTTCCCTGGGACATTTACCTTACTACGCTTCTCTCTGTCCAGACTGTGGACTTCAAGGAGGTAGGGGCCTGTTGCCCAGTAAGTATGTAGTGACTGGCTGATGTATGAGGTTGAGTGAGTGAACAAATGAAAGGATGGATGGATGAATGAATGAATGAATGAATGAACGAACAGAGGCCCCTACCTTCCTGTTTACCCATTGCCAAGAGAAAGGAAGGCAAAACTTAAACAACCTGAAACTGTATCTCACCCTGAAGCCACCAGAAACACCAGCTCCCTTGGCAGAGCACATCGACCCACGCCGGGGAGGAGTGTCTGGCTTTGTGGAGCAGAGGTGGGGGACTCCAGGGGGCTGCATCAATGTGCTGGGCGGCAGTCAAAACACCCCCCACCTGACTCCCAGCCGTGAGTCTACAGACGAGTGATTTGCTGGTGGGGGGCTGTGATGTGTGGTGTTCATGCACGTGCGTGTGCGTGTGTGCAATGTGCAGCCTCTGCAGCAACCAGGACGGAAAAGCCCTCTAACACACAAAAGCTGGAAAGACACATTAAGCCCATTATCAATATTTTGCCTGGAAAAAATACAAAAAGCATTTTCTTCTCTGAAAAATTAATAACCTGGAAGAGGGGGGAGTCTGGGTTTGATGTCTAGAGAGTGACGGGTAGGGGAGGCTTCGCTCTGCCCCCAGGGGGGCGCCTGGGTCCCCCTGAGCAGTTCCCCCCCTTTTCCCATCTCTGACTCACCCCTACCTGTTCCTCATCTGACAGAGCCCCCAGCAGGCCTCCAGCTATGAGCTTGGCCCCCCGGTCTACCTCCATCCACCACTGGAAGGGGACATGTGCCCCATCTGAGCCTCTTCCAACTCTCCCCAAATGGATCATGTCCTTCTATCTTTCTGCCTGTGTTTCTGATGTTCCCTTGTCCCTCTGCTCTCCCTAGGTAACTCCTACTCTACCTGTAAAGCCCAGCTCCAATGCCCCCTCCTTTCTATAATTTCCCCTCCCTTCCCAGATAGAACCCTCACTGCCCCAAACACAGTGCCCTCACTCCCTCCAGGGACTCCCCAGCCCTAGGTGTCTGTCTGGCCCACTCAGTGTCCTTATGTCTCACCACAGCCTGGGAGTTCCTGAGCTGGGCCAGAGCTGGCCCCTCCCAGACCTCAGCATCTTCCCGCAGGGTGGGTTGTTATTTGGACAATAAAAAAGGCTCACACCCACCTCCCCTTCAGCCTGGAGAGAAAATTCTAGATCCTGGGAGGAGCAAAGCCACATTCTTCTCAGGTATCAGTTTCCCTTTTATTTTTTTTAAATTAATTAATTTATTTTTCCAAATACATTTGTCTCTGCCTACCCCCCAGCACTTTCCCTTGCCACCTCCCTCCCTCCCTCCCTCCCTCAACTCTTCCCCTTTGGTTTTGTCCATGAGTTCTTGCTATATGTTCCTTCAGTTTCCCTTTTTATAAAACAAGGAGTTTGGATCAGATTTTAAATTTTGGAATAATTTATTTACTCACTCATCCCCTAACACTTTTTGAGGCCCTTCTGCGTGAAGAGTTTTTATGTTCCAGACATTGAGAAAAATGGCCAGCCAGCACTAGAAACTTATAGTTTGCAAACAGCTTTGCTGTCTTCAGCTCTCTGTCCTCCTCACCCACCCCCAACCAAGGGTGAGACATTATTCTCATTTTATTGGGGACACTGAGGCCCCACCAGGAGGCACCTTGGTCTCTTTGGGGCCACCTCTTGTGAGGTCCCAGGCTCTGGATGCCCTGACGAGTAGGGACCCTCCCCAGTTCCGGAGGAGCAGGGAGCTGTCCTTGGTGCTGAAGCTTGAAATGGAGGCCTTGGATCTGGGCATGGGGCTTCCCTCCCAGCCTACCCATCCGAGTTCCCTCCCTGCCCCAGTGGTCAGACTGCCCCAGAGAGAGTTCCCCCTCCCTGGTAGGTTGGACGAACCTGGTCCAGTCACTTTGGGACTGTCAGCCCCCTAGTTTGCCATCATTGTATCCTGAGGACCTCCCTTCAGTCCTGCAAGATGTCTCATACCTCCCCTCTCCAACCCTTCATGTCATGTGCCCCCACCCATTCCTACCCAGTCCCTCACATTGGCCCCACGGGGCTGGGAGTACAAGAGTCCAGCTCTGCCTTCCCCTGTATGAAATGAATGATTGGACACGTATCTTGGCATCTGGACACTGAGGTGTGACTCTACAGAGGCCCCAGTCCCTCTGTGTACCCTAGCCCACTGCCACCTCAAAGCATGAAATTGTCAGAGCTTGCAGGAAGCTGGAGGCTGTACTTGAGTGATCTAGGAGGACTTTCTGGGGGAGGTGACCCCAGCAGGACCCAGACAGCTGGGAGGTGCGATGGTTCTCCTCCCAAACCTTGAGCTGAGCTTGAAAGGCTGAGAGGGGTGGGCAGTGACTCATCCACCTGGAGGGCAGAGAATCCAGCTCATTAGGGGAGGGGATCAGACGCGCAGCTTCTGCAGGGCAGGGGAGGAGTGGGTGAGAGGGAATATTTTATCCAGGCGGCTGCGATCTCTCTTCCAAGGCCAACAGCCCTTCAGATATTGAGCATCCCTGTCAATGCCGCTAGCAGTAAGTGGAGGGAAAAAAACACTTAATGGGCAGCTTGAGCCTCACTCAGGTGGGTGGGTGCCTGGCTGCTGAGAGAAGAAGGTGGTCCTGGACCCTTAAAGTGGCTTCTGCCCCCTCCCCCACTCCTACCAGTCTTAGGGGGGTTTGGGGAGGGGGCTCAAGACAGCTGCTAATAACCCTTCAACTGGTGATCCCGTTTGCTGAGTTCCTGCTGCATGAAGCTGTGGATTCTCTATGTGCTTTCGTTTTCTGTGCTGTTACCTAAAGGATCCTTATCATACCTACTGTGTGCCAAGCCTAGAGGGCATTGTAGGCCCACGTGAAAGGGGCTGAAAAGGGGACTGGGAGCTTCCCTGAGAAGGGGACATTTGCCCTGATAATCATAGGTGAATCAGGAGTTAATTGGGGGGAAGTTGGAATGTTATTTCAGGCAGTGGGTACAGCATGTGCAAAAGCTTGATGGTCAGAGGAACGTGGGGTTATGAGTGGCTGGATAAAGCAGGGCCTGTGGAAAAGGGCTGAAGTGGGGGGTATGATTGGATTATTATTGTTACTTTAATGAAAACAAACACTGTTTTAAGAGAACCTGATGACGTCATTTTCACTGTATAGAAGGGAAACTGAATTATGTAGATATGAGCTACCCCCACCTCCTTCCTGCTCAGAGCTGATGAGTTGGGAGGACTGGAGGCCATGGGCAGGGGTCATGGGGGACAAATCTCAGGTACCAAGGGAGAGAGAATATCAGACAGAGTCACCTGAAAAGGAGACGACAGGTGGGCCAGGGTTCCCCTGCTGCAGTTAACGTCAGAAAAGCTGAGTTACAAATGGGAATCTCTGTACTCTTTGTTATATTTTCTAAGTGTTTTGGAGCAAGGAATATATGCACGGGGGACTTTTTTTTAAAAAAAAAAAGCAGCAGCAACCAGACAGGGAACCATAAGCCTCTATCTCCACTTCACTTGTCCTGCTTCACCTGCCTCCATCTGCACAGCAGCCTCTGCTCCTGGGCCTCCTTTTATGTGTAAAGAGCATGAGTATCACATATAGATATATGCCCATTTCTTGTTTTTTAAAAAATAAGTTTATTTTTAAATTTTTAAAAAATTTATTATTTATTTTAGAGACAGAGAGAGGAAGAGGTTGGGGGAGAGAGAAACATTGATTTGTCGTTCCACTTAGTTATGCATTCATTGGTTGCTTCTTGTATGTGCCCTGACCAGACATTGAACCTGTAACCTTGGTGTATTGGGATAATGCTCTAATCAACTGAGCTCCCCGACCAGGCCTACACCTGTCTCTTTATGCAAATGTGAGCATGCTCTACTCACTGTTTGGAACCTAACTTTTTTTTTTTAAGACTCTGCTCTTTAGAATAGTTTTAGATTTACAGAAAAATTGAGCAGTGGTGTATAAGGAATTCCTATATACATCCCCCCCAATACAAACACACAGTTTCCTCTATTATAACATTAGATGGTGCATTTGTTACAATTAATGAACCAATGCTAGTACATTGTTATTAAGTGTTATGAATTGAATTGTGTTCCTCTCCTGAAAAAGATGTCTTCATGCTCGTACCTGTGAATAGGACCTTATTTGGAAATAAGATCTTTACAGATAATCAAGTTCATATGAAGCCATTAGTGTGATTCTAATCTAATATGACTGGTGTCCTTATAAGAAGATGACTTTTGGACACTGATATGCACATAGGGAGGAAAAGACCATGTGACAACAGAGGCAGCCATGGGGTGATGTGTCTACAAGCCAAGGAATGCCAAGGGTGGCTGTAGCCACCAAAAGCTGGGAGAGAGAACATGGACTGTATCCCTCATCCTGGCCTCAGAAGGAACCAGCTCTGCTTGATCTGGGGTGATTCACACCTTGATCTCAGACTTCCAACCTCCAGAACTGGGAGAGAATATATTCCTGTGTTTCAGTCACTCATTTTGAGGTCCTTTGTTACAGCAGCCCCAGAAAACTTGTACATCAACTCAAGTCTATTGCTTACATTAGGGTTAATCCCTTGTGTTGCATATTCTATGGGTTTTAATTGCATAATACCATGCAGCCACCATTACAGCATCATGCAGAGCAGTGTCACTGCCCTAAACGTCCTCTGTGCTCTGCCTGTGCATCTCTCCTTCCCCCTACCCCCAGCACCCAGGAGCGAGTCTGTTTCTTGTCTCCACACTTTTGCCTATTCCAGAATGTCCTAGAGTTGGAACCATGCAGGGTACAGTTCCTCCATGTCTTTTTGTGGTTCAGTAGCTCATTCTTTTTTAGTGATGAATAATATTCCATTGTCTGGAATACACTTTTTAAAAAAAGATTTTATTTAGCCCTGGCTGGTGTGGCTCAGTGGATTGAGTGTCGGCCTGAGAATCAAAGGGTCACCGGTTTGATCCCCAGTTGGGGCGCATGCCTGGGTTGCCGACCAGGTCCCCGGTGAGGGGTGCACGAGAGGCAACCACACATTGTTTCTCTCCCTCTCTTTCTCCCTCCCTTCCCCTCTCGTTCAGGTTAAATAAATAAAATCTTTAAAAAAATAAAAAATAAAATATTTATTTTTAGAGAGAGGGGAAAGGAGGGCGAGAAACATCAATGTGTGGTTTCCTCTTGCACACCCTCCATGGGGGACCTGGCCTGCAACCCAGGCATGTGCCTGATGGGGAATCTAACCAGTAACCTTTCATTCCACAGGCTAGCACTCTATCCACTGAGCCACACCAGCAAGGGCTATCAACTCACCTTTTGAAGGACATCTTCGTGGCTCCCAGGTTTGGGCAGTTATGTGTAAAGTTGCTGTAAACAGCCGTCTGCAGTTGTTTGTGTGGATGTGGTTGTTAACTCCTTTGGGACAGTTAGGAATATTCAGTGCCACTATCTGGTGCAGCTGTGTATGCTCTGCAGTGTAGATGGTCTATATTTTATTTAACCAGCATCCTGTTGTTGCCTTTTTAGGTTGTTTCCAGAATTAATGCTTCTGGGAACACACTTGTATATAAATATTGCCACACTTCTGCACGCAGACACATGAGATAAATTTCCAGCAGTTGGAACACAGGGGCCTGGGGAATTCATTTACCATTTATCAAGCACCTACTATGTGCTGAGCATGGTTTTAAGGGGCTCGGGACTGAGTGGGGAAGGTGACAGATAAAAGTTATTGTCCTCACTAAGCTCTCATTTTAAATTTGACTTTTAAATTTTGTCAGATGCTGGCACATCTCCTTCTGAAAAGATGCACCCAAATTGACCCAGTCACCAAAAGTGTATAATTGTGAGAGAGAGAGAGAGAGATGGGCCTGTGAGGGGCTTCTGGTGCCCCTCTGCACCTGGGCCGATGGCGATGGAGGTGGAGGGCACCTGACACAGGTCCCTGGAGGGGCAGGAGTGGCTGATAAGCAAACACGTCAATCACTCAATCAGTCGAATTGGGTTAATAAAGCCGCCAGATGGAGAGATGGCTTCGGAAATCCATGCACCAGACCATGTCCACCTGGGACAGTGTTCCAGGGCAGCTGACACCCAGCAAGGCAGGCACTTGGCTGGGAGGGGGACACATCCTGGAGTTGAGGGACCTGTTGTCTTAACCTCAGCTTCTCCATCTATCAAGGGGACATCCGCCCCTGCAATGGTGCCTTATGCCAGGCACGGCTCAGGCCACTTGTCTCATGACTCACCTATGATTATCATTTTCTCATCCAGTCACCCTGTTCTGGCTCTGGGGACCAAGCAATGCTCAGGACAGCAGGCCCCTACCCTCAGAGGATGGCCGACATTTATGAAATGCTTATGTAGAATTGCCAGTGTTCTCTCAAGTGAGGCATCCCAGATGGCTCCTGAGAAGGAGGCATTTGAAGTGGACCAGAGGGGAGTAGGTTCGGCAGGGTCCTGGTGGCAGAACAGCAGGAGGCCAGGCAGGGACAGAGTGGACATAGAAGGCTGGGGGCTTTGGCAAAAGAGAAAGACTGGAGGGGCAGAAGTGCAGGACACTTGTGCACACCTTCACACACCATGCACATGCACAAACACACAAAACCCATGTGTACCCCCACCCATGTGCAAGACACATGCACATGCACACATGCTCATGTGTGCCCAGTAACCATAGACACATTTCACATGCTCATGCATGTGTACAAACACACACATGCACACACAAAATATCCACACACATGCATACACATATACTCACACATTCAAGCACAAACACACATGCACACCCCATATGCTCCTGCACACACATGTACACACATGCACACACCCTCTCATGTACATGCACATGCACACACACACAAATACACACAGTCATGTATGCTGACTGGCTGTGGCTTCCCTCCCCCTCCTCACTCTCTCACACACCCATACCCATGTACATGTCACACATGTGCACACACAAATGTGCACACCATCACTCACATGCTCACACTCAAGCACATACTCATATATATGTACACACCCCCACACACTCTTGTACAGTTCACACACTAAAGTGTACAGTTGCATGCTCACTCGCACTCATGGGACCATTCATACATTACAAACCCAAGCAGCCATGTCCAGAATAGCTCATCCTTTGATAAAATCCAGCTTTTTTATCTCGCACAAGAATTGACCCATCTCTGCCTCCCTCCCCCTCCCCACTCAATAACCAGGTTAAAATGAAAATTGAATTCTAGCATCTGCTTTCAAAAATACCCCCCCCCCACCATCCACCAGTCAGTGCCACCTTCCTCAGCTGTTAAGAATTGGAAATGCAAAAGCTGTGGAGGGAGACTGGAGACTCATCAAGTACAACATTATGTGAAAAATAAAGTAAAATAAATGCAAACATTTTGGGGGTGCCATGAAGACTGCAGCTCCAGAAAGCATGTCTGTGCACGGCACAGGGGCCAGGGACTTCTGTACAAAATAACCACAGCTGATTTGGGGTGGGGGAAGCTGTGGCCGAGGATTTTGTCCTTTTCTCTTTCACTTAAAATGGTTATAGAATTGCACTTAGACTTTCCTCCTCTGTAAAGCCGTGCTGATTGTGGGGGATTTGTGGGGGGATTAATTGAGATCATTTAAATAAATCTTCTAGCACCAGACTTGGCACAGCATTCATATTAAAACTGTCATGTGCACTAGATTTTAAAAACAATCACCCATTTGCATAAAATGCTTTAATCTTATTTTTCACCCTTGAAGGATGAAATATTTTTGGCTCCACAGAGGAAACCCTACCATTTTATTATAAACAGAATTTTTTTATTTTTACAATAAGTTGTCAAAATCCAGTTGTTCCTTTTATTTTTATTTTTCAAAACAAGCTTACTTCTTTTTAAAAAAATTGTATTTATTTTTAGAGTGGAGAAAGGTGGTAGAAAGAGAGGAAGAGAAACATCAATGCATGGTTGCCTCTTGTGTGCCCCACACTGGGACCCTTGCCCGCAACCCAGGCATGTGCCCTGACTGGGAATCCAACCAGCAACCCTTTGGTTTGCAGGCCGGCGCTTAATCCTCTGAGCCACACCAGCCAGGGCCAGTTGTTCCTTTTAATAAGCTCAAGTGGTTGTAGGGTCTTCAGGATTTCATGTTCTTACAAAGCTGGAAGGTTTAGGACACCACAGCCTGTCTCTTCAAAATAACCAGTGTCCTTTTTTGAAGTCAGTCACCTTGGGTCAGGGCCTGCCCCTCTCTGGACTTCCGTGGGTGAGGGTGCTGTTTAGGCAAGAATATCCCACAGCATTCCCTAGCCCTGTTAATGTCAACCTTACATTTTACTTTAAATCATTGTCCTTCCTTATAGAGTTGTGGGCCACGGGCAGTGAATACATGGGACTCAGTGAGCACTGGATAAATGTTTTGGCCTCTTCTGAGTGGTCTAGTGGCCAGCCTGATGTGGCAGAGAGAATACAAGGCCCTGGGCACCCGGCCCACCTCCACCCTGTAAATCTTGGGACTGGGACAAGCCCAGGGAAGTGGCCAGGTAGAGCTCGCAGATGCAGCCTCAAGCATGCTGGGGACCAGGAAAAGCTGGGAAGGGGTCTTCGCCGCCTCCACCTCTCCCATCTGGCCATTTGGTCGCCCCCACCGCAGGAAGTCGTGTGTCCCCGAGATAAGAAACAGGTCAATAAACTTTTTTCCAAGACCCACTGGGTTGCTTCATCCTCCCGGGCTCCCTTCCCGCCCGCAGCTCCCTCCCCGCACTGCGAAAGGTCAGATGGGAGGCGGCATCGACCCGCGCCCGGAGCCAGGCCCCTGGTCACACTGCGGCCGAGTCGACCAACTGACCACGCGCTGCCCAGGAGCCGGGCTTGCCGCGGGCCAATGGGAGTGCGCCGAGCCGCGGTTGCTGGGCAACGCGAGCCGGGGAGCAGGGGCGCGGCCCGCGCAGTGATGGAGAGGAGATTGCAGCGATCAATCTGGTTCCCGTGCGCATGCGTTGCCCAAGACCAGGAGGGAAGCTGCAGCCGGCGCCCAGTGGCCATCGATCGCAGCGGCCAGAGGCGCTTAATAAGCTCGGAGAAGGGCTTAAGGGAGGGGCTCGGGTGCCCCCCGCCACCTACCCACCACCTCCTCCCCTCCTGCTCCCTTCCATAATAATAATAACAATGACAGCAGCTCACATTCACTCGGTGCTTCCTGCTTGCTGGACCATTGCAACTTAAAATCTCCCAACATCCCAGCTAAGGGGATCAGTGAACGTCTGGCTTCGTTCCGGTGGGAGACGCAAGGGCCAGATTCCCCAAGTCAGCATGCTGACCCCACCACCCACCAGCTCAGTGACCTTGGGCACAGTGAGCTAGCCTCTCTGAGTCTCAACATTCTCACCTGTAAAATGGGGTAAAGAAAGTATCTGCCTGCAGGATTCTATAAGGTGCTTTGTTTCTCAGCGGGCATCAGCCATGTTTTGTTCTTGGGTGGGGATGCTGAGGCCCCAGAGAGGAAGTCACCGGCCCAGAGACAGCAACTGTTACCTAACTGGATGTCCCCCCACCCTCCCCGCTTCCTCTCTCTTTGCTCAGCCTCCATTTACCGTCTTCATAATATTCATGGAGCATTTACAGTGAGCCAGGTGGTAAGTGGTAAGTGCTTTGTACATATTTAACGCTTTGGTTCTTCAAAATCCAGTGCATTGGTAAGTTGTCCCCATTTCACAGGCGAGGAAGCAGGGAAACTGAAGAAGCCCTTCTCTTCCTCTTTGCACTTTCGTCTCGTCTATCCTCTTCTCTATTTTCTTCTCTTCACTCTTCCTCCTACTTTACCCCTCTTTCCTCCATCTCCTGTTTCTCCTCTTCGCTCCTCTGAGTTGTCTGGTTTTCAAAGGAGAGGTTTTCCATAGCACTCCCCCCTGCACTTTCCTTCACTTCTCTTCCTTTTTCTAAGATTGATTGTGTACATAGGATTTTGCTGGGGCTGCTGTAACAAAGTACCACACACCAGGAGGCTTAAATAATGATTTATTGGTTCACAGTTCTGGAGGCCAGAAATCTGAGATCAAGGTGTAGGCAGGGCGGTGTTCTTTCTGGAGGCTTTCTGGAGGGTCCAGCCTGCCTCTCCCAGCCCCTACTGGTTGTTGGCAACCCTGGCACTCCTTGGCTTGTGGCTGCATCACGTCAATCTCTGCCTCTGTAAACCCATGACCTTCTGCTCTTGTGTCTCCCTTCTTCTTATAAGGACACCTCACTGGATTTAGGGGTCATCCTGATTTAGTACGTCCTCATCTTAACTAATGACTGTATATCCAAATATCTTCACATCTGAGATTCCGAGTGGACATGATTTTTGAGAGGCACCATTTGACTTGTTCTAGGTGGTCACAGAGGGAGGGGGGATATGAAGGCGGTCTTCTCCAGGGCCCCAGAAGTTGCTGGGTATAACTGGCTCTGGCCAGGACTTTAGGAAAATACTGACAGAGCCCCAGGGCTTTACCAAAGTGGGCTCATGTAATCTCTGGCCACCGTGTGGTCTGTGTCTTTCACTTTACTACATAGGCATCCTTCCATGTCATTACAATTTCTCTGCCTCCGTCACCTTTAGTAGCCACCCAGCATTCTCCCCGCGGAGGAGACACCCACTATTTATCAATCCCTTGCTTTGGGCAGCAAGGCTAGTTCCAGCACACTTTGTTTTGGCAAATAGCAAAATAGCGTAGGGTAAGTATAACAGGTAGAAATCCACTGGGGATGAGAACATAGATAACATAAACCCCACCCCCACATGTCCACACTGGATAAAAGGCATTTAAAGTGTGTTACCCCACCCGCAGGGAGCCAGTATCACCAGAACACAGGCAGATGCCCAGTGATGAGGATGGTTTGCTTCACTCTCATTGTACATTTTTATTTTTAATTGAAGTGAAATTCATATAACATAAAATTTACCATTTTAAGGTATACAATTCAGTGATATTTAGTACATTCACAATGTTGTACAATCATTACTATTATCTAACTTTTAAACATTTTCATCATTTCCCAAAATAAAACCCCATACCCACTAACAGGCACCCCATCTCCCTCCACCTGTCCCTGGCAAACGTGAGTCCACTTTGTATCCCTGTAGATGTGCCTGTCCTGGACGTTTCACATAAGTGGAATCACACACTCTGTGGTCTTTTGGGTCTGGCTTCTCTCACTGAGCGTCATGTTTTCAAGGTTCATCCACATTGTAGCAAGTGTCAGTGCTCCACTCCTTTTAAAAAATTTTTAAATTAAATTATTTATAATAATATAGTACTGACCAACATAACCATTTTTAAGTGTACAATTCTGTGGCATTAAATACATTCACATTTTTGTGCACGCATTCCTACCATCCATCTCTAGAACTTTTTCATCTTCCCAAACTGAAACTGTATCCCCGTTAAACATTAACTCCCTGTCCCCGCCCCCAGCCCCTGGCACTCACCACCTACTCTGTCTCTGTGGATCTGACTCCTCCAGGGACCACACATTGAGTGGAATCACACAGTATTTGTCCTTTGTGGCCGGCTACTCTCACTGAGCACTGTGTGTTCAAGGTTCTTCCATATTGTGACAAGCGTCGGTGCTCCTTTTCATGGCTAGGTAATATTCCAGTGTGCGGAATGGCCACATTGTGTTTATCCATTCGTCTTTTCATAAGCACTTGGGGTGTGCCCACTTTTTGTCATTGTGAATCACACCGCTGTGCACATGGGTGTACCTCAGCAACTTTGGCCTCTTCAGTTTCCATGAAGCAGGTGTTGGGCAGTGAACAAACCCCACATGGGATCAAACATCCTGCACTCAGCCCCCATGAGACTGTGCCTCACGATCCCAGTGGAAGAGAAAGATGGCAGGAGGTGTCCTGGACAGAGTCCCAACTGCAGGACAAGACCCCTTGAGCCTGAATCCCCATTGTGTGACCTTGGGCAAGTTCCCCCAATTTAGTTTCCTCATCTGTAAATTGGGGACAGTGAGATAATTTACTTCACAAGCACAATGTCCCCGTGAAGCAGAGCAAGTGCCCAGGAAAGATTCTTGTAGTGGCTGTCGTCACTATGATTTTGAATGATTTTTTTTTTTAGTATTATGGTGCTATTGGACCCTCAGATCCACACCCCCCTCCTAACTCTCCCTTCTTCACCACATCCCTAGCCCTACGGCCGCATGCGAATGCTGTAGTTATTTCTGATTTACCCTGGGCCCCTGAAGAAATACATTTTTCTTCAATTATTAATCATTGAGGTGTGAGAGATACACAGGAATGAAATTAGCTCCCTGACCTTTGGGGGGAAGAACATGGGGATCGGGAGGGGCAGCCTCGACTCACAGAGGTCAGGTGGGGGTCGTGGGCTTGGAACCTATGCAGAGGAATTCCTCAGAAGAGCCCAGAAAGGAGGATTTGATGAAAAGAATGGGCAGGGGGTGGAAGCCACTGGTCTCATTCCCTTTTCTCTCCTTTTTTTTTCTTTCCTCTCTCCCTCTTGGGAACCAATGAGGGGTGGGGAGTCATGCTGGGTGTGAGTTGGGGGCTGGGCTCAGAGGCAAGGGGGAGCTGAGGGAGGCAGGACTTCTGCGTCTGCAAAGCCCCTCCACGTCTCTGCTACAGTGGTCTCACCCTTCTGCCTCTCCTTATTTGCCCTTCAAAACTCATAGCTGACTCCCCCACATGCCCAACCCCAAGGAGGATGATGTCAAGCGCCCCAGAGAGCTTCCAGTTCTGGACTAGAGGAAACAACCAGACACAGCCCGAGGAGGCCCCAGGGCTGGGGGTGCTGGATGCTGCCAGGGTGAGGGGGGCTGGGGCGGGGGCTTGGAGGGCGTGGAGGGGTTTAGCACACATGCTGGGTGGGGATAGAACAGGCAGGAGGACAAACCCAGGGGGGCGGATAACACATGTGGTCACAGTTGGGCTGTGCTACAGTGTGAAGGAGAGCAGGGAAAGCTGTTTGGTGTGTGGCTAGACACTCAGCGGGACAGGCTTTTTGGACTATCAGGTCAAGCCTCCAGGACTGGCAATAAGAGCTATGGGATGGCTCAGAGCAGGGGAGGGACGAGTTCCGACCTGGACTTGAAAGGTCCCTGGGAGCCAGATTGGGGTCAGCCCAGGAGGGATTCCTGAGGGAGAAGGGCAGGAAGTGGTGGCCAGTGGGCCCTGCGTGGTGGGGCAGAGGAGGCATAGGTTTTGAGGGAAATATGCTAATTCACGCATGTCACTGCAGATCCTCCTGTTACCTCTGGAATGAAACACCAAAGCTGCTCCAAACATTGTGCACAGATTTCACTCCTCCCCACTCATGCTCCTTTCAAAGACATGTCACAGCCACTTGTCCTTATTGTTCCCTAAATGCCCCATGTGGTGTGCAGCCTGCAAGCCTTGTACATGCTGTTCCCCTCTGCCTGCAAACTTCCTCCCAGCTGAAAAGGAAAGGGAGGCACCAGGAATTGTTGCAATACCCACTTTACAGAGAAGACAACTGAGACCCAGACAGGTTAAGAAATGCATTCAAGGTCACACAGCCCAGCCGTGGAGGAGTCTGTTTTTCTGTCTTAATTCCATTGTCACCCAAAACAGTTGAGGAGGATGTTGAAGTCTTCATGGGCACAGATAGGACGCTGTTTCCAGGCCCCAGGGGCTGGAGCCTAGCGGGGTGGGGCGAGGCACGAAGCCCCGGTCCCGCCTGCGGCCCATGCTGGGGGAAGCGGCCTGCCCTTGCTCCCAGCTTGCTGCAGCAGAGCCGATCAGCAGAGAGCGATCAATGGTGTATTGAGCACTTTTCAAGCCTCGGTGATTTTCGTGGATTCAGTGTAAACTGCAGCCTGGGCCCCCGCTCCCATCGACCTGGCATAGAGGTGCCCCTCCCCTCGATTGGCGCTGACAGCTCCTGCTGCTGGCTCTGCACCCCAGCACCCCTCACCGAGCTGCCCCCTCTCTTCCAGCAACACTGGGAAAGAGGGACTGCGGGGCGGAGCACAGGCAGGACAAGGGGAAGGGGGAGGCTCAGCATGAACAGAATAGGGGCAGACAAAAGCCACTGGAGACCTGGAAGACGGGGGTTCAGCTGCAGGTGTTAGGGGTCCCTCAGGAAGGAGGCAGAGTCTTCTAGCTCCCTACCCCCTCACAGAACCCCTCCTTGCCCAGAATCCTGCTGTTTATCCCCCAGGCCTGGGGCTGTGCCAGCCTCAAGTCCAGGGGCTACTTCTGTGTCTTTCTTTTTTTAATTTAAAAGACTTTATTTATTTATTTACATTTATTTATTTATTTTAGAGAGAGAAGAAAGGAGGGATAAAGAGAGGAAGAGAAACAGATGAGCTGCTTCTCACACACCAGCAACTGGGGACCTTGTCAGCTACCCAGCTATGTGCCCTGACCAGGGATCGAACTGGCAAATTTTCAGTCCACAGGCCGGCACTCAATTCACTGAGCCACACCAGCCAGGGCTACTTCTGCTTCTTGTGGCACTCTCCTATAGGTTCCCCCTTCCTCTCCAACACTGTGTGCCATTCTCTGCAAAGAATGCTGGCTGAGGTTTTCTCCCACGATACCTGCAAAGGTATAATAAATACTTGGAAAGGGAATTCCAGAAAACTTAGGGGTTGTGCAGGTTAAGACCCTTCATTCATCTTCCTAGATGCCTACTCACCAACATGCCCATTTATGTATTCATACAGACATGTACCCATTGATTCACACCCCAGCCCACTCATCCATCTGCCTTTTCACCAAGCCATTTGTTCATTTAGCTATCTAGCCATTCAACCACACAGTCAACAAGCTGTACAGTCATCAGCATACCCAATGACTCATCCATCCATTCATCTACCCATTCATTCAACCACTCATCTAGTCATTGATTCACCCATTCATCCTCCTAGCTATCCATCCATCCATCCGTCCATCCACCCATCCATCTGTCTTTCCATTCTTCCGCACATTACATACCTATTCACTAATCTGTCTATCCATTCACCCATCTAGCCATTCATCTGTCCATACATACATTCACTAAAGCATTCACCCATCTACCCATGCACTCAACAACTTATCCATTTATTCATGCACTAGTTTATTTACCCTTTTAGCAATTCATGCGGACAGTCAACAAGCCATTCACTAAGATACCCAATGGTTTACCCCTCTATCCACCCAACCATCCACCCATCCATCCTCCTATCCATTCATCCATCCATTTATCTACCTATTAATTCACCATCCATCTGTCCATCCATCACTGATTTATCTATTCTTCCACACATTACACACTTATTCATTCATCTACCTATTCACTCACCCATTCAATCCACCTTTCTACCCATGTATCCATTCATCAAACCATTCACCCACTTACCCATATATTCAGTAACTCGCCATTTTCTTCATGCATTCATTTATCTATCCTTTTAGCCATCCACTCGTCCTTCCTCCCATCCATTTACTTTTCCACCTATCCACACATTCATGTACCAACCTATCTACCCATCCATTACACACCCATTCATTCACCAACCCTTCTACTCATCTGCCCATCCAACCCCCGCCTACTCATTCATTCACTGATTCATTCACCCGTCACCCACCCACCCACCTATTTATCAATTCACCTATCCATTCACTTTCTGGTCACTTTGGGCCATCCTGCTGCTGCACTCTGAGGGTAAGATGAGTCTGCCCCATGAATACCCAGTCTGAGGACATGTCACCCTCAAATGTACAACCATATTCAGCCCAGACAAGGGCTGACATGAGGGATCACCTCATCTGAACAAGGCACCCTTTTACAGATAAGTAAGCAGAAGCCTGCACAGTTAGGGAGCATGATGCCAGCACTGCCTGGAGCCAAGGCCAGCTGTCACTTCCGTGGTGACCTTGGCAAGACTTCCGTGGGCCCACCCACAAGAATTTAACTTGGTTCGAACTCTCATTCCAACTCTTCTCCCCACAGCCCAAACTCAGGCTGCCCCCCTCCCTCTGTCTCCATCTGCTTCTTCACTCAGCAAATCTTTATTGAGCACATGTGCCCGGCCTTCGAAACACAGCAGGAAGAAAGCAAGCAGAGTCCCACACGGAGCTTATGTGCTAGTGGAGGAGTCAGGAAGCGGGGGGAAACAAGCAAAGGAGCAAAGAAATAGAATAATTTGCTGCAAGGTCGATTCCAAAACTCTGTGCTTCTGGGTGGTAGGGGCAGGTGTCTCGCCTCCTCTCTCCCCATGCCCTGGATGTAGAGGACAGGGTACCTCGGCCTCAGACCTGGGAGGTAGCAGAGGGGGGAGGGATGGGGAAAGCCACCATGTCACAGTGAAAGAAGGATACTGCGGCTCTGAAACCCCCTTCATAATTAATAAATGAAGAATATGGTTGTTAATCGATGGAGCTGTGAAGAGAATATTGATTCCCACCTCACGCTATATTTTTTTTGTGCTGCTTAGATTTTTACACCTCATTTAGAACAAGGCTTCCCCGGGGAACTCTTAAAACCAAAAGATATTTGCAAGACTCCAGTGAGGAGGACGATGTTGGGGCTGTAAAAAGGGGGCAGCCGGGGAAGCTGTGGCGGGGGCAAGGCAAAGAAATATCTATCATCAAAGTTGTCAAATCACTGTGTCTTTCTTCAAAGCCTCCATTTGAATATTTGATTAAGGATCAATTATTGCAGGAAAGGTTATTGGTCAAATTCACAGGCAGCCATCGGGGATGTTTCAGGGTGGAAAAAAATAAATCCCATTATTATTTTATTACACAAATGCTACATGTCTATGGTGGTACGATTGTAGTGAAATGAAGTTCATCCACCACAACAACTACAAATATCCGTCTCACCATTCTGGAGAGAAAGCTTGTATGATTTCTCACATGCCCATGTGCATACTTGTGTAAAATAACTACATACATATTAGAGAAGTTTACACAAATGGCCTCATACCTTCTCTGCCACCTGCGTCGAAAGGTTGGCAGTTCTTTTTATTTTTATGAGTTTTTAAGGTTAGCAGTTCTTTCCAGTGAAAAAAAGTAATATGTCACCAGAGTCAGAAATAATTAGAAAACACTAGGAAGGGTAGTGGGGAAAATGTAATCACTGGTCATTTCATTTCTTAGAACAGAAATAGCAGTTCTGTCCCTTAAAAAAAAATAAACTTCTTACTTTGCAATCATTTTAGGTGTACAGACGAGTAGCAAAGACAGACACTCCCCTCCCCCGCAACTTCCTTTCATGGCATGTGCATTACAGCTGAGAAATTCAGGCTGGTCCACCGCTGTGCTGCATGGTGTAGACTCTGAGTTGGATCTGCCCAGGTTTTTCACATGCTCTTCCTGTTTCAGAATCCCACAAAGGGGTTTAGACCTCTCTTATTTTGATTCATGGTAGTTCAGGCTTTTTTCATGCAGATATACTTGGGGGGATACAAATACACTCATTTTATAAACAGGGGAGCAACATGCTGTTTGTGGTATTGTGAACATTTTAAAGCCAGTAACTCTCCATCTTTTCCACAATTTTTAATAACTGTATTGTGTTTGCCGATGTTAGTTTATTTATTTTTCTATTCTTTTATTAAGATTGAGGTGAATTCACATAGTATAAAATTAAATATTTTAAATTGTAAAACTCAAAGGTTTTTTGAAGCATATTCACAGAGCTGTGCAACTGTCTCCACTATCAAATGCTAGAACAGACACCCTGTTCATCATTGGTAATCACCCCGATTCCCCTCCCCAGCCCCTGACAACCCACATTCTGTCCTCCGGACATTTTACGTAAGTGGAGTTGCAGACTGTGTGGTCTTTAAAAAAAGTTTTTTTATTAATTGATTTTAGAGTGAGGGGAAGGGAGAGAGTAAGAGAAACTTGACTTGTTTTCCATTTATTTATGCATTCATTAGTTGAGTCTTCTATGCGCCCTGACTGGGGATCAAACCTGCAACCTTGGGGAACTGGGACTATGCTCTAACCAGCTGAGCTGCCCAGCCAATGTTGTGTGGCCATTTATATCTGGCTTCTCTCACTGAACATCACATCTTAAAGGTTCATCCACGTTTTAGACAGTGTCCATGCTTCCCTCCTTCTCATGGCTGAGTAATATCCCACTGTCTGGATGGACTCCTCTTTTTTATCCACTCATCCACTTTAGACACTTGGTCTGTTTCTACTTTCGGCAGTTGTGAATATGCCTATTTGTTTGAACACCTGTTTTCAATTCTTTGTTGTACATACTTAGGAGTAGAATTGCTGAATCATATGGTAATTCTACTGTTAAGTTTTTGAATACCCAAGTTTATTTAACGAGCAAGCTATCATTTAAGTCGTTATAATTTTCTTTCTTTTGAGAACAATAGTGGGATGAACAGCCCTGTACTGAATCTTTTCTGGTGGTTTTGTAAGTTAAAGGTAGTCACTTGAAAAGAAGCTTCTGAGACTTACCACCAAGTGACCTTATTGAAAGTCTGTGCACTTCAGACTCTCACCAGGGGGCAGGAGATACCCACATCCTTCCAGCAGTTGGCATTGTTTCTTTTTCAGTTTTGCTGGTCTAATATGCAGAACATAGTACCTCATCTTTACCACCATATCTTATTTTGGCTGTCACTGCTTTTCAGAATTGCTTATTTTGAGGTTTTGACCATTTTTCATTGGAGGTACCTATGTTTTCTCTTAACAACTTATAAAATCTTTTTATAAATTGAGGATATTAATTTTACCCTCTGTGTTTTACTGTTTTACCAGGTTTCTCACTTAACTTCTATTTTTGATTATGATGTTTTAGCATCCATGTGTTCTAATTTATCCATCTTCCCTTTGTACTTTTTACCTTCAGTTTCTTGCTTTAAAAGCCTTCTTTACCTCAAATTATATACTTTGGACTAACCTCAAATTATTGCTTGTCCTTCCAAAACACCTGTGCTTTCATTATTTACATTTAAAACTTTACTCCCTCTGGGCTTTATTTAGCTCCTTTTTATTTTTTATTTTTTTGCCTTTTTCATGCTAGTCATAAAAGAATTTAAAAAATATGGAAATGTGTTCAGTAAGCATTAAACTCATACTTAGTGTGTCCCTATTGGATGCCACATGCTGTTCTAAGTGCTTTTCTCATAGTACCTCATTTAATCCTGTGCTGGGGCTCAGTATTTTACAGCTGTGGAAACTGAGGCATAGAGAGATCAAGCCACTGCTCAAAATCACACAACTAGTTTGTGGTGCACAAGTGGTCTGTGTCCTGAAGGCTGATGGCCCAGGTTCACTCCTACTTCCCAGGTAACAGGAGGAGGTGGACATGTGTGAGTTTATACAAACAGGAGCCTAGTGCACATACTGCTTCACCTCTTACCTTGTTCCCATAGCAACAGGTAATGGCAAGCTTTCTGTGTCCATACATATGTAAGGCAACCCCGTTCTTTTTAATGGCTCCATAATATTCCGTGTGCATATACTGTGTTCAGAATGTAACTATTCTTGTATTGATAGGCACCGTGCTGGATAAATCCTGTACCCCCTCTAGACACTCCCTCTGCCCTTTGCCATCCTGTCTGTGCCTGGGAGGCTGACCCATGTGACTTCTTGCTCCCTAGTTTTCATTTTTGTTTGGCCAATGAAGAGCTCTTGCAAGAGCTTGGAGGGCAGGGGAAAGAATTGAAGGAGGTACCTAGCCTTGGGGTATCGCACCATCCCGTGTAGTTTCTCAAGTTGCCCAACCTTTGTAAAAGAAAAGAAACAACAAAAGTCCTATTAAACTTGCCTCAATTTCTCAGTGTGCATGCACCACCTCTTTCCTGCAGAAGCTCTGATTGGTGCAGGATGTATCAGTCATCAGGTGCCATATGCTGCTCTGTAACAAACACCTGCAATACCTCAGTGACATTCAGCAGGCTCTTATGTTATACTGAAATATATAACAGCACACTGCACTATATGACTATATATATATATAAAACAGTACACTACAATATATAACAGTGTATACATAATAGTCACTGCTATCTATATAACCGTACACTACAAAATATAACTATATATAATAGTACACTGCAATACATAACTATATATTAACAGGACACTATAATATATAACAGTATACTGCAATATTGAACAGTTTATATGTAATGGTATACTGCAATATGATATACATGTATGCATATATGACAGTACACTGCAACATGTAACAGTAGATTGCTCACATGATTGGGTAGTCAACTGGCCAATTTGGGGTTGGCTAGCTGTCCACTGATCCAGCTGGGATGGTCTGGATAACCTCCTGAAAGCAGGGGTAGCCTCGTGTGGCAGACACACTCTAGCCCGGCCCCCCTTGTATCGTCCCCTCCCCTTAAATGTGATCATTACCTGTGACTTGCTTTTACCACACACATCATGGCAAAAGCTGAGAGATTTTGCAGCTGTGATGAAGGTCCCGGCTCTGCTGACTTTGAGTACTTCAAAAGAGAGGTTACCCTGGGTGGACCTGACCTAATCAGGTAAACCCTGATGAAAAGAGGGCCCATGGATTCCTCAAACCAAAGACTTCCAGTAGCTGAGACCCTCTCTCGGTCGCTGGCTGCGAAAAGGCAAGGTGCCCTGGGTCCTACAGCAGCAGGAGACTGAAGTCTACCAACAACCACGTGAGCTTGGAAGAGGTGCCCGAGCTGCAGAAAAGAGTGCAGCCCGACTGACACACTTGACTGTGCTCCAAATTCTGGCTTAAAGAAATTGTAAGGTAGTAAATGGGTGTTTGTTTTAAAAGATTTTATTTGTTTGTTTTTAGAGAGAGGGGAAGGGAGGGAGAGAGGGAGAGGAACACTGGCATGAGAGGAGCTGCCTCTTGTAGGTGCCCCGACTGGGGACCGAACCCACAACCTAAGCAAGTGCCCTGAGTAGGAATCAACCAGCAACCTTTTACTTTTTGGGACAATGCCACACCAGCCAGGGTTAAAGAGGTGTTGTTTTAAGCTGCTAAGTGTGTGCTCATCTGTCATGCAGGAATGGGTAACACCTACATCTGGGCCTGGTGAGGACATGGTGTCCTGTGTTGTTAAGGTTGAGTCAGGTCTCCGCTGTGGTTGCAACTGCTAACATCACGTTGGATGCAGCAAGGCATGTGATTGAGCCCAGGGGCAGGATGTTGCCCCTCCCTATCACTGCAAAGGAGGGACTGAAGCCTGGAGTCCCATTTTATTAATGCAATCAATTTACCGCAGTGGAGATCCTGATTGATACAGATATATAGATTTTTCCCGATAAAAAAAGCCAAAGAATTCTGCCATGAACATCTTACAACAATCTCTGTATGGTTGTGAGAGACTGTAGACCCTGGGAGTGGCTTTTCTTTGGTATAAGAAAATAAATAGACAACCCACTTCATTATATTTGTATGGTATCCAGCCCGTGGCAACAGAAAACACCTAAATTACACTTGAAGCTAATGTGCAGTTTGGTTAGCTTTTAGAATAACAATAGTATAACAATACATTTCAATTCCTTGCAAAAACAAGTGCCCCGCTCACACACACACCACTCTCCTCGTAAAGTCCCAGCACATGAACTTGAGAATAATTTTATTCAGTTCTCCTTCATCCTGTGGGGAAAAAAATCTGATTGCAATATTGATTGGTATTGAAATAAAAATGTATGGGCTCATCCAGAGGAAATTTACATTTTCACATTATTGGGTCTTTTCACCCACCAATTGGGACATCTCTCCATTTTATTTCATGTCATTTTTTTGTCCTTCAATAATTTTATATTTATTAATATCCTGCATGTGTCCTGTGTTTTTTTCCTTCCAAAGCCTTTTAAGTTTTTGTTCTTACTGTCTTTGTGAATGAATTTTTTTAATATTTGTCCTAGTATTGTCAGTCTGTGGAAAGCTATTGTTGATTTTGTATATTTACATCATAACCTTCTTGAATACCTTGATGGTTCTTCATGCATTATCTTGAGGTTTCCATGATACAATGACACCATCCAAAAATAGCGAGTGAATTTGTTTCCTTATTGGAGCTACAAGACATTACACTGACTTGATAGCCCCTATAGGAAACCGACTCAAGAGTTCCCTCCTCTTCCGTTATTACCCTGAGGTATACGGTTATCTTGCCTTATCGAGTTGGCTAGCGCTTCCAAGGTGGGTTAGACTGTGTTGATGATATTGATGAAGTACTATCGGCAAAAGGCATTGACGGGGAAGCTTCTTGGAAAAGAGAGAGAAGAGGGCAAACCCTATTAGAAGGACCATGATGTCTCAACTCAGCCGTCACTCTCGATGTGCCATGGGATTTAGAGATTTTGGGAAACGTGCTTGGGGCAGCTTTTGGTGTTCAGTGCAGATGTCGTGCCCGGCTCTCTGCTCCCATGTGAACACCTGTCCCTCATTAAGACACATGTCAGTCACCAAGGAAAAAACAGAGGACACTATAGAGAGCCTCTTTCTTCAAGGCTTCTACGAAGATGTTGTGTGGCAAGTAACAGTGCCAGCTGACATGCCCATTTCTTTCTCCTCCCATTGTATCTGCAATTTCTGTCAGGTGTTTTTGGCACTTACTGCTGGAGACTTTATGGTTTATCTCCACCAATCCATTTAGACGGCGGTGTAGATGGAGATTTTCTAATGCCGGCTAACTTCTGCCATCCTGGAACCCCCCTGAATTAATGATGGCTTTTTCCTTTAAACAGCTCTGACTTCACTTAGATGAGAGTTTACTTGGTACATCTGCATCCCTTAATGAGTTGCCTGCAGATTTCTTTGTCATTTTGTCCTTGGCAAGTTTTGCATCGGGGTCTGCTGGTGTGTAAAATAATCGGGGGCTGCTGTAACAAGGTACCACAAACCAGGGGGCTTAAGAAACAGAAGTTTATTCCCTCAGGGTTCTGGGGCCAGGAGTCTGAGATCAAGGTGTTAGCAGGGCTGGCTCCTTTCAGAAGCTCTGAAGGGGAGCCTGGTCCACGCCCCTTACCAGCCTCTGGTGGCTTCCGCAGCCCTTTGTATTCCTTCGGCTGGGGCAGCACAACTCAGACGCCTGGCTTGCCGTCTACCACACGGCCACCTCTCTATGTGGCTCTCTAGGTCTTCACATGGCCTTCTAATGGGGACATCTGTCATTGGATTTGGGGCTCGCCTGACTCCAGTTTGACCCCATCTTAACTAATTACATCATCAAAGGCCCTATTAGCCAATAAGGCCCTGTTCTGAACTTCCAAGTGGACGTGAACTGGGGAGACAGGACACTGGTCACCCCAGTATGGGGCATTCCTCCTTCTTCTGTGCTTTGGGACGGTCAAAATGAATCACGTTCACATCCCCTTTCTTTAACCTTGAAGGAACTTGCTTGTTAAACCATCTGGGTCTGGCATCATCTCTTTTTTCCCCTCACATTTTTAAACAACTGAGGTGAAATTTACCCAACACAATTAGCCATCGCAAAGCGCACAGTTCAGTGGCTTTTAGTACATTCGTGTAACCATCAGCCCTCTCTGGCTTCCATTGCTTTTTTGTACCGTGACACTCACAGGGTACTCCACTTCTCATCGCAGAATGTGTGGGAGTTCCCCCCAACACCTACTGCGCATTCTAAACTTAACTCAGTTCTGCCACCATCTACCTGGATATAAAGTCATACCCCCCAGGTTCAGGGTGCAGTCCCACGAGACTGTCCACATTTTAGATGTCAATCGGAAGTCCAAGTTGTCACCTGTGCTATAAATCAGAGGTTTCCAGGAGCCTCTCCTCAAGGTCAATTAATTTGCTAGGACCACTCCAAATCACCTCATTAACATAAACTCCACTGTGGTTGAAAGGGCTTATTATGAATAACAAAAGACCTTATTATCTCTCTTACCACTTAGGAGAAGTCAAGGTTTTTTGAGCTCTGTGCCAGGAACAGGGGTGAAGACCAAATATATATTTCTTTTTGTAAATCACAATATTGTATCACCCCTACAGAAAACACTGTCCCCATCAGCGGTCACCCTCATCTCCCTCCCTGGCCCCTGACAACAACTAACCCACTTCGTGTCCCTGTGGATTTGCCTGTTCTGGGCATTTTTCACAAAGAGAATCACATACGGCGTTGCTTCTGTCACTAAGCATTATGTGTTCAAAGTCCATCCATGTTGTAGTGAGTGTCAGTGAGTGATGTGCGTATATATTGTGTTTATTTATCCATTGATTCACTGATAGACATTTGTAAATAGTTTACGATAAAATTCATGAACAAGTATTTGTTGGAATACCTCTTTTTCATTATTTTGGGTATAGACCTATGGCATTATCTTAGGACAGTGATCTTCAACTGGTGGGCTGCAAGAATTTTTAAAATATGCACAACCTGACTATTTAGGGGTGCTGACCTTTTTTCTCTTAGTTTGTCAAATAAAAAAAATGACAACAGCCAGCACAACAATAGCTGTCTGGTGTGAATGCCCTCTCTTGAACAATAAATATATAGGTCACATAATAGTGTTTCATAATAAGGTTACATCTGATTGGTTAATTTTTGGTGCCAGAAATCCTTATATATAAATATAGGCACCTGATTTTTTAAAAAGTTACTTTGGAGCAAAAAAACATAGGTAATTGCCTTTTTTGGTAAATCAATCAAATTACACCTTTTTTTGTCAGACCAGCAAAAAATACATATTTCGGTGTGTCACAGAATTTTAGTAATTAGTTTGTGTGCCATGAGATGAAAGGGGTTGGAAATTGTTGTCTTAAGGCGAAGTTCTTCCATGTTTTCCTTTGTATTCCTTTTGGGCTCGATTTTGCAAGTTTATGTTTTCCTAGAAAATCATCCCTTTCATCCCATTCATCCGCATAGAATCCAACCACATTTCATCTGTCATGCATCTAAATATCTTTGGTATTTATAGTTTCATAGCCTCTTCCAGTCCTAATTTTCATTGGTGTTTCTTCTCTTTCTTTTTCTTGACCATATATTCCTGTTTATCTATTTTAGAGTGTTTTTTTTTTCTTCAAAGAAGCAGCTGTGGAATTTCTTTATTTACTTTGCTCTTCTCCCCTTTTCTAAATCATTAATTTTGTCTTTTATCTTTACTTGATCATCTGCTTTCATTACTTCTGTTTTGGGGTTGCTCTCTTCTTGAATTACTAACTTTATTCACATTCAGTTTTGTTTTGTTTTTTCCTGCAGCAATGAAAGCATTTAGGCAACAGATTTGTGCCTAGCTGACACCTGCACGGTTTGGTGAAGAGAGTTTCTTTCATCATTATTTCTAAAATACCCTGGAATGTTTTTGACCCACGACTTAGTTCTCTTTGATAGTTTTTAAAATTTATTTCATTTTTTTTATTGTGGTTGACGGACATGGCCAACACTCTTTCCACTCTTAGATATATTGGGGATTTCTTTGTGGCCCAATAAATGGCTGGCTTTTGAAATGCCTCATTGGCCTCAGAAAGAAATTCTGTCCTGTCTCAGCAGAGTTAGATGTGCCTATTAGCTGGATCTCATTATGGAAACGAGGGCTGATCCTGGTCAGTCTTATTTTTCTGTTTATTCCTTTGACAAGTACTACGAGGGGTGGGCTAAAACCTCTTATGAGGCATCTGTCCACTTTTTTTCTATATTTCTAAAGCTGACCCTTTGTGTAACAGCCTTGAGCATTCTTTGGCACATTTAGGTTCCTGATAGTTATGTTTCCATTTGCATTATATTCTTAACAATAATAAATGGGCTTCCTTACACATTCCATTCTTTTTATCTTGAATTTGTTTTTGTCTCAGAATCATGGCCCTTCCTGCATTTTGGGCCTTCATTTGCCTGGTGTAGCTTTTGCTTTTTAAATATATTGTACTCCACTCTTTTGCTTTTTAAATATATTGTACTTTTAAGAGTAGTTTTAGGGTCACAGCAAAAGCATATGGAAAACAAGGGATTTCCCATTTACCCCCCGTCCCTGTGCATGCGTGCACACACACACAGCCTCCCCATTATCAACACCCCAGCAAGGCTGGTGCATTTGTTAAAATTGATGAACCTACATTGATACGTCATCATCACTCCAAGTCCATAGTTTGTACTGGGGTTTGCTCTTGGTGTTGAACAGTCTATTGGTTTGGGCAAGTAAGTGTATAATGTCATGTGTCCACCAGGTTAGAGTCATACAGAGCACTTCCACTGCCCCACACGTCCTCTGCGCTCCGCTTATTCATCTCTTCCTCCTCCCCCATCGCTGGAAACCACAGATCTTTTTCTTGTCTCCATAAGTTTTGCCTTTTCCAGAATGTTATACAGTTAATCATAGAGCAGCCTTTTCAGATTGAAATACGCACTAGGTAATTTATGTATATTCACATAGCAATACATTTAAGGTTCTTTCATATCTTTTCATTTATTGGGTAGCTCATTTATTTTTAGTATTGAATAATATTCTATTGTCTGGATGTAGCACAGTCATTTACCCATTTGCCTCCTGAAGGACATCTCTTTTTCTACTAAGTTTTGGCAATTATAAATGAAAGTGCCATAAACATTTGTGTATAGGATTTTGTGTAGGCATAAATTTTGAGTTCCTTTGGGTAGATACTAAGGAAATTAATTGCTACGTCATAGGTCATATGGTAAGAGTATGTTTAATTTTGTAAGAAACCATTGAACTGTCTTACAAAATGGTTGCGCTATTCTGCATTCCCATCAGCAATGAATGAGTGTTACTGTTGCTTCACATCCTCACCAGCTTTGGTGTTGACTGTTTTCTGGATTTTGGCCATTCTAATAGTGTGTGATAGTATGTCATTGCTATTTTATTTGCATTTCCCTGATGCCATGCGATGTAGAGCATCTTGTTGTATGAGTATTTGCCATCTGTATGTTTTCTCCGGCAAGGTGTCTGTTAAGGTCTTTGGCCCATTTTTAAATGGAGTGTTTTTTGTTGTTGTTGAGTTTTAAGAGTTCTTTGCATATTGTGGATGACAGTCCTTTATCAGATGTGTCTTCTCCCAGTCCGTGGCTCATCTCATTCTGTTGACAGTACCTTTCACAGAGCAGAAGTCTTTTATTTTAACGAAGGCCACTTTGTCAGTGATGCCTTTCATGGATTGTCCCTTCGTTTCTAAAAACTCATCACCAGATTTTCTCCTATGTTTAATAAAAACTTTTAAAATTTTGGAATAATTGTGTATTTACAGAAGGGTTGTAAGGATATTTTCCAATGTTAACATGTTATATCACCAATGACACATTTGTCACAACTAAGGAATCAACGTGGGTATGTTACTAATAAACTAAATTCTGCACTTTATTCTATTTCCCTGGTTTTTCCTCCCATGTCCCATTTCTGTCCCAGAATTCTACATGACATGGAACCATCTTTTCCTTTGAATTTTCCAAGTCACCTGGGTGTTTTGTGTAAATGAAGTTAGATTTTGTATTTTGACCACCCCAAAAATTAAGGCTTTAAAAAAAATAAATGAGTTTATCTCATTTACATTTATTTGTATACCAGAGATTTCTCGCTTTACTCTGATAATGTGGTCTTATTTTTTTCTTCCATCAATGCCTCTTGCTGATTACTTTGTTTCTTTGATTATGGTCAGTGTATTCCTGGATACTTTTTCCTCAGTAATCAGGGAAGAATATAGCATTTTGTTGTTTTACCAGTAGTCACTTGTAGGTTAAAACAACAGTGGTCTTTATTTTTCATATAAGCACTTTTATTTTTTTTAATTATTTTTTTTTTTTAAAGAAAGGCAGACTGCCACGTGCAGCGCCTCATTTGGATGTGTCTGGAGTCTTGGAAGCTTGACTACCCTACGTTCTCCTACAAATGGACCTTGAGAGCTTGTTTGGAGGTTCTAGCAGGGGAGCGCAGCTACTCGTATACCCTTGACCGAAGACCGGTCCTCTCCTCTAGTTGGGAAGGTCGTCCTCTTCGACCGAGCGCGCAGCTTCGGGAGGGACGCACATGGATCGGTGAGGGAGGAAAGGGACACCCGCCTAGCCAGCCAGATCAGCCGAATCAACCCTGGCGATCAATGGGGTGACAGATGTCGCAGCCAGATCGCCCTCACATCCTATATAAGCACTTTTATTTAAAAAATAGTACTTACCTTGTACACTTGAAACTAATGTGATGTATGTCAGCTGTAATTGAAAATTTTTTAAAAATTAAAGAGAACAGTATCTATGGACTCCACACCCATTAATCTTTAGCTGAATCCCTCAAACTCTCAATTTTTGTTGATATAATCAAGAATTTTGTCCCAGTTTTTGCTCTTAGATTATTATATTTGTAAATTATACATCATCTCTCAACACATATATTTACTGTCTCATAATCATATTTTCAATCATTATACCTACCCAGTATAATGTTTAATTGCTACTTCTTGGGGATTTACTTATTTTGCTTTCTTCTCTCCGTCTGCAGCAGGCCATCCATCCAATTTTTCAGGAAGGACAAAAAGGTGACACATTTCCTGACTTCTACATGAACATGTGCGGCTGTTGCCTTCATAAGTGAGTGATAACTTGGCCAGAATATGACTCAGAACACAGTGCTTTCCCCTCCAAACATTTTGCTTTGTTGCCCTTTATTCTGTCCCCCACCTCCTTGCCGGCTTTATTGAGATAAAATTAACAAGTAAAACTGTAAGATAGTTAACGTGGAAAGAGCTGAGGGAGGGAGGGAGAGGGCAAGGGAAAGTGGTGGGGGGTAGTCAGAGACAAATGTATTTGAAAAAATAAATTAAAACAAAAGTTAACGTGTACATCATGGTAACTATATATGGGTGTACCTCGCAGAAAAGGATTCCCACCATCTGGTTAGTTAACCGTCCATCACCACTCCTATTTATAGACATGTATTTTTGGGGGGTAAAAACACTTTTATTGCCTTTAAAATATGAGGTTATAGAGGAGAAATCATAACCCAACCTGCCTGATTGTTTTTCTTCCGTAGGTTGGTTGTTTTAATAGACTCGATTTTTTTTAAGAACAGTTTTCAATTTACAGAAAAATATTTCAAGACAATACAAAGAGTTCCTATAAACAACGCTCAGTTTCCCCCGATAATCAGCTTCTTAGATTAGTATCATACATTGGTCACAATTAATGAACCAATATTGATATGTTATTGATAACTGAAGTTCATACTATATTCTTATTTTCTTTGTTTCCCTGAGATGTTCTTTTCCTGACCCGGAACCCCAGAAGACCTTTAGCCCTGTGTCTGCTTGTGCTCCTCTTCGCTGTGACGGTGCTCAGACTTTGTTTTAACCTGCGTTCTCCTTGTACGTTTTCCCCTTAGTCTTGAAGGGTGCAAGTTTTCCCAGTAGAAATGTAGGTGTTGCTTGTTTTACTCTCATTTTGTCTCAAAAAATGAAGGCTCTTGTCGGACCCATCTTCATCTGAGGATTGGGACCCGTTTTCGTCTGAGGAATATTTTCTTTGCTGGATTATGGAATATGACTCTGTTTGGTAGAGCAGGGCTCTGCTTTTGTCTATTTTTTTCCTGCCTTCAGGAATAATCTGTCAAACTAGTGATCCACATGGGTTTGATTTTCAGTAATGTGGATTCTGATCTAACACCTAATGATTTTTACATTTTTATTCTTTTCCATTATTCCTTAGCCCTGCCAGCCTATGTTCGTCTTAGTCTCTTACTTAGCATTTAATTCTTTTTTTCTATATAATCCATGTCTTCCTTCATTTCCTTCAGAGAGCATGGGCCATTTGTCATCTGTTTCCTGGAACAACTTTTTTGGCAACATGTGCTCCTATCTGCAGTTCTAATCTCGAAGGTTTGGACTCTTTTCTTAGTTCTCTTGTTCTTTATTCTTATTTTTAGTTACCCTTAAGTGAAGGCAGATCTGAGAGGACTACAATTTACTAGAAAATGGTGTGAATGAAATCTTTTCTCCTGACTACCAGCCAATCCTGCAGTGGAGGAGTGACAGCTTTCATCCACCGCCAACGGGGGTGAAAACTGGTTCAACCACACATTGGAAGACAGGCCATATCCACTTACCTTGGGTCCCAGCAATTCTACTCCTGAGAAAATGCACCAGAGCAAGGAGGGCTTGTGCGCGCGCGCGCGCGCGCACACACACACACACACACACACACACAGAAACTTACGCAAGATGGTTCACAGCAGATTTGCTCATGGGTTCCCCAACTGGGCATGACCCAAATGTCCATACAACCCAAATACAGTAGAATTAAGAAATGGAAGTGTATTTATACAATGGAATATTACAGGATAAGAAGACACATGCTGCTAATATATCCACTGTCATGGTACATCTCCTAGGCATGATGTTAAGCAAAAGAAGCCAGACATACATACATCCCAGTTATGTGAATTTCAAGAATATTTGAAACAAATTCTTGATGATGGAGTTCAGGGTAGCGATTACCTTCAGGGAGCACAGACTGCTGGGGGCCAGAGGGTGCCTTCTGGGGTGAAGGAAACATTTCAGATTTCACTGGAATGGAGGTGAGGGTGTGTGTATATTATATATAATATGTATGTTATATATATTCATCCAGTGATTATAAAATTATAAACCGAACACTGGAGGTCATTCCATTCAGTGCTCTCGTGGGGAAAAGGAGGAGGTTGGGTATGGACACTGGTTAGCTCCTGTCCTTGGTTTTCTGTTCACGCGAACAAGTTGAACAGTCCACTCAGACATGGTCAGTCCAGCTTCTGACCAGAGGTGGGGGATTGCTTTCTCTCAGTACGGGGATGCTCCCCTGTGGTTAACAGAATAATAGTCCTCCCAAAATGTCCCCATCCTGTGGACATGTCATCTCATGCAGTGAAGGGACTTTGTAGATGGAATTAAGTCAAGGCCCCTGAGATGAGGATGACGCTGGATTCCCTGGGAGCCCCGTGTCCTCACAGGGGCCTCATAAGAGGGAGGCGGGGGGGTCAGGGTCAGAGATGGAAGAGGCTGCGCTGCTGGCTGTGAAGACAAAGGAAGGGGTCACGAGCCAGGGATGTGGCCCCTCTAGAAGCTGGAAAAGGCCAGAAACGATTCTCCCCTGGAGGCTTTGAAAAGACCAGTTCTGCCCACACCAGGAGTTTAGGAATTCTGATCTCCAAAACCGTCAGAGAGCAAAGCTGCATTGTCTTACACCACTGAGTTTGTGATAATCTATTACAGCAAAAATAGGAAACTAATACCCCCTTCGATTTAGGGAAGTTCCCCGCACATGGTAGAAGGTGAGCCTAGCGGTCACCAGGAGCCACTGCCGGGAAAGCTTCATTAGCTGCAAGCATTTGACTCATGGTGCCCCCCACCCACATTCTCACGGGGCAGACTCCGGTAACCACAAATGGTGTCAAGGCCAGCTAAGGGATCTGCTCTGCCCTGGGAGATGCCTCTGTTCCTCCCCACCACTGTTACAAGGAAAAGAGGCTAGAGAGAGTGCGGGTTCCCTGCTGTGCCCCCTCCCCACTTGTAAAGAAGCAAGCGAGGCAGATCTAGGTGCGTGCCCTGGGCAGTTGGCTGGACTCAGGAGAGGAGGGACTGCCCCCCTTTCCCACGGTAATGAAGGCCAGGTGGGGAGGTGTTTGACCTTGAGGACTGGGCAGTGATGGGGGGCTGAGTGGCTGGGTGAAGGGAGGCCAGGCCTCAGGGGCTTCACGCAGGCTGGCAGCATCCATTTCCCAGGCTGATCAGCGCTCTCCCAGCACATCCATGCAGGTCAATGCAAAATTAATTAGAGTAATCAACTCGGCCACACCACAGAAAGCACCCACACAGGTTTAGGCCACTAATTGGTAGGAGCTGACAGTGTGTCCCCAGTGTCTTCAAGGTATTAACACTGCTTCCCTCTTCGTAGATTAATTACCTTTTTGCATCTTCCACCTCATTCCTTGCTCCTGGACCTGTTTTTCCTTGTGAGGAGGAGTACAGGGTGGTATGGGAGGGGTAACACCAAGGACATTGGACCCCTGCATGTCCCTGCCCCCAGGGCAAGGCTATGGGGAGAGACTGAGACAGGAGGGAAACACATGGCTGCATCCAGTACCTGTGAAGTGCAGTACCTGTGAGCCAGCATGGCCTTGCAAGTAATGGCATGCAGCCCCATTGGATGTAGGATGCACGGGGACAATGGTCCATCCACCTGTCTGTCTATGCATCTGTTCACCCATCTATGTATGGTCATCTATCTGTCTGGTCATCATTCATACATGCATTCACCTTCCATTCATTCATTCCATTCATCCATCCATCTATCCACCCATCCATCCATAATTCATCTGCACATCATCGACCCATCATCATCTATCCATTCTTCTATCCATCCGTTCATTCATCTATCTATCTAGCTATCTATATAACTATCATCCATAATAAACGCTTTTATCCATACATTCATTCATTTATCCATCATCTAACTGTCCATCCATATTTCCATACAGCCATCATCTATCCATAGACCCATCCATTCCTTCTACCCTCCATCCATCATTCATTGTCTGGTCATCCATCCATTCATGCATCACCCATTATCCATCCATAGACCCATACATTTATCTGTCATTCATCCATTCATTCACCTGCTGACCCATTCACCTAAATATTTGTTTACATATTGATGTAGGCACTTATTTACATATCTACTCTGCCTATGTATTCACTTGTCCATCATGGCTTCACTCATTCATTCATTCATCCATCCATCCATCCTTGTACCATATAGCCATTCATTCATTACACCCTCTACCCTCCACCTCTCTCCCCCCACCTACCACAAGCTCACACTAAATTGATTGCTTACTATGTGCCAGGTCCTGCTCTAAAACTTTCATGTGTTTCCTCCCATCCACCCTCCACCTACCTACCCATCCTTTGGTCTGTTCATCCACTTTTGTCTCTGTCTGTATGTCTGTCTCCCCATCTTCCAGTCAACACTTATCTGGTCCCCTCTGTGCAGTGGAGAGTCATGGCTGGGAAGGGACACTCAGTCCTCTGCCAGGGGGAGGGATGAGCTCAAATGCCTATAGATGGGACCTGAGGGGCTGGAGTGGGGCAGGGGAGGACAAGAGAGAAATTTCAATCAGAAAACCGTTTTGCATCCCTGGGCGGGAGACGGGGCTCTGCTCTCTGGGGATGCTGGCACCAGCAGTAAACTTGAAATTACAAGCATATTTATTTTATTATATGAAGTGGTGAAAAAATATTTTCAGCCACATGAAATAGAACACAGCAAAAGACCCATGTCTCAGCCCTTCTCCCTAATGACACATGTCACCAGGGTCTTGGGTCTCCTTCCAGACATAGGCTGGCTTTGTTCAAGCCTGTGTATCTGCTCATGTGTCTCTCTTTCGATGCTCTCTGACCTCACAACTGTCATTGAATGACATCTCTGTTCTCAGTCCACATGGGCGCTTTCAGATCCCCACAGCGTCCCACCAGGAGCCCGGCCTGCTTCTGAGGGACATTAAGGTGGCTTCTGGTTCTTCATGACATAGACTTTGTTGCAAAAAAACAAAATGAGGAAATTCCCACAAAAGGAAGCACAGATGATCAGTAACATGAAAAACTAAACTTCACAAATTACTCCCACAGCCTGCCAACGGGGCAGAATTCTTGTTAAATAAGTCATTTATGTTATAACTCATCAAATTTAGACTAAGATCTGTCCCTTTCACTGTGTATAAATTTTATGTCATCTTTTTTCCACTTGTAAAAAAGTTTTTGTATTGTGTTAAAACTACATAACATAATATTTACCATGCCAATCATTTATTTTACTATCATCATTATTTTGTATTAGTTTCAGGTGTACAGCATAGTGGTTAGACAATCGTATACTTTACCAACCGTTCCCCCTGATACTTCCAGTACCCACCTGGCAACATACATAGTTATTACAGTACTATTGACCGAATACCCTATGCTGTACCTTACATCCCCGGGACTATTTTGTAACTACCAACTTGTACTTATTAATCCCTTCACTTTTTCCCCCTGTCCCCTCAACACCCCTCCCCGTTGGCAACCATTGGTCTGTATCTAATAGTCTGTTTCTGTTTTGTTTGTTTGTTTATATTGTTCTTTATATTCCACATGTAAGTGATTCTTATATTGTCCTTTAGATTCCGCATATGGTATTTATCTTTCTCTGACTTATCTCACTTAGCATAATACCCTCTAGGTCATCCAAGCTATTGCAAATAGTAAGATTTCATTCTATTTTTATGGCCATAGCTTTTTTGTCCGCTCATATACTGATGGGCACTTGGACCGCTTCCAGATCTTGACTATTGTAAATAATGCTGCAGTGAGCAGAGGGGTGCATACATCCTTTCAAATTCGTGTTTTGGGTTTCTGTGGATATACTAGTATACCCAGAAGTGGGATCGCTGGGTCATAAGACACTTCCATTTTTAATTTTTTGAGGACCCTCCATATTCCTTTCATAGTGGCTACACCAATAATCTGCATTCCCACCAACAGTGCACAAGGATTTCCTTTTCTCCACATCCTTGACAATACTTGTTTGTTGATTTATTGATGATAACCATTCTGAAGTATGAGATGATATCTCATGGTGGTTTGAATTTGCATTTTTTATGATAGTTAGTGATACTGAGCATCTTTTTATATATCTATTTACCATCTGTATGTCCTCTTTGGGTAAGTGTCTATTCAGATCCTCTGCCCATTTTTAAATTGGATTGTTTTATTTTTGGTGTCGAGTTGTATGAGTTCTTTATAAATTTCTGATATTAACCCCTTATCAGATGTATCATGAGTAAATATCTTCTTCCATTCAATAGGTTGTCTTTTTGTTTTGTTGATGGTTTCCTTTGCTGTGCAAAATGTTTTTAGTTTGATGTAGTTCCATCTGTTTATTTTTTCTTTTGTTTCCCTTGCCTGAGGAAATACATCAGAAAAAATATTGCTAAGAGAAATATCAGAGATTTTACTGCCTAAGTTCGCTTCTAGGAGTTTTATGGGAGGGTTTTGTTCAAGATTTTATTTATTTATTTATTTATTTTTAGAAAGGGGAAGGAAAGGAGAAAGAGAAACATCAATGTGTGGTTGCATCTTGCACACCCCCCTACTGGGGACCTGGCTTGTAACTCAGTCATGTGCCCTACACTGGGAATTGAACTTGTGACCCTTGGTTTCCAGGCCAGCGTTCAATCCACTGAGCCACACAAAATAGGGCAATTTTATGGTCTTGAGTTTTACATTTAAGTCTTTAATCCATTTTCAGTTAATTCTCGTATATGATGTATGAAAGCGGTCTAGTTTCTTTTTTTTTGCATGTATCTGTCCAATTGCCCCAGCATCATTTGTTGAATAGACTATCTTTATACCCCATTGTATGTTTTTTCCTCCTTTGTCAAATAATTGACCATATAGGCTTGGGTTTATTTCTGGGCTCTCTATTCTGTTCTATTTATCTACTTGTCTGTTTCTATGCCAGTTATCATGCTGTTTTGAATACTGTAGCCTCGTAGTATAGTTTAGTATCAGGTAGTAGTTCTTTTTTCTCAAGACTGCTGTGGCTATTCAGGGTCTTTTGTGGTTCCACATGAATTTTTGGATTATTTGTTCTAGTTCTGTAAAATGTTCTGGTTCTGTAAAATGGCATTTTGATAGGAATTGCATTGATCCTATAGAATGCTCTGAGATATATGGACATTTTAACGGTGTTAATTCTCCCTATCCATGAGCACAGTATATGCTTTCACATATTTGTATCTTCATTTTCTTTCTTCAATGTCATAATTTTTCAAGTACAGGTCTTTTATTCCCTTGGTTAAATTTATTCCTAGGTAATTTTTTAATGCAATTGTAAATATGATTGTTTTCTTAGTTTCTCTTTCTGATAGTTCAATATTGGTGTACAAAAATGTAACCAGCTGTGGCTGGTGTGGCTCAGTGGATTGAGTGCCAGCCTGTGAACTAAAAGGTTGCCAGTTTAATTCCCAGTCAGAGTGCATGCCTGGGTTGCAGGCCAGGTCCCCAGTTGGGGGTGCATGAGAGGCAATTGATGGACGTTTCTCTCCTCTCACACATCTGTGTTTCTGTCCCTCTATTTCTCCCTTCCTTTCTCTAAAAATAAATAAATAAAATCTTTTAAAAAATGCAACCAATTTCTAAATATTTACTTTGTATTTTTGCTACTTTACTGAATTCACTTATGAATTCTAGTAGTTTTTGGTGGACTCTTTAGGATTCTCTATATACAGTATCATGTCATCTGCAAATAATGACAATTTTACTTCTTTTCTGATTTGAATGCCTTTTATTTCTTCTTCTTGTCTGATTGCTGTGGCTTGGGCTTCCGGTACTATTTTGAATAAGAGTGGTGAAAGTGGACATCCCTGTCTTGTTCCTGACTTTAAGAGGAATATTTTTAGGTTTTCTCTGTTGAGCATAACATTAGCTGTGTGTTTGTAATATATGGCCTTTATTATGTTGAATTATGTTTCCA
Organism: Pteronotus mesoamericanus; assembly: GCF_021234165.1. Classification (NCBI taxonomy): domain Eukaryota; kingdom Metazoa; phylum Chordata; class Mammalia; order Chiroptera; family Mormoopidae; genus Pteronotus; species Pteronotus mesoamericanus. Next base: position 964,487 of record NW_026555047.1, read on the forward strand.
CTACTTCTACTTTGCTGAAAGTTTTCATTATAAATAGGTGCTGGATTTCTGTCAAATTCTTTTTCTGCAGGCATTGATATGATCATATGATTTTTATCCCTCCTTTTGTTTATGTAGTATATCACATTAATTGATTTGCAAGTCTTACAGATGGGGAAACTGAGGCTAGGGGTGTCAGAGGGAGGCAGAACTTATTCAAACACCATGTAAGCAATATGGAGGGCCCAAAGACCCCTCACCTGGAAGTACAGGGACAGAGCTGGACATGTCCACCCCCATGTGGTCAAGGCCAGGCCAGAGGGACGGTTTCGATCTGGGGAAATCCAGGGAGTACGAGTCAAGAGAGGCTACCTGAAGGAGGGGCCCCTTAGGAGCTAGCGTCAGAAAGGCAATGGGGCTGACCAGGTGTAGGTGGGGTTGCGGGCTTTATCAGCCAGAGCCACACAATTTTAACTTCTGCCCTTCCCTCAACTTCTCCAACGGCCCCCCTAGGGAGAAGGAACCTTAGGACGCAGGCATTGGTTGCTGACATCCATAATTCCTTTCTCCCTTCCCAGTGGCCAGGGCTTCCATCTCCAGGGAAATCACATGCCCAAGTCAGAACCGATGAGAGCCAGCCATCCCTGCGCAGCACGCGTGGTTACATGATCTGAGCTGACCCAGTCAGAACGAACCTCAGCTCTTGAGGTGTTTCGTGGGGGAAAGGGATGTCTCTCTTCCTCTCCCTCCCTCTCTCCTTCTCTCCTTTCTTGTCTCTCTCCTGCTGGGTCTGAGGGAAAGAAGAAGCTGCTGGCTGCCATCTTGGGATCTTGATGAACAGGCAGAGCTGCTGAATCAAGTCTTACCTGCAGCTGTCTGTCTTTGGAATTTGGCACACACAGCCACTCCATGGTTCTATTATTGGTGCCATCTGAGCCCAGCTTCCTGTTTCTCATAATCACAAGTGTCTTGCCTGCTAAGGGAGCCCTGCTCATTTCAGGGAAATGGAGCCATTTCCTGAAATTCAGCCCACTTTGCAGATGAGAGCTTTGGGGCTCTGAGGGGTTGAGAACTCTGCCAGGGTCCCACTTGGAAGAAGATTGGAATCTGGGGTGGGGAAAAGAGGGGAGGCTGCTGGGTTTGCTCATCTGTAGTGCAGAGCCCACTTTGCAGATGATGTGGGTTAAACAGACTATGCACAGAAGCCAGGCCTGTGGCTGGTGGGCCAGGAGGTTGGGATCCCATCAGGAATATACACCAGGGCAGCTGCAGCGGGTCAGTAGCCAAACCAGATTTATCCAATTTTCTTATGGAAATCTTGGGGCATTTTCATGATGGGAACTTGCTCAAACTTGAACAAACACTTCGTAGACAGAGGATATTCAACCTGGGTCAGGGCAGGGATCTTGGGGCCACAGGGAGGTGACCCTGATTCAGTTCTGACCTGGATGGAGGGCTCCTCTTCGAGGTTGGGCATGTGGTCTCCTGGAGGAGCCTTTTATGGGGGAGATCTCAGGTCTTAGTTTGGATTCTGAGAGAGAGAGACAGAGAGGGACAGAGACAGGGAAAGACCTAGAGAGGCAGGAAGAGATAGATACAGACCCAGATAAAAACAGATTAATAAGAAAGGAGAAATATAAAAGATACAAAGTCACAGAGAGACAAAGAGAGAGAAACACAGAGACATGCAAAGATATGGACACAGAATGACCCACGAACAGGAGAGCAGCAGAGCGAGGCTGGAGCCCTGACCACTGGCCGGCAGATGTGCTCTGCCGGTTGTATCTGCACATCTGGCCCAGGCCCAGCTCCCAGCACACCCAGCCTGGCCTCTCCCCACAGCAGTGCTGAGCATTTGCCTCCCTGTTAGAGGAGAAAAATACCTATCCGGCCGCCTCTCCAGCTGTTGATTTGCCTTCACCGCTGCCCCTGGGAGCAGGCAGGGCTCTGAGCGGACCTCAATACTGGCTGCTTTCATGATATTTTTATTGTATGATTCATAGGGAGCACCCAACCCTGGGGGCCCAGCCCAGAGACCTCCAGTACCAGGGAGGACCGGCAGGCCACTGGAGACACACTCCTGCCCCTTAGGTAGGGGTAGTGGGAGGTCAAGATGCGGGACCCCCGTGCCCTGACCAGCCGGGCTGCCTCAGGCCGTCTCAGTCCCACTGATCGTCAGAAAGGTGTCCATTCAGGCCCTTTCTACCAAGATTCCAGGGGCTGTCCCCTGACTCCCCATCGGACCGCCTGCGGGTAGCCTCCTTGTTCTGGAAATGGAGGGTCTACTCCTTCTGGGGCCTCTTCCCTGGAACCCCCTGGCTGTCTCCAGCTGGCTCAGCAGCTCAGGCCTTGGAGCCAGACATTGCTGAATTTGACACCTGGGTCACTGCAGAGACAGCGCAAGCCCAAGTATCCACACTTGTCCAGTGGGACAGCATGCCAGTCATGTGGTAAGCAGTGACAGGAACAGCAGAATTCATGCAGCTCCTGTCCCCTGTGTCCATGGGAGTAGAGCTGGGTGGACCTGAGGGGGTCCCAGGGATGGAGGTGAAGATGACCATCAACCCCTCTCCATCCGAGAGGCTCTAAGGCTGGAAGTGGGACCCTAGCTACCAGCCAACTGCTTTCAAAATGCACCGTGGTATTTTTGTTTTCAGAAAGATGCTGTGGGAGTTGGGGAGGGATAGGAATGGACAGACCCCTTTACAGACAAGGGAGCTGAGGCTGGGCCAGACCCCTTGCTCTACACCCTGCCTGGCTTGTGCCCAGACCCCTGGACCCTTTGCCCCAGGTTCCAGCCTGCATGGACACAGCATCATCAACTACTCAGCTCTCTGTAACTTTCCTCCTGTTTCTTAAGCTTGTGACACTCAGAACAGCCAAACTCTGGGACTCAGTGAGTGGTCGGACACAATCTGGGGCCTCCCTGACCTCCTGGTGCTGGGTGAGAGTCCCACCAGCCCCTCGCCAGAAGCCAGGTCCAGCTGATCCCGTCCCAGGCCCTGGTTTGTACCAAGACTTCCAGTGCCACTGTGGATGCTGCCTTGTCCCTGGTGGAAGGCAGGCACTGACTAAATAGAGTGGGAAGTTTAAGCCCTTGACATTGAAGGAGGGAGGGAGGGCACTGACACAAGCAGGGAACAGGCATGATCGGCCAGGATGTGTCCCAGGGACCACCAAGCCTCTGCCCAGAGATGCCTTGTGTGTGTGCGCGCGCGTGCACGCGTGTGTGGGGCCCACACTAAGAGGGTCCCCAGTCAATCAGCCCAAAGAGAATGAGCAGCATCGGGGCTTCCCTGGCTGGGCGCTGGGGTTCTCACCACCAAGCCAGCCCTGGGGTCACATGACTCAGCTCCAAGCCACCCATAAAGGCTTCTTAAACAGTCTGTCTTGGCCAACTCTCAACTCCATTAATGCGTAAAAATCATTAGGCACTGGTCCCAAGACCCTGATCGTAAACCAGCAGGTCTCTGGGGCCCCTGCCCTGGCAGGCGAATGGCCTCCATTGAAAGTGCCCCCCCAGGCCCCCCTCCTGCCCCACCCAGCCCCTCCGCTCAGAGCCTCTTCCGATCGATTTTATGAAAGCAGCTCTAGGGGTTCACCAATGTTTCCGCTCAAGCTTTATGCCCCTGTTTAAAAATTCTTAATTAAGCAGGTTTTTTCTGTTTACACTTGAACTAATTACACTTTTAAAACCAACAATAAAACATTAGGCCCCGGCTATTAAAGGCTTCGGTGGAGGCCTGTTGCGCGGCCTGTCGGAGCAATTCAGGAACTGGGTCCTTCCACGGCAGATAGGGGTGCTGGGCGGCAGGCGGGTGCCGGGCTTCGCTCAAGAGGGTCCCCAAGTCTTATCCGCCTTCCTGGAGGGTGGGATCGGGGATAGCAAGCAGCCGCCCAGGCCCGCTTCCATCTGCCCCGGTAGCTGGCAGAGCTATTGATCGCGGGGCCCTCCCCAACGGCCCATCCTTCCGGGCAGGCTTGGACACCAGCGCCTGTGCCAGGTGGGGCCCGGGTTGACAGAGGGAGGCTGCAGGGGCCCAGGCAGCGTATTGGGGTGCCTGGCCAGCAGAGGCCATCGGGACAAATCCAGCAGCTCTGCCCTGGGGCATTCACAGGGCGCAGTGAAGGCTGGATGGGGCGTTTTGTGCAGGCTCCAGTGTCTCCATTGTGAATGGATGAAGCCCTTATGCCTCTGGGGTCATCTGAAGCTCTGCCTGAGCTGACCCTAAGCCCCATGCCAGCCTTGCCCGCACAGCACAGGTCACTTACAGTAGCCCCACGCACTTCAAATATCCTGCAGAGAGTGGCTTGTGGGGTTCCTGGCACAGAACGTTCTCCAACAACTCAGGCCCTTCCTGACTCAGCAGCTCCCCCTGGATCAGCCAGGCAGCCACCCAAGAGAGCTTCCACACCCGAAGTCTGCCTTTCGGCCGTGCAGGACCCTCAGAATTTTCAGGCTGTGGGGTCTTCTAGGCCGGGGTCCTCAACCTCCCTCCTCCCAGCCCGTGGATGCCATCATATTACGGCCCCAGCTCCCTCTCCTGTCTCCCACTCTCCTCCTTGGCCTGAGCCCCAGCTTGTCTCCCCTGCCCCCTACCCCAGTCCATGGTAAAATTGTCTTCTAAGAAACCAGCCCTGGTACCAAAAAAGTTAGGGACCACTGTTCTAAGCTGTACCCAAAAGTTGCTATGTGAGCTCTGACAATGTGAGGCCTTCCTGAAGGTAGCCAGCGAGGGCCTCAGGCCCGCTGGAAGCCTTAGACCCTGCCCGCCAGGACACGGAGGATTCCAGGCCTTCTACTGAGAGCCCCTCTCTACTGTCCCAGGTCCCAAACTCAGCCAGTTTAACTGGCCTCAGGGTCTTCCCATGTCCCCATCAATGACAGCCACAGTATCCAGCCATCTCCCAGCTAGAAATGCTGCCCCTCTCATTCCCCCAACCCCACATTCAGGCCTTCCAACATCCTCCATCTTGCCTCCCAAGTATCCCTGGGACAATCTTCCTCTGGAACAGGACCCCTCTGCAGGGTGCCCACGGCCTCGCCTCCTCTTGGGTTTCCTGCCCACTCTGTTCTCATTCCTTTAGGCCAGGCCACAAAGGGCCAGAGCATATATAGTTTCAGGACTGTGGGCCATATGATCTCAGGATGGCCCGGCTCTACTCTTGCAGTGAAAGCACTGTAGATGATACAGAAATGAGTGTGCGTCAATAAAACTTTATTTATAAAAACAGGCCAAGGGACACATTTGGCCTTTAGGACGTAGTTTGCTGATTCTTCATCTAAACAAGCCCCAACACACCTCAGAAGGTTCTTTCTTACTCGCAGACCTGGTACATACCTCCCCTGCTCTAAACATTTTCTCGACCCATTCTTTGCATTGGGACAAAGGTCCCACTTTCCTGGCTTGGAGTGGAAGGTTCTTCAGGATTTGATCTCCATCACTACCCCCTTTGACAGCCATGCTCTCTCCCTGATGCTATGTCCTCTGCCCTTTATCATGAGGCAAACTCCTACTCATCCCTCAAAACTCCAGCTCCAGTGCCCCCCGCTACTCTGGGAATCCTCATCTGAGTCTGAAGCATAGCATTTGGCTATAACTTCACCTCATCCTTCACCCCAACCCTAAACACCTGGGCCTGGAAATATGTGTCTAGCCCTGTTTCCACCCAGTCTGGGAAGGAACCATGTGTTACCCAAGCCAGCCAGTCATGTAGTATCTCTTCCCCATGGCTATGGTGATTGGTCTAGGAATGGGCACATGACCCACACTGGCCATCAAAGTCCTTCCAGGAGATTTTTTTGGTCCCCTCTTATTCAAACAACTTGAAATCGGGTTACCATCACCTCTGGCACATAGTAGGCATTTGATACATATAACAAATAAATAACCATACCTCCTTCAACCTCTCCAGTCTCCCTTAATTTTTCTCCACAGCTCATGTCACCTTACTTGCCCAATACTCACTTACTCCTTGTCTGTCAGCCCACTAGAACATCTGGTCCGTGAGTGCAGAGATTTTTGTCTGTCTGTCCACACTGTCTCCAGCAGTCAGTGTACACACGGGCCCGGCTATGTACTTTGCAGGGCTCACTGCCAATAACGATGCGGGGCCACTTGTTCCAAGTGCAAGAAACAAGGCGCCATTCAAGGTGCAAAGATGTAAAGCTTTTTCTTCCTTTCACAGTGTCTCTCTCTCTCCACCTGTCATGTTTTTTTCCATTTGCTATTCCCTGTTGTTCTCCATAAAGAAAAATTAGAAATTTGAATGAGCAGCAGGAACGTGACAGTTTCTATTTGCAATGTCAGTCTTAAATGCAAATAAATACCTGTTAGAGCATGGAATGCATATGGGCAGAATCACTGAAATTTCATCATTCGTGTTTCATAGATTGTACATGTGTGTGTATCTTGTTCCCACCAGGCCTGCTGAAACAAGGCCCCAAACCAAGTTGTTTTAATTTCACTTCTGGTCATTCAGATGTTCTGCTAACACCGTGGAAGCCGGTGGGTACAAATGGAGCTGCCAGGAACAGGGGGGACATGTGTATTGCACACGTGTTCTCTTCCCCAATGTCCCATCAGACTCCACTCACAAAACGTAAGTTCAGAGGTTAGATTAGCAAAAATTTCAAGATGGCGACAGCAGAGCATGGAACCACATGTGGAGCCATGCACAACGCTCACAAAGCCAGCTCTGCTACAGAGGCCCGGTACACAGCAGGGGCTCAATAAATGCTTATTCACTAAGTGAGTGACTGGAGGTCATCTAATCCCAGGGGCTCAGGCTGTCCCCTATGAATGGTGTCCTGGCTCCAAGGTAGAGCACGGGTGAGGGAAGTTGAGAATAAATAAACTATCAGAGAATGATTGTAGTTTAAGCCCTGATTGGTGCTGAGTTGTTCAACAGAAAGCTTATATGCTCCCCAAACCTGCACCGCCCCCCCACCCCTCCAGAGAAGAGGGCCCTTGTTTCATCCATCTGAACTCACTGGCTTTCTCCGATTTGATCCTTTGAAACCCTGGTCTGACCTCATCTGCCCATTTGTCAGATGGGGAAACAGGTAAAAAACGAGCAGGGTTTGGTGGAGGCCTGAGTGATGGTCTCGCCAAGCTGACATAAGAGCCCCCTCATTGAGCCTCTTGGTTTCACACCCCATTTTCTCAGATGAATATTTTTCCCCAGAGTATGAAGGTGAATTCAAAGATGTAACAGGGCAGCTGCTCTGGAAAGCATCTTGGAGTTTCCTCAAAAAGCTAAACATTGAATCACCCTATGAACTAGCAATTCCACTCCCACGTCTATACCCCAAAGAATTGAAAACAGGAGCTTAAACAGGTATTTGTATGCCAGTTTCCAGAGGGTTAGAGGTCTATCCACAGGTGAACAGATAAACACGTGTCCATCCACGCACTGGAATATTACTCAGCCAGGAAAAGGAGTGAGGCTCTGAGTCTCACTGCAGTGTGGACGGGCCTTGGACACATGATGCTCAGTGAGGGAAGCCAGACACGAAAGGCCACATAGTGTGTGATTCCATCTATGTGAAATGTCCAGGACAGGAAGTGGATTCATGGTTGTCAGGGACTCAGAGAGAGGATGAGGGTGACTGCTGATGGGGATGGGGTTTATTTAGGGGTGATGGAATGTTCTGGAACTAGACAGAGTTACTAGTTGCACAGCATTGTGAATGTACTAAAAACCACTGAATTGTTCGCTTTAAAATGGTTAGCTTTATGTTATGTCAATTTTACCTCATTTTTTGAAAAAATCCAGGCTTGCAGCCAGAGGCTACAGCTGCCCACGCTGCTGGCTTGTCTGATGACTTCGTCTAACTTTTCAAAGAAACACCAGGCTGCCATCCTCCACGGCAGCTGCTCCATCTTGCGTCCCACCAGTGATACACGGGGGTCCCAGTTTCCCTACCTCCTTGCCAATAGTTGTTATTTTCTGTTGTTTAGACTGACCATTTTTAAAAGCCATTCTAATGGGTGTGAAATGTGATATTTATTGCAGAAATTGGAGACTGGGAAGTTTCAAACTATGACGGGCAACCTCTTAGTGATTTCTGAGGGGGCGGTGTGGCATGCCCAGAAATTAGGGACACACAGCCCCTTGGAAAGGGGCTGCGGGAGGAAGGAAGAGGGCGGCAGAGCCTTCATGAAGCAGGGTCCCCCATGAAAAACATCACCAGTGAGGCACAGCGATACCCTACGTACCGGGTCACTCAGTTTCCAGGTGTGGACCTCACTGTAAGTGAATTCTGCGCCCCCCCCCGCCCCCCAGAACCTGCCAGGCTCCGGCTCCTTCTGGAGGGACAGCCTGGATTTTCAGGCAGCACAGGGGTCTGCTCCTGCAGCAGCAGGGCAGGCGATGTTCCTTCTTTTCAGCTCTCCCATCCCAATGCTCAGGCAGGGGCTCCCCCTGTGTCTCAACCCCCCAGTGTTGTCCACAAGGTATCCACAGACCTACCTCCTTTCTGTGGACACTGGGATAACCTGGGGCGAGTAAGGGCTCGCCTCCTGGGGGAAGACCCCAGCCATAAGAAAGAAGCAGCCTGGAGCATGTTATGACCTTTCCCAGCTTGGACATCAAGGTGGCCCTGCCGCCCCAAGGCTGCCAACCAAGTCACTTGGGGGTCCCCCAGGCTAAGTCCGTTTCCTGGAGGAGGGGACCCAGAGATATCCCACTTTGAAGGGGCTGCTTGTACCCAGCATGACCTTTGGGCCCAAGCAGCTGGAGAGCCACTGGGGAAGAGAGGATTTAGGTCCTGGCGCCAACCTCTCTGCAGTGTGGGGAGGGGACCATGCCTGGACACCGGGTAGGGCACAGCCGAAGCAGACCCCAGCTTCGTGCTGTGTCAGTGTGAATCCTGGGTTCACGGGTTGTCAGCCCAAAGGTAGGGGGTTACCCAGAGAGGGACAAGAGGACGAGGGGCAGGGGGTTGGGAAGCTCTTAGCTCAGAGCCATGAGGGGCATTGGGGAAGGGTGGGGGCCCCTGGGTCTGGCAGGAGGTGGGAGGCATGGGCCTGGGGTATGGGGTGCGTGCTGCAGAGGGGAAACCTCAGGGCAGCTTAGGGCCGGGCATCTGCTACCTGTCCGAGCCCCCTGCTTGAGCCCCCTGCCTGCAGCTGCCCACATTTCTTGCTCAGGTGTCTTCCCCAGTCAGTGGGGGAGCATTTCTGAGAAAGGAAGGGCATCCCTCAGGGTCTCAGGGTTTCTGAGAACTGTCTCCACCTCTTCTCAGAACAGCCTCCTGCCTCCCCCAGACCCTTCCCCATAGAGCCCCAGCCTGACACACATCAAACCTCTACCCGCAGGCTCTACGGAGAGGGTGAGTGTCTCATCTCCCGCGGAATGTAAGCCAGCACAGCGAGGAGGGCCGGGCCGGGCAGGGAGCCTCCTCAGAGGAGGTGAGGGTCTGTTTCTGGCTCAGACAGGGCCACACCAGTTAGTTGTATCCATTTCAGAGTTGGGGAAACTGAAGTATACGATATGAAGACCTACTGCAGGCCATTCACATAAGTTTAGAGAGGCACCCGGTCCCCTAAAGGGAAGGGGCAACCCTTGCTCCTCAGCTCCTCCCTTCCTGCCTTCCCTCCGTATTCAGGCTCTGGAAACACACCCAGGACACAGGGGCTGGGCGATGGGGTTGTGGGGTGGGGAGCGGGGCAGGCTTCCCCTTAGGCGGTGAGGTTCTAATGGGGGTGGAAACAGGCAATAGCTCACTTTACCAACGAAAATCTCATCCTTGGCACCCATTCCGGGGCTTGATGCTTCAGGACTGTGCCTCAGGTCACAGATCACTCCCATTTCAGAGGAAACTGAGGCCCAAAGAAGCTCAGAGACCTGCCATCATGCCCGCAGGTCTGTGGAGATGGGGCGTGGTTGCAGGGCAGAGGACCCTGCTCAGGTGCACCCCATCGCTTTTCAGACAAAGATGACATTTTTCTCAAACCGCCAGCCTTCTGCTTGTCAGGCCCAGAGGGGATGGTCAGTTGGCCCAGTAACAGGGGTGCCTCATCTTCATTATCAAAGGTATCATCATCATCATCATCATCATCGTTGTTATTGTTTGCTGGGCAGCCAAGCCGACCCAGATAGGGAAACTGAGGCCCTAACAGAGAGACCCTTGTGCTCCCCCTCGGCCGTGCCTGCCCTGTCCCCTGCTCTGATCTCCGGGACTGGGAGTCTGCGTGCAGTTACCCTGCCCCAGCCTGGGCGTCCCCAAGGTCAAATTCACACTCAGCTGCCTACTAGCAACCCTTCTTCTGCCATGGTCTGTATGCAGCCCACTGCACAGATAGGTAAACCGAGGTCTGTTGGGTGAGCTGCCCAGCCTGGGCTGGCTGTTTGATGTTGGACCAGGACCAGTTTGTTTCCAGGCCTGGCCAAGCTCCCTAAAGCCACCAGACACAGTGGGCAGAGTGCAGAGCTGGGATCTGAGCTCAGTAGCTGGGCTTGACGTATGTTCATGAATAAGAACTCCATGAGGCCCGAGCCACCGTAATTGAAGAGGCTGGGCAGGCAAAGGACATCACAAGGTGGGGTGGGGTGGAGGCAGGGAGAGACCACCATCCGTGCCTCCCCCACACCCAGCAGCGGGTCTCCTTGGTTCTTCCAACTCCCCCCGCCCCCCGCCTTTCACATCATCTCTAATCTGTCCCTGACTGGTGTGGCTCAGTTGGTTAGGAGTCATCCCAAAAAGCAAAAGGCTTCCCAGTTTGATCCCCAGGCAGGGCGCACGCCTGGGTTGTGGGCATAGTCCCCCCGCAGGGGCTCACACAAGACACAACTGATTGATGTTTCTGTCTCACATCGATGTCTCTCTTCCTCTCTTTCTCCCTCCTTTCCCCTTGCTCTTAAATAAATAAATAAATGCATGTAAAAATAAAAAATAAAAGCATCTCTAATCTGGCCACTTCTCCCCACCTCTGCACTCCCACAATCCGGGGCGCCCTGTTTTCTGCCTAGACCTTTGTTTCCCCGCATCTGCCTTCCTTCCCTCCTGCCTTAGACTGCCTGTCCCCCACGTGGGACCAGAAGGGTCTTTTCCAAAGAGAAATTGCATTGCTGCCCCCACCCACGTGCTGGAAGGCCCCCGGCTCCCTTCTCAGTAAAACCCAAACTTTTCTGCCTGGTCTTCGAGGCTCTCCTGCCCCCATTCTGCCTACAGCAAACAAACATCACAGGTTCCTGCCTCAGGGCCTCCACGCACCTGCAGTTCTCCCTGTCTTCTCTCACCCAGCCAGCTCCTTCTCCTTCTCCAAATCCCCTCCTTGGGGATCCCTCCCGGTCCTCCAAGCAGGCTTTCCAATGCCCCTACAGGCTCCCCCACCCCCCGCCCCAGTTCTGGGTCTTTCCCTCAAACCCAAGTCTGATCCTGAGGCCTGGAAGCATTCCTGTTCAATTTTATCTGCCACCAGCCTCCACGCCCTGGAGTCAGAGGTCTCACGGGTCTCAATTTTATCCAACTATTCCCTGAGTTGAGGGGCTTGCTACCTGTGCCCTGGTCCTCAAACAGGGACCCCCAATCTTGGCCTAAGTCATGCCCCTGAAGAAAAATCAGGCCCCTGATAGACAAAACCTCCAGGGAATTTGTGTTGGCCACGCCCCCATGAAAGCCACTCTCCTTTGTGCCGATACCCAGGCCGGGTTCTGCCCTTTACCAGAGGCTTCATCATTACCTTGCCCTGTGACTCCCAGGATAGTTCTAGGTTTGAGAGCCTTTCTGGAGCTCCTCCATACCTTCCCCACACTCCACACCTTCACCAGGGCATCAGTTTACCCTCAGTCCCCCTGCCTCTCAGCCCTTCCTCCTCCAGGTCTCAGCCCAACACCCCCACCTCCAAGAAACCCTCCCTGAACCCTCCATGGTTTTCTAATTAGGCATTCGTCTCTGAATGGGGCCGCTCCCAATGTGGCCACCACCCAGTCTCCAACCCAGGGGTTGGTGCTCAGGAGATACTCACAGGATTTCTGTGTAGACCTGTGGGAATGTGGGCTGCCTGGAGACCCCTGCCTGGTCCCCTGGCCTTGGGAGAGCAAATGTGCCAGGCCAGGCTTCTCCAGAAGGGTGGCTGGGGCTGCCTGCACCCTTTGTTTCCTGGAATCTTCCAACCCTGTTCAAGCCTCTGAGTCCTGAGTACTTGGGGTGCCTTCTTCCTTTTGCAGAGTTTAATGTGCAGGACCTTCTGGGGGTTCTCAGCCCCTCCTGGCCCTTCCCTCGGTACAGCATGTGTACAATCCAATGACAGGTGACCATCCACAGAATCCCAGCCCTTAGAGCCAGAGATACCTAGGAATGTGGTTAAACTAAGTTCTGAGACTCGATATCCCGGTTCCCCCAACCTCTTCCATCCTCAGCCGACACACCCGGAGAAGAGCTGAGAACTGCATGGACGCCTTGCAGGCCCCTTGCCAAGATTCAGTGAGCTGATACTTAGCACCAGGCTGGTCCTTCTGCATCTTCAGGTGCATGGCCACCTCACCTCATCTGAACATCCCCCCATTTCACAGATGTGGAAACTGGGGCCGAGAGCTGGGCTGCCACCTGCCCAGACCCCCTCCGGCCTCCAGGGTCTGGTTGGAGAAGATAAAGCCGTGAGCCTTTATCAGCCAGAGCAATGTGATGGATGAGCCAGAGAATTCCTTGCAGCCGTCCAGCTGCCCATCGATCGGGCATCCCAGCCTCCGTGGCCGGCCACGATTAATTTATGTGGGACTGAAGAACACTAATTAAGTCTGTTTAAGAGGAAGTTAACTTTAATGCCCTGGCCGCCTGCCTCCCACACTGTCAGAGTGGCTGGAAGGTTCCACGGGCGGCAGGGAGACCCCAGGTGTGTGGATGCTTCCCTTGTGGACCAGCCAGTGTCGGGTCAGGCCCACCGCATGCCTCCTGGCCACTTAGTCTGGCTCCTGTGAGCTTCAACAGCTCCCAGCTGTGCACAAAGGCACACAGGAGGAGCCCGGGCCAGCCTGTGGGGGCCACCCTGCTGTGTGAGGACAGCTACCTGCACTGAGAGCAGGTTCTAGGCTCAGCATGGTGTCACCTCTGAGAGAGAGAACACAGGCTGGTACACAGTAGGTGCTCAATCAATGCCTGCCACGTCACAGGCTCCTAGTGGAGCTCTTATAACCCAGGGTAGAGTTGTAAACCTGGAGGGCAAATCAGGCATGCTCCTTCCCTGCCTGAGACACTCTGTGGCTCCCCAGCGCCCTCCCGCCAGAGCGCAGTCCCTACCAGGCCCGGAGCCTCTCCCGCGCTCTCCACAGTTGGGCAGAACTTCGAAGGTTGCCCTTCCACATTTCCCAGCCTTTGCACATGCTGGTCTCTCTGTCAGGAATTTCCAGGGATCCTGAGGGACACGCCTCAGAGAGGTTCCTGCCACAGGTAAAGGACAGGTCCTTATTCATCAGGTCGGCGAGGGATACTGACCCCGTGTGTCCAGACCTCCAGAAGCAGAGACTCAGAAGAGGCGCCTGGGGCCGTGGGAACAGGCAGCCGTGCTGACGGGAGGTGCCTATGGGTCGATACCTGGACCCCAGAGTGTCTGCTGCGGGAAGAGAGGGGCTTTTGTTGGGTGCCACCTGCACTCTGGGACAGGCAGGGTCCCTTTCCTTACCCAGGGTCCCAGATGAGGACATAACAGAGTCACAGATGATAGGGATGTGACGGGGGCCCCTTACATGGGGGTGTTCAGGGAGGTCAGTGGAGACAGATGATCTGGATTTTCTCCGCAGGGAACTGGGGAAACATGAGTGGCTCTTGAGCAGAAGAGGGATGTGATCTGATTTTTGCTCTTAAATGGCAGCCTGACCAATCTACCAGGCAGGCAGGGAGACTGGGAAGGATGCACCAGGCAGTGGGCACAGCGCTGGAAAGAGAAAATGAACCTTTAAGTAGCCAACAGCTGGCTTGCTGGCATTTGGCCTCCAGGAGCAGGGCGGCAGGAACGGGGTCCTGTGAGCGGTGGTGGAGTGTCCAGAGTGGTCAGTCTGAGTTCTTCCCACTCTCCCCGGTTGCTATGAGGCCTTCAGGCGCATCACCTCCTGCTCTGGCCTCAATCTCCCCATCAGCCCAGCAAGGTGTTGGCTTAACTTGGACCTGTGGGGACATTTCACCCAAATCCTGGAGACCCCCAGATCCGGGTCTGAGCCCCATCTCTGAATCCCGGCCCCGCCACCTGCCGGCCTCCCCTCTCAGGCAACATCTTCATTACAGAGCCGAGTTGTTTAAATAAATGAATTAATATTGACGAACCATCAGTGCCCTAATAAATGATTAGTTAAGGCGCACATACATCACGCCGCAGGGACGCCGCAGCCCTTAATTACTGCTTCAGAGGGGCCAGCAGGGCCATGGCTGCTGCCCTAAACCTCTTCCTGGGCCTGGACCCCTTCCTGGCCACCCGGTTTCCCCCTGGCTCTGAGGGGCTGGGGAGGAAGGCAAACCTGGCCTTGTTTCTCCCATCTCTCCATTCCTGCCCTAGCTCGGGCCCCTTGGTGTGTGCGTGCTCTGCGCCCAGCCTCATCCCAGACTTCCCACTTCCTCGCCTGCCCCCCCCCCCCCCCCCCCATCCCTGCTCTTCCAGAAACCCGAGGGCCTGGTTGAAACATGACTCCTTCCTTATCCCTTCCTTACTCCAAACCCTCCTGTGGCTCCCCAGGGAATTCCAAAAATAGACCTGAGTCCTCACATGGCCCATGAGGGCCCCCACAAAGCCTAGTCAGTTTCTGAGCCTCCTCCTTCTTCCCCCTGCATCCTGATTCCTGCCTTGGGGTCTTTGCAGCTTCTGTTCCTTCTGCCAGAAACACCTCTTCCCCTCTGGGCTCGGGCATTCCTGCTCACTTCTCAGCCTGCAGCTGTTCTGGGGAGGAACCTGTGGGGGGAACTTTTGGGGGGAACTTTTGGGGACAACCTGGGGGAGAACTTAGGAGAACCCAGGGGGGTTGCCTGGGGGGAGCCTAGGGAGGACTTGTGGGGGGCAACCTGGGCAGGAATTGGTGGGAAAAATAGGGGGCACCCAGGGGGACCTACCAGGTGGAGATGGCCCAGGCCCAAGCTCCTGGCCTGAGGTGTCCCCACCACCCTCCAGGAACAGCAAAGGGGCCATCCCGGCCCTGGGAGCTTTAGCCCCCCTCCAGCAGCCCGGCCCTGTTTGTGGCTCAGTTTCCCTAGCAGGAAGCAAGGGGAGACTGAGGGCTCCAGACTCAACTGTGGGGATTTGGCAGAAGGCAGGTGAGAGCGGAGGGATAGGTAGTTGGTTCAACTATTCTTTCCTCTCCCCCGGCCCCCGGTGTCCACCTGCCATGGACATCTGGCCCTTAGGGAGCCCCAGGTTGGGAGCACAGAGCTGCGCACAGACCCACACAGCCAGCGTGCAGGTCAGCGCTGGGCCACAGGGAAGGAAGGGGCCCTGCATGTTCCCTCTCAGATGCCCAATGACTCAGCCCTTTGAGGGCCCCCTGCCCCGACCCCAGCCTGACTGTCTACAGTGGGGTAACATTGTCCAGAGAGGGCAGGGGCCAGCCAAGACCATACAGCCTGGCGGCTGTGGGTCCTGCACTGGGAGGGGCACGGGGTGTCCATGGAGCGTCAGGGCCAGTCTTTGTGGCCCTGAGACAGAGCCAGCCTCTGCGTCAGGGGAGATGGCAGTAACCGACCCTGCAACCCCCTGCCAGGAGGCCCTTCACAGCTGCTGGGCAAGGGCACCTGAAGAGGCCACAGCTAATGGCTGCTGAGAGGGACTAGGGGGGCGGTTCGAGCAGAGCTGAGAAGTGGGGAGAGATGTAACTAAGCATGCAAGGAGAGAGACCAGAAGGGGAGGGGAGACAGAGATGGAGAGAGAAACAGAGACAAAGGAATAGAGATGAGAGAGAAACAAAGAGATAGAGATGGACGGAGAGGGGCAAAGAGAGACAGAGAAACAGGGAGAGGGAAGAGAGCTGAGAGGGGCAGGTAGGTGGGGCCTTCTGGGAACACCAAGCTGGAGGTGTGCAGGGGAGACTCTGACAGGACATGGGGAGGCCTCCTCCCTGGCCTTCCTCTGACGCTGCCCAAGGCCCAGGAGCTCCGGGCTTGGCCCTCACCATTGGGCCAGCCCCCAAGCAGCCCATTCTCTTGTCATTGTTGAGCCCTTACTCTGCATCTATTAAGCTCCTGCTGTGCAGGGCCCTTTTGTCTGGCTGGTGGAGGGGAATGTCTGTGGGGGGCCACGGGTGTGCTTCTCTCCCTGGACCTCCCTCTATTGAGACCCCTTGGCAGGTCCCTTCCCTGTACTTGGCCCCTGGTAAAATGCTCAAGGTCATACTGTGTGGTTGTGGCCCAAACCTGGCTAATCTCCAGCTTTTGCCTGGAACTGCCTCCCGGCTCCTACTAGAAGCTCTGGGAGACCCCTCAGGCCCCTCCCTGGCTCTCTGCCTCAGTTCGCCTACATTCAGAGCCTCAGAAATAC
This sequence comes from Pteronotus mesoamericanus, assembly GCF_021234165.1. NCBI lineage: Eukaryota > Metazoa > Chordata > Mammalia > Chiroptera > Mormoopidae > Pteronotus > Pteronotus mesoamericanus. The sequence goes on from NW_026555047.1 coordinate 980,926, forward strand.
ATGATTAGCCCTGGCTGTTGTGGCTCAGTGGATTGAGCACCTGCCTGCAAACAGAAAGGTCGGTAGTTCGATTCCCAGTCAGGGCACATGCCTGGGTTGTGGGCCAGGTTCCCGGTTGGGGACATGCGCGAGGCATAACTGATCAATGTATCTTTCACACATTGATGTTTCTCTCCCTCCCTCCCTCCCTTCCCCTCTCTCTAAAACTAAATAAATAAAATCTTTAAAAAAAAATAAATTTTTTAAAAGATTTATTTTTTTTAAATCTTAAAAAAAAAAAAAGAAAAAGAAATACATGATCAATTCCCTGTCCTCAAAGGCAACTCAGTGTCAGACACAGATGGGCCTGGGTTTAGAATCTCATCTGGGCTCCAAACAAGTCCCCCCAACCTCCCTGAACCTCCGTTTCCCCCTTTGTTGACCAGGCCAGTCATGTTTTCTGCCTCCCAGGGCTGTTGAGGGGATGAAGAGGGTAGCTGGGGCATACAGTATCACCCCATAAATGTTGGGAATGATTGGATGATAAAGGTCTGTAGAGAAGATGAGACTGGGAGGGTTATCAAGAGTGGAAGTCCAGTCTGAGCAGTCACGATTTAATTTACTACCACCACCATTATGGCTAAGTAGTATTGTTTAGTCAATCAACAAACTCTAGCTGTGGGAACATTTGGAATTGGGCCTCTGAGGGCATATCTGGGGTGAGCGTGGGTGGCCATCAGAATCAGCTCCTACTGTGCCTCCGCTCACCACCACCTCAGCCCACACTGGACGCTCAATTTCCCTTCAGCTCTGCCCCCCAAGGTCAAGCACCTCCCAGAGCCCTTTGTGGGTGCAGAAGGGTTGGTGGAGGGGCTGGACCCCCCAAAGCCAGTCCCTGCCCTTCCCTCTCCAAGTGACCCCATCAAGGAGGCTCCCCAGGAATGAAGGTGGGGAACGGGCTGCATGTTTTGGTTCAACCCTCTGGCTTGTGACAGCTCGGGGACTTCAGTTCCCCCATCTGTACAACGGTATCATAGACTCCTCCACCCCACATGTTGTAGTGACCAGAGACAGATGCCTAAAGACTTCACAGAACAACCGGGTCAATCATGAGCCACAGTTATTATTTATTATAATTACAACAATAATAATAGTGCCTATTGGATGAATGCACCCTGCACATGCCTGCACACATGAGGCGCTCCACAAATGCAGCTGGATAAATGAGTCTTCCTGGCTATGGCGCCCCTCTCAGAGCCTCCATTTCCAAACCCACAGTACGCGAGCCCCAGTAATGCACGCCCCCCCCCATCCTGGGAGCACTGAACCTGCGGCCCACCTGGGAGAGCCCACAGGCGCTAGCCCCCCTTCAGCGCCCTCCCACCCCGCACCCTTGGGGAGCCGTTTACAAGAAGCTTTGCGCTTCTCCCGCAGCCCCTGCCTGGCGGCTGTTCCCAGCCTGGGTAATCTAATCGTGTTTCCAAGACTGCGATCAATAACCCCCAGGCGGCGCCAAAACGAGGCTCTTAAAGGGCCGGCAGCCCAGCACTGGCCGGCAGGGAGGGGGAGCCCCATAGTCAGGCCTAGACCCCAGCTCAATGCTGGGGACAGGATCTCCGCGTGAGCACAGTCCATGGCGGCCCCCATCCCCAAGCTGTGTGGCTCTGGGTCAGCAGCCTGACCTCTCTGAAGTGCCTCCTCTGCAAAAGGATCCCCAGGAGGCCCTCTGCAAACTCCTCCACATCTCCATCTGCCCCCATTGCCCAGATGGGGAGACTGAGACTCAGAAAGGTCTATCTTTTTTGTACTTCCCCAAGCCCCCACCACCCTACTAGCATTGCTACTCGGCACACCGCCCAAGGCTCCTCTGCATCCCCTCCCCACAGGCCCAGGCTACCTGTCCCAGGATCTATACAAACACACTTGGCGATCAATGTCCAATGTCTGTGTAGGGCCTGGCTCATTGACCTGTAGCAGATGGGGGTCCTGTGCCCCCTCCCTTCCATGTTGCACTGTTGAGTTTGTCCCTATCACACTGCCAACAGGGGAGAAAATTTATTTCTCCTGGAGTGTTTGTGGATCTTCCCCTGCCTGATCCTATAAAGGAAGGACCTGAAGGTTTCCTGGGGAGCTGGAATGGTGAGCTGCTTAGAATCGGAACTGTGGACTCTTCCAGAAGAAGTAATGGAGAAATAATCTAGAAGCAGTAATGGTGAACTCCTCCAGAAGCAGTTAGTGACTGCCAGCTCAGGAGCTAGAATGTGAACTCGTGGTGTCTGGTGTGCTGTGGATGCAGCCCTGGTTTCCAGTGACTGCCTTAACCAGTGCCTAGCTGGGTGGCCTTTCATTGGCCCTAAGTTGTGACAAGGACTGAACCTTCCTCCTGGTGGGCTGAGGAACTGTGCCTCACACATAGTGAGTGCTCCAAAGAGCTGGCCTGGATTGAACTTGGAGCCTGGATGTGCCATAGGGGAAACTGAGGCCCAGGAGGGTCATACCTTCTGTGTGTACCCAGGGCTCACTTGACCTCTGACCCTGCTCACCCTATGCCCAAAGACCCAGTCATCCTCTCTGAGTCTCGCCACCCTCCCTCTGGCTGAAGGACCCTTGCCCTAACCCTACATTGTTCCCCCCACCCCAACACCCGGGCCTGACCCTACTTCCTTGTCACCTTCTGGGTCTAGGGTCGGGGCTGCAGGGGTGAGAGATTGATTGAGTGGCTGACCCTGTGGCCACGGTTGCCAAGGAGATGGCCCATGAGAGCTGGGGTGGGATGTGAGTGGCGAGGGCCAGGGTGTGACAAGGACTGAGAGAGGAAGGAGAGAGGAGGGGAGGGAGGGATAAAAAGAGGGGAAAGAAGGAGCAGGGAGATGGACCGAGGGAAAAACAGAGGGACAGAAGGAGGGAGCTACAGCAAAGGGGCACGGCCATCACATCGGAGCCTCAGGGGGAGCTTGTCCACTGTGTGAGCAGCCATGGATGGGACCGAACCAGCATTCACACGTTCCTGGAGGTCCACCCTTGAGGAATCACTGATGACAGGCTCTTGTCTGCAGGACTGGGAGTCATGGGAGCTGACACCCTGCCTGTTCTCCATGGTGGCCTCTCATCTATTCATGCCTAGGAGACCAGGGAAGTTGTCCTAGAAGAGGGCCGATAGCTCAGGGCACCGCAGGATGAATAGGAGTTTGTGGGATGGAGAGGGACTGGTAAGGAGGGAGGCTGCTCCTCATTCTGCTCTGGGAGCGGAGAGAAAGGAGCCGGTAGGTGGGATACAGGGAGGGTGCTTGCTTTGCCAATGGCTGTAATGCTGGAATCTGTTTGGAGCTGGCTGGCTGTGGCTGTATTGTTGAAGCTGAGCATGGATCCCCATTATCATGGAAACTACTGGGCTTGTCCTTCAGCCAAGTCGGCCCTCTGAGCTGTATGCCTTCGGGGCCCCAGACGTGGGGGACGTCCTCACAGAGCATGGGTCCTCATGGGCCTGCAGGCAGCAGCCCAGACCCAGATCAGGGCAACAAAGGATAGAAACAGGGTGGGAAAGAGGATCAAGCAGGGTCCAGCACGAATTGGAGGTGACACTGAGCCTGGACATGTACATGTGTGAACATGCATACATATGCCAGAGCATGTGTATGCAGGTTTGCCAGGAGCGATGCATGTGCAAATATAGGGGCCACATAGGAAAACATGCACATGTTACTGCCGGAGGGAGGGCAGGTGACCAGATCAAAGCACAAGGAGAGTAGACGCACTGGTGTGCCCAACACATGTGCACATTCGTGAACAAACTACATGCCTCATGCATTCAAACATGCACCTGTGTATGGGCATACCTGGGCACATATACACCTGAAGACACATCTGAGCACACTATATCCAAGCAAATTGTCGCCGCATGTGTGTGCACCCCCTGAAACATGCCAGAACACAAATGTAAATATGCCCAAGTACATGAATATGCTAGAATACACACGAGCATGTATAGCATGCACGAGCCCGCCAGAGTGCACGCGAGCTCATATGTAACATGTCAGCAAGAATGAGCGCGTGAGCACAAGAGAGAACCCGGGAACACGGCTGAGTTGCGTACACGCAGGAGCACATCGTGGCAGGGGTGGACTTGCGTACGCACATGCCCGAACCCAGGTGCGCCGTGCTCACGCTCTAACCAGCCAAAGCACACGCGTGCACTCAGGAACACAAGTGAAGCACAGGCTCACACGTGCGCAGGTCGCAGCCGCGCTCAGCGGGCGCCCCCGCAATTCTGGGCGCCGAGCGCCCCCTGATGGACAGCGGCAGTGACAGCGGCGCAGACTCCGCTGCACGTTTGTCCCTGCGAGCGCAATGGAGGGTCCTGGTCCAGACGGTCCCTTTTTCAACCAGGTCAGGCCGGAGGTCAGTCATGGTTACACTGGGGTGAAAAATGGGACGGGAGGGTCCTCAGGAGTCAGGGCAGCCGAATAGAGCCCCTGATTCCTTCCTCACCATTCAGCCCCTCCATCCTGCCCGTTGGCTCCCGCGCGAGCCAGGGTCTGAGAGAATCTAGTCGGCTTGGTATCCCCCTACTTGGGGGCTTCCTGGAGGTCCCCGAGTGCGGGTTGGCCTCCCTGGGGTGAGGATTCATTGCCCGCGGCCTCTCCTCGGGTAGCCACAAGGTGGCAGCACGCGCCCAGGTGCATACCTCAGACATTGGGAAGGGAGGGCTCTGGGAGGAGCCTGCGTGATTCCGAAGCACCCTGCCTCGCTGCGCTATGCCTATTTCCCCCAGCTTTGCGAAGGGAACTTGGAGGCGACAGGATTGGATACGTGCGTGGTACAGAGTGGCACCGAAGGTCTCTGGGGAAAGGTGACCTTGTAAGGAAAAGGATCAGCACACAGGCGGGGGAACAGCATGTGCAAAGGCCCAGAAGTGGGCCATCTGAACAAGTGAGCCCACTGCTGAAAGGCATCCTGAGGCTGAGCAAGCCAGAGGCCAAAAGTAGAGGCAGGTTTGGAAGGGGAGCCCACCGCTGGGGCTGTGGAGAGGCCTGGGATTTTGGCCTGAATTCAGGAGGTTGGCTTGATAGCATCATGCAGGGTCTCTAACAGAATCCAAAAGTTTCTGACATTAAATTTTCAACTTTCTCAGAATGGAGCCACCTGCAAAAACTTTCAGAATCCTGGTCCCCTCAGCTAATGTCAAGGTGGATACCTGGGAGGGAGGTGGGGTCCCTTTGACCTAAGAAGCAGGGGTGACACCTAAGGGCAAGGATCCTGTAGCCACAGACCCAATGAAGGAGGTTCCATCCTCACCCCCTTGACAGTTCCAGAGTTTCTGTGCCTTTAAAATAAGGCAGCAAAATTAGCAGCTCTGCCGTCATTAATATGCTAAAATGCAAATCAGGGAGTGATTAAGCCACAACCCCCAGAGGATATTTCTCTGGTGATCTGACAGATGCTTTTGTCAATGAGGTTTGGGGATTAATGTGCTGGAGGTGGTAGGGGGATGTAGATCTGAGGGTAAGGGTCCTGGGGGGCACCCAGCTCCCAGACCCCCCGCAGTGCTCCCTCGGATGCTTGCAATTCTCCCGCCCACCTTCCCCAAAGCCTGGCCTTGGGGCCTGAACGGGGGAGCAGTAGGCAGGTTCAGTCAGGCCAGCTTGCTAGGTGATCTGGGGGTGAGGACTGGAATTTGGTTGATGGTGGCCCCTGGGTTTCAGGGCCTTGGCAGTGGCAGTGTTCCAACCAGGATTACTCCCAGCCTTCATACCTCCTCCTAGGGACCGTCTGGCTACCCAGCTATGACCCAACAGCTCAGATGCCTATGATGGCTCCTTCAGAGTCATTTCTTCCTTCAGAATGCCTCCCTCACTCCCCCGCCAGGCACATACTACCAGCCTGTGGTCTCACCAGGTGCCTGTGCCCAGCAAGTTTGGGCCCAGAAAGGGCTCCCACAAACACTCTACAGAGAGCTAGAGAGAGACAGAGGAAGAGAGAACTAGACAGTGATAGAGACAGGCAGACAGACAAAAAGGGGGGAGAGAGAGAGATAAAGAGAGAATCAGAAAGACAGAGACACAGAGACAAACAGAGAAAGGCAGAGAGACAGAAAGAGAGACAGGGAGACACAGCCCCTGCTGCCCCTCCCACCAGAGGCCCAGAGTTGGCCCTGGGCCAGCTGCCATCTGCTGCCTCCCCTCCTCCCCACTCTGCTTTTCCTCCTGCACTCTGGTGGGGGCTGGGGCCCCAGAGGAGCCCCAGCTGCCACTGCCACACACAGGCTCACAGGCTTGTTTGTGGGCCCTTCCAGCTGCCCTGGGACCCCGTAGTCCCCAGGCTGGAGAAAATGCCTCTGCCTGGCAGGGGCTTCCCAGCACCACCAGCTGAAGGACAGACCTCTCTCTGAGCCTCACCTGTGAAATGAAACCACTGTCCAATTCCTCCTCTCCATCCACTGAGTGCCTGTTGTGTGCTAGGCCCTGGCAGGGTGCTGGGGACACAGGGGTGGCAAGGCCAGTTCCAGTTCCAGGGGCTGTCCTTGTGGAGCTGGACGTTGAGGGCACTGAATAAGCCAATCAGATGGTTATTGGATATTCATAGGTACAAGGGGAAAGATAACAATCGAGCCTCATACATAGGCTGGCGAGGAGAGTGTTCCTGGGAGAGGGACCAGCCATGCAAAGGCCCTGAGGTCAGAATGAGACATGGTGTCCAAGGAGCAGTAAGGAGGAGCCAGGGTGGCTGGAGGGAGTGAGTGAGGGGGCTGGAAGAAGGCCAGGCAGGAGGGCATATGGTATGTGCTTTGTGCACCCTAGTTTCCTTCTCTCCCAGATTCTCCCTTTCCCTCTGGGCGTACCCAGACCCCGTCCCTGCTGGGGTGTCTGCCTAGCTATGGAACCCCCCGCCCCCCGCTGGGTCCCTGCATTGCTGACATAGCCAAGCCACAGGCAGGGAAGGAATTAGGAATTGGTGGGTGAGTTTTCTTGCTCTTCATGCCCACTCTGCAACCTTGCAAGGCACAGAGAAGTCCCAGGCTGGCCTGAGACCCAGCATTCTGCCAAGCCCTGCCCTGGGGCCACCTGGGGGTGGGAAACAACTGAGAAGCAGTAGGGAGCCAGATTCCCCCACCTCTAGACAACAAGCTGAGGGGGAGGCCAGACCCAGGAAACCAGAGCTGGGGGACTTGCAGGGGTTGGAGGCAGACCCTCAACACAAGTGGGAAAACTGAGATCAGCAACTTTCAGAAGGGAGGATCTGTAACCGAGTTTCTCCCAGGTGGTTCTTGGGGCCTTCCCTGCCCTCCAGGAAGGAGCCCCACCCCCCACCCTTTCCCTCAGCACAGCCTGGAGACCAGGAGATCCTGATAGATGTTGTCACTAATCCCCTTCAACTGATGAGAACTCCAGCCCTTAGCGGGTGCATGAACACATTGGGCTTTCTTTGCAGTGCTCCTGGTACCCTGCTCACTCCCAGGATCACCCTTGGGGGCCTTCCTGAGCTCCAGTGGTTTCCCTCAGAAGACCTCAGGGCACTAGAAGCCTGCCCCATCTAGGGAACACCCCGTGAGCACTGCCATTGAGGTGGCTGGGGATTCCCACCAGTGGAAACCTGGCTTCCTACTCTGTGTCTCTGCAGGGTCACACAGCTTCAGCATAGAGTGGAGAAACTAAACTTTCTTTTAATTTAAAAAATAACAACCCCCACACCCACACAGAAAATAAAGCCCACCCTCTGTTAATCCCACCTCTTAAATATAAATATAAAGAAAGAACTGAAAGTCCCCCCACCCAGAGTAACCACTGAAACCTTGGGCATTTCCTCCTGCACGTTTTCAATACATGCTTTTTTCCTTCACAAAAAAAAAAAAAAAAACAACACACACACAAAAAAAACGCTACCCCAAAATGGCACCGTGATCTCAAACTTGTGTTGTCTCTGCAGAGTTTGCCTCAGATATCGTCCTTGCCCAGAGCACACATGCAGACCCCTCTGCTGTAAGGCGAGAACAGTGTTCTGGTCACGGCTGCGTCTTTTGCATTCCCTTTGCTGGTCATGGTTTATTCCCCCCCCCCCCCCCCCAAATATTTGTTTCCATAAACCATATTCTCATGAACAGACCTGCTTGTGCTACCACTTATAATTTATGAGTGTTAGCAGTGGAATTGGATGGGGAGTTCAAAGAGTTGTAGAGTTTCTTAATTCTAATAAGTACCCCGCAGTGGTCCCCGCATCTATCTTCACCATCAGGGCATGTAACCAATCTTTTACTGTTTTACCAACTGTAAGGACAAAAGGTGGTTTCTTGGTTTCATATCTGTTTGCATGTATTTCATCATGAGTGGCTTCATGCTTTGTTTTCCCTGTCTCTCCATTGAGCATTTGTATTTCTTCTTGTATGAACTAATTGTTGATTTCTTTGCCCCCCTCTTTTTTTCTTATTGATTTGTAGGAACTCTTTTTATAGAAGGTTACAAATCCATCTGTTATGATGTTGCAAATGTTTTCTCTGTCACTGTCATATCTTATGTAACCTCTTCTGTGGGTCTATTACAATTTAGGAGTGTTTAGGGTTTTTTTTGTGTCAATTTGAAGATACTCCTCCTTTTATAGCTCTGGGGTCTGTGGTTTTTTTACCCCCAAAGAGGGCAAGGAGGTGAAGTGGAGGGAGGGGGGCCAGGCCAGCCTTTGCATATTACTCTCCAACACTAGGAGTCCAGGGAGCTCCAGTTTCTTGCACCTCCCACCTTCTGGTCCTGCCTCACGTACACTCTCCACCAGCCATTTGAAAACTGCTGTCCACACAGGGACAAGCAGGGGCCAGGCCTGAGCCCAGATGCCTGGGGACCCAAGTAGATCTGCCTCCCCGCTTGGGCCTCTCGATGACCTATTTGTGCAACTTACTTGTTTTCTTTGCAAACATGCAGCTGGGCCACATCAAGCTCCAGCCGGGAGGGAGCAAGTGGGGTTGCTTCAACCTCTTTGGGCCTCAGTTTCCTCCTCTGCGAAATGGGGCCAACCACAGCCCCTCACTCACTGGACTGGAGGAAAGATCACAGGAGATGCTGGGCATGAAAACTGTATCACAGTGCCAGGCACAAAGCTAGCACCTAGGTAACCTCATCAGCCTGCCCCTTCTGTAAAACTGGCCTAAACATCCATGCAGGGACCGTGTCCTTGGGTGGTTGTGGGCACAGAATCCTGCCTGGATTCACCATCCAGTCGTGTGGCTTTGGTTAAGTGGCTGCATTCCTTTGCGTGTTAGTTTTCTCATCTACAAAAAGAATACCATCACAGTCACCGCCTCACATGGCCGGGGTCAATTCTATGAGATGATACACAAAGGGAAAGCACAACATGGGCATCTCTTGGGGCCCAGACCCCTGATTTTCAGAAAGGGAAGCTGAGGCCCAAGAGGGGCAGCCCCTGCCTAGGATTATACAGCCAGTACGTGGTACAGCCAAGATTTGAACACGAATCTGTTGGCGAGTCAGGCCAGGGGTCTAGGAGCAGGACTCATTCTCCATTTCCTCCCCTGGACACCCACCTGTCAGGCCTCAAACCTGTCCATAAAAACCTGGAGGCTTCCTGGAGGAGGCGGCACCCAATCTGAGGGCTGAAGTATGAGGAGGAGATAACCAGGTACAACAAGAGGAAGGGTGGCCTAGGAGGAGGGCACAGCCAGGACAGAGGCCTGGAAACTCAGAGATGTTTGGAGAAACAGTAAGGAGGAGAACCTGGAGGGCTGGTGGGGCTGAACTGGGGTGGGGGAAGAGGCCAAAATGGGGTTGGGCTCCAGACAGGGTGGCTGGGATTGGGGTTAGTATCACTAACTGCCAGGGGCTTTCTATGGCCCTCAGCATACCCAGGGGATGGCGTGCCAAGCAACCACCCAGCCTTTACCCAAGTTGTGCCCTCTTTCCAATCACCCTCACCAGCCCAGGAACAACTCAGCATTTTTCATTCAGCTCCCATGTCCCCAGTGAGACCACATCACCCTCCTGGCTTTCCCCCAAGGCTCTTGAGTAAGACCCACCCACACCTCTTAGCCTGGCAGGTGCTGGTGGCCCGGAATGCCCTTCCCCCACTTCTGGAAGGCACCAGGGAGCAGGTGAAGGAGCTTGGGAGGCCAGGTGAATCCAGTGTGGGAGCCTCGCCAGCTTCAGGTGGGGGCCTGAGCCTGTGTTTCCCCGTCTGAACAGCGGGGTGACTCCTGCGAGAAGCTCAGGGCATCTGGAGAAGTCTCAGAAGAAGGGGGTCCAGGGAGGACCGGAGTGCCTTCCATGTCACCATGAGCAGAGGTCAGCGAGGCCACCCTGTGGGTGGGTATGTGGGCAGCAGGAATCCAGCCTGGCTCCCTGTTGCCTACCCTTCCCACTCCTACCCCTACCCCCAGGGAACTGGGCCAGACAGTGCACACGAGGGAAGGAGGGAAAGTGCCCTATGTTTGCACTGGCTGCCCCAAATGTGGTGAGACAGACCCTGGGGTCCCTGAGTCCGGAGCTACGGGCCACATGGGGCTCTGGGCCAGGAGGGCAAGGAGCTGCCCTTGGCAGGTGGCCTGGGCCCTGGGGATGGATGGGCACAGGGCAAGTGGGGGAACCGCGTAGAAAGGCAGTTCCGTGGTCTGGCTCAGTCCAGAGTGGGGCTCAGCCTGGGTTTGGGTTCCATCCAGGTCGGTGTTTCTTCATTCATTCATTCACTCACTGCTCCCTGGCACCGTCCCCCCAGCCAGCCCTTTTCATTACCATCACTGGCTGTAAGACATCCTTGCTGGGAAAAGGGCACTATTATTAATTCATGCAGGTCCCCAGCCCCACACTCCACACTGATTGGTGGCTGTCTCCTCACCCCACTTAGGGTGACCCTTCAGTTCCCCCTCAAATCTATTCCAAATTCACCTGACTCATCTGCCCATGACCTGCCTTCTCTCCCCCAGGGACCATCCCTCCTCCCCTCTGAACCCTCCTCTGCACGAAGCTACTGGGATCATTTCCCTTCCTTCTCAGATCTCCACCATGGCTTCCTAATGCCCCACCATTAAAATCTGACCTCTCCCTGTGGTAGCCAAGGCCCTGCCCTTTGACCTTCGCCCTTCTGCCTCCATTCTGTGGGCTCCCACCTCACAGCTTTCTTAACTGCACCCTGTGTATTCCCACCTCCCCACCTTCGCCCCTGCTCTTCTCCTGCCTAGAGTCGTCCTTGCTTTTTGTTCATCAGCGTCACTTTTCCTTCCAGTCACACCCAATGTCGCTGGGCCAGGGGACCCGTCCCAGGTAGGTTGGAGTCCTGTGGGATACATTCAGAGACCCTTCTAGATCTTTATCTGACACCTGACAATGGGAGGCATGAGGCAGAGGCTCTGATCACCCTCGGAGGCCCCCGCCCAGCTTTCATGGGCCACCTGCTCTCCAGGACAAGTCCCAGGTGAGGGGCAGGAGTCAAAGCATCCCTGGGTCCCCTCCCTTCCTTATAGTCACACCTGGGAGTGCCAGAGAAGTCAGGTGCGGGGGGGGGGGCGGGGGAGTGGCTGGTGAAACTGCTGCTTTACCATCTACTGAACGCCCACCATGGACAGCATCCCCTCCCTCATCTGCAAAGGATAATAAGCCTCCCCATACCATCTCTAGGGAGACACCCGACCCCAGGACCAACTAGCAGCCCCAGGAGGAACCTTCTTCCCAGGGACAAATGAGTGAATGAATGAATTGAATGAGACTTGATCCAGGCAGAGGGGATGGGGGAGGGGGGTGGCGGTTGTCATGGTGAACATGGACTTGTCAGGGTCAGGCCCTCCCATAGGGGTGGCATGGACCAAGAAGCCACCAGCTCCAGAGGCAACCATCACCCCTGCAGGAGCGCACACTGAGATGAGGTAATGAGGTGTGTGAGAAGGGTCTGGCTTGAATGATAAGTGCTTCTCTCTCCTGCCACATCTTTTGAAATGCAGAGACGAGCTAGGTGGGGTGGGAGAGTGAGGGGGTCTATTCGCATCCCAGGAAAAAGCACCACTTTGAAGACAAATGAAAATGGATGTCAAGAGGGTGGCTCTGATGTCCTAAGTCCAGTTATATTCTCTCTGTGGACAACCATAGCCCAAACACGTACTGGGTCTGTCTTCTGGAAGATTTTACCACTATGCCACATGCTCCCGCCCCCCAACCCCCGCCACCATCGCCACCAATTGGTGGGAATCTGTCCCTGGCATTAGTTTTACCAACCAGAAAAGGGGTGACCTCTCTCAGTGAGGGGTTCTCAGCCTAGGACAAGCACAGTAGGTGTGGCTGGGGTGGAAGGAGGCAGCAGGTTGGGGAGGCAGCTCTCGGGCTCCAGCCTGAGGCACCCAGAGAACAAAGGCCAAAGTCAGGCCGTGGGGGAGGGGGTGGAGGAAGGGTGGGGGGTGGGCTGTAGGCCTCCCTTGAGGGCCCTCCAGCATCAGCCAGCTATTGGCTGCCTGTCCCTGTGCCAAGGCCCTGTAGCCTTGAGGCTGGGCAGAGGTGGCAGCCTATTGGGAGCCCCCACAGGCTGCTCCACCCAGTGACTCAGCCCCGCAGCAGGCCTCCCCAGGGAGAACAATGGTGGCTTGTGGGTGCCAGGAAGGCCTCTTGGCAGGTGTGAGCCTCAGGGTGGACTGGCCTGACCCCCAGGGAGGAGCTCTCTGAGCCTCAGTTTCTTCAACTGGACAATGGGTTTAATCACCCAGGTATAAGGATTGCATAGGAAATGTGTGGATGGAAACTGTCACATTTGGGACTAACGGGGAAGCTCTGATGGCCCAGACTGCTTTGAAGGGCAGAGCTGGACAGGTCACAGGTACCACTGTGTCCCAATGCCCAACACCAAGATTGGCACATAGTTGGTGCTCAGTAACTGTATAGTCCATGAATGGAATATTCACCCCCTTCTGGGGTATGTCTAGGGCCACCCTAGGGACAATGCCCAACTCTATGGTTTACACTCATAGCCTTGGGGGCCAGGCCCACCCTGAGTGAAGCTGGGACTCCAGAAACCTGATGTCCCTTACCAGGTCTGTGGGGTCAGGGTTGGGCCCCCAGGAATGGGCCCTCACTCAAAAATACCAGGTCCATTAGTGGGAAGAGGCCTAGGAATGCAGACAGTAGCTATGGGCACCTACACTGTGCCCCTCACTGCACCCTTCTATTTCCCTGACAGGGAAACTGAGGCCCAGGGCGTGGCAAGAATTTGCCCAAGGTCACAGTGAAATGGGAGGGTTGAGGGATTCAAACCTAGACCCCATGGCCCTCACTCCTCTCCCAAGGCCTAGGGTATGTAGGGGACTCTTCGGGCCAGAAGGCTGTGTCAGGGTGGGTGGCAGCCTACTTTGGGTGTATTAGGAGGGGCTTGTGATTTTATTAGGATACCCTTCCTTTTTCCTGGGGTCTTCTTCACTCCCCTTTCCCTACTTTTCTTCCTTTCAGCCCAGCTCCCTTGCCTGGAAGCAGCCCTAAACTATGGGTTGATACAGGGGCTTCAAGTGGGGGTGGAAGGGCATTGCAGGCAGGGGGTATAGTAAGGACAAAGGCTCAGACATGAGAATGAGCCTGTCAGGTTCAAGAACAGTGCGGACGCCCTTGTGTCCAGACCTCCATGGGCCAAGGGGCTGGTAGCCTCTTCTCAGGCTTGGAAACAGTGTAGCTCTCTCCATGGGGACACAGGTAGCCATGAAAGAATGTTATTTAATTTATAATAGTAATTATTCCCATTCTGTAGGGTCTGTGGTCTTCAAAATCCTCTTGCTGTGGGGGAAACTTTGGACCTACTAAGAGAATCAGCAGGCTTGATCTATCCTTAGGTCTGTCCAAACTTAGGTCCAAATTCCATGTTACAGATTGGGAAACTGAGACCCAGCGAGTCAGAGACACAGCGCAGGTCTCACGTGGGGCTTTCTGACACTGAAACAGAGCTGACCTCGGTTTCCCTGCCCGTGAAATGGCTTTCACTCGCTGGTCCTGGACCTGGGCCTTGGTTGCCCTCTCGCAACACCCAACACCATGGACAGCCCTAGGAACGCAGACACGACCAAGCCCGAGAGGCCGCGCGGGCGCCTACGCAAACCTGAGAATAAAAATGCAAAACCCACCCCCGCTGTTTCTCGAGGACTCTAATTCGAAGAGTCCCGCCTCTTTCTTCGCAGTCAGCCGAGAGAGGGAGTGGCCTCTTCACGAAAGCTCAGTCGCGCCGCCAATCAGGCTTTCGCGCCCTCCGATTGGCCACTACCGCTCTGCCTTATCTTACCATCTCTCGGCCCTTTCTCCCTTGCGTCATGTGTGTTACGAACCCTATCCGTGTGCGCCTCCGCGTTGGAAGATAGTCCCTGCCCACTAACCCGTGCCGTTTGCAGGAGGACTCCCAGGGCGTCCCCACCCCCAGACTCCAGGCCCCGCGACGCAACAACGGCTTCTTGCGAGCGTGCGGGGCAGTCAAGCTGGGAGAGGAGGACCGCCGGGGCGGTGGCGACGGCGGAGGGATTCGCGGCCGCGCCGGACGGGGCGGGCCGTGGGCGGGCCCTGGAGTGGGCGTGTCCGGCGCACGGGTGGGGGACGGAACATGTCTCCCGCCGCAGGAAGATGAGGCAGTGGCGGCGCCCGCGGACGTAGCGGGCCGGGCAGAGCCGACTAGACGCGGCGGCACCGCGTACTCCGAGCAGGACGCCTCCGCCAGTGCCCCGAACACGCGCGGGCACGCGGGGCGGGCACGCGGGGAGGGGCCTGGGCCACGCGCCGCCCACGCGCGACCCTCGGGGCCAGCTGGCGCCCCTTTGTCCGGGGGGGGGTCCGTACGTGTACCGCTCCCCGTGCGCTGCGGTTGGGCCGCTCTGAGCAGGTAACTGCAACGGGACCGGGGGCCGTGTGGCTTTGGTGGCCCTGTGTCTTTGTGCAAAGTTGCCCCGGTCTTCCCCGCACCGTGGGGGCCGGGAAGTTGGGGAGGGGGCGGTGCTCCGGGGTGCTTTCCTGCCCCCCCCCGCCCCCGGCCCCATTGCGGGCCAGGCGCGGGGCGGCGGCCGGGAGTCATTGTTCTCCAACTTTGGTCGCCGGGCATTGGGGCGGGCGACGTGTAGGGTCTGGTGCACGCGAGGCCCGCGCGCGCCCCCTCCCCGGTCGGGCCGGCCACTTCGGGAAACTTTCCGGAGCCCTGGGAGGGGGTGCAGGGGGCGCCCGAGGGGCCTCCCAACTTTGTGGCGGGGTCCTCAGGGCGCCCCCTCCCCCGGGAGAAGCACGGCGGGGCGCTAGAGTTTGGAGGGGGAGCGTGTGAGGGAGGCAGAGTCCTTTTGTCTGAGCCGGGAAGGTGCGGCCGCGCAAACTGAGGCTCAGGTTGAGGGCCGGGGGAACTGTGGAGTGAACATCTGCTCCGCGTTAATGGGGGAGAGGCGGCAGCGGCGGCTCGGGGTTGCGAACAGCGGAGTGGTGGCGCCCCAGCTTCAAAGGGCTCCCGGGCCTCGCCGCCTGCACCGGCTGCGGGGGGTGGGCGGTTGGTTTCTCGGGCTTCCCCCTCAAAGGAAGACGTCCCGTGCCCCCCTTCCTTTGAAATGGTTCGGAACACCTTACGAGTCCCTAAAAGTCTTTGTGACACCCAGAAGTCTCAGGTCCCCTATAAGAGCCTGTTTCAGCCACCCACCCCAGTCTGTCTTAAAAATTGGTTTCAACTATCCCACAAAAAATTGCGGTTTCGTATTCAAAAAAGTCAGTTTCACATGCCCTCCCAAAAAAAAAAAGTCAGCGGGGGAGGGTGTGCTCAGGGGCAGCCGTTTCACACCCAGCCTCCAGTTGACAAACAAAGCGGGGGTTTCTCCAGCGCTGAAGTTGGGTCTCCCTCGGCCTCGGAACCCCCTTTCCCCGCAGTGTCCCCACGGCCATCCCACCACCATCCTGGCACCCAGGGAGGAAGCCAGAGGGACTTTGTTGTCTGTCTACAGAGCAAGGAAGACTAGTTCTGCGCCCTTTTCTGGGGGTGGGGTGGAGTGGAATGGGGTTTGGCAGGTGGTCCCCAACCCCCATTCTAGAATATAATGTAGCCCCTGGGACCATGGAGGGGGGGACCCTAGTCTAGGAACCCATTTCCCCCAGGGGCGGGAGAGGGGATGTTTTCAAAGTCGCTTAAAAATAATTCCCGGATACAACGTGACAATAAAACAACCTAGGGTGGTTTTTTTCTCTTCTGAGTTGGGTTGTTTCTTGAAGGGGGAGGAGATGACGGGGAGCTTTGAGGATAGGTCCTGTGCTGGGTTCCTATTAATTCAATCATGAAGCAGGCAGGGGCTTTGCCTTCTTGAAGATTTATTTTGAATTTGGGGGTGACCAAGACTTCAACCAGCTGTGACAGTTGCTTGGGGGAGGGGGTGAGCAAATCTCCTCTGGTTGCTGGGGCTGGGTAGGCCTGGGAGTGGTTAGAAATGGGAGATGTGACCTGAGGGGGACAGGTTCTGGCCCAGCAAGTGGAGAAGTGACTGCTCCAGCTCTGCTTCCAGTTTAAAATTTGTAGCTTGAGTCCCTGGTGGTCTCAGAGGGAATTAGGAAATCTGTATTTGCTCATTTCCCCTCTCTCATTGTTCAAACCCCCATTGCTCTGGGGAGAGGGGTCTCCAGGGGTCCCAAATCCTGGCATTCTTGCTGCCGTGTCCCCATAGCCAGGGTCACGAAGGGACTCAGTCTAGGGGGACCCAGTCTCTCAGGGTAGTTAGAAGGGTGTTTCAAACAGCTCTCCTACTCCCCATCTGCCTGCTTGGGCCACAGTCACAAAAACCTTTTTTCTTCTTTTCCTTTTTCTCTGTATGTGTCTGTCCCTGCCCTTCCCTGTGTCTACTATCACCATCCGCCACCTCAGACTACCACACAGGGCCATCTCTAGGACTGAGATATCCACCTTGGCCCCTGAGCCCACCATTGCAGCTGGAGAATGAACCAGCCGCAGAGGATGGCGCCTGTGGGCACGGACAAGGAGCTCAGTGACCTCCTGGACTTCAGCATGGTAAGCCAGGCTCTGCTGGCCTCTCAGACACCCCTCGTACTCCCAGGATTCCTAGGAAAGAAGTACCTACTGAAATACCCTCAGAAGCTAGGCCTAACATTTGTTTGGATGGAGGGGCCCCCAGGTGGGACTGTGGGAATCGGGGTGTCGCTCTGAAGGGCAGGCTGACATGGCAGTATGCGTAACTGGGGCCGTTGTTGGGTTCCAAAGGCACCTGTCACACAGGCGTTTGCTCAGGCACAGAATGGGTTCAGTCTACCACTATACAGGTGGGGAAACTGAGGCCCAAAGAGTGGGAGGGGCTACCCAGAGCCTCCAGTGTTTTCAAGGGGAGGCTCAGCTCTGAGGCCCCTGCTTGGCTGTGTGCACACAGTGACCTTGGCCTTCTGATCCATAAAATGAGTTGGATCAGTGTTATTTGCTACATCATGGATTTAAAACAAAAACAAAAAAGCAAGGCAGTATTCATGGTCTAATTATTTATCTAGCCACACAGTGGCTAGTGTAGTCAGTTGACATGAAGACACCTCATGAGGAGTGTGGGAATTTGTGGGCAGCACTTAGCCATCACTGCCATTGTTATTTTCGGGGAGAGGTGGGCCCCATGGGGAGAGGTAGGGATCCTTATACTTCAGGTGGTTTGATCCAACTTGAATGGCCCATTTCTCTGAGAATCAGGTGGAGGTTCAGAGAGGGTGCTGGCTTTCAGAAGTCACAGCTCAGAAACCATAGCAGAGCTCCCTTAGGTGCTGAGAGCTGGAGTGCACCTTGGACCACAGGCCTTGGTTTGCTCATCTGCACAATGGGCCACATGTCACGAGTGTCTAGGTGATCAGCATTTCCTCACAAACCAACCCAGTGTGGACAGTTCCCTAAGTCCCGCCCCTTCCCCCACCCAAGCACCATTTTGGTTTGAAACAAGTTGGGGGAGGACTCTTTCGGTCTGATTTTAACCCTCCACTAGTACCAGACCCAGTCTACTGAAGCTGATGAAAAACAAGTCCCCAAACTGAAACATCAGCCATCCTGCGGAAAAACACAGCCCTTGAGACAGTGCACCTACACCTCGGGAAGGGCCGGGCCCGTATTTTTAAGCCCTGTTTTATTTTTGCCTCCCTGGCTGAGTAACTAGGGGTACAGCTCAGTTGTTTTTTTTGTTAAACTGACAAGTCACAGACTACTGGGCCAGAACAGATTCACTTGGGGGTTGGGGAGCACAGGTTTAGAGCTGGTCTCTTCTCTGTCATCTGAGAGCCCTGAACAACTTGTCCAAATCCCCCTTCTTTTTTTTTTTTTAAGATTTTATTTATTTTTAGAAGGGGGAACGAAGGAGAAAGAGAGGGACAGAAATGATGTGAGAAACATCGATTGGTTGCCTCTCACATGTGCGTGCACCGACTAGGAATCGAACCTGCAACCTTTCACTTTGGGGACCACACTCAACCAGCTGAGCCATACCAGTCAGGGCTGCCTCCCTTTCTGTCTAGAGAGTCTGAACATCCCCCTCCCCAGCTAAAAACCAGTAACCCATTTCACAGAAGAAACAGGCTGAGAGAGTGAGATGCCCATTGTCCTCTCTCAGAATCTCAGAGCCTGATTTTCATCCTCCCTTCTTGTTACTGGAGAACAGCGCAGAGGCAGCCTCCCATTTCAGCTCACATTCTCTCCATAGCGCCCCTTCTCACCTCACCTGCCTCAGAGAAACTGAGTTCATCGGATTCTTTCAAAGACCTTGTTTTTAGACTGAAACGGAAGAAACTTAAAGGGAAGCAGGTCTTTGGGCTAGGTTCTCAAAAGTCAGAAAGACAGCAGTCAAAATTAAATACAAAGAAACTCTCTAGGTTAGAAAAGGAAGGTGTTGAGAGCAGTTTGAGTGATGTTCCCTGAGTGGTCCCGAGATGGTTCCTCTGTCTAAAGAGGGGCTGGGAGGACAAGGTGGTTGGGCAATGCCTGTCTGTGACCAGCCTGGGTGCTGCTGTGAGCCTGGTGTGTGTGGAGGCTCCCACATGCCCTAAATATCTGTGTGAGTTGGAGTTTCACAACATCCCATGTATTCAAAACCCCAAGCCCATTTCACAGAATAGAATATTGAGGCTCCAGGAGGGTGTGGCCTGTCTGGGTTGATGGTGAGTCCTACAGTGCTCAAAGGGCACAGCCCATTGCCCCTTTGGCAAGTGCGGTGGCAGAACCCCTGGCAGTTTAGGGGACAAAACAAAGACAAACCCCAGAGACTTGGCTGCTGACCTTCAGGTCTGGGGTCCTATTGGTTGGGGTCCTTCTGGTTTTGGTCCTGCCTCAGGCCAGCCCCTCCGCTAACATAGACCTCAGTTTCCCTAATGAAAAAGGAACCCATTTTGGAGAATAGGGCCCTGGGGATGCTGGCCCAGGTCAGGGAGCATAGACACACGGGCGCGCGCACACCACACCACCCCCAAGAGGGGCACAGACTATGAGAACCCATTGCCATCCCTCCCATGAGTCTCTGCTCTAACTCCTACCAGGACCAGTGGAGCATGTGGCCTTAGTTTCCCCTCCTGCAGAATGGAGCATGAGGGGGCAGGACCCTACTTCCCAGGCCCCTCCCAGGGTTCATGGTGCCCACATGAGAGTCACCCGCAGGTGAGAGCTGCATCTCCATCAGCCATTCCCCAACAAACCACTTACCCCAATTCTGGCCACTTTTATTCACTTGGGCCCAAAACAGATCTGTAAAACCCAGATCTGTGGGGCACGGCAAGGACATGTGTTTGTTTTTTGTGGCAAAGGATTTGTTGATGTTGGGTTTTCCTGTTAACACTGCTAAGCTGTTTAATCCGTAGGGACTTAACACCAAGTGTTTGAGCAGGCAGGGTGACACCCAGGGAACCACCCAATAAACCACAGGGTGGGGGTATAGCTGCTCCCTAATTCCTCCAGCTTCCTGCCTCCCTGAGCCTCAGTTTCCCCTTCTGAAGGGCAGGCATCAGCACTTATGGTGTGGTGAGGGCTGCTCAGGCAGCTGCTGAGCACAGAGCTCAGCATGTGAGGGACACTGCGCCTGGGTCATGCTCTCTGTCCCAGTGCGGGGCCTGGATGTCCTCCCCATGTCCCTGCCACTCAGGGTCAAGGATACATACAGGAGGTGACTCCGGGTTTGTCAGGAAAGATCTCTGTGCATGGTAGCATGCTAGGCCCTATCTACCTGTTAGGTATAAGTGGTCTCACCTTCTAAAGCTGAAACTTTATATCAAGTCTAAGAGCAGATAAATTGTATCAAGTACTAAATAAGTTATTCCATTGGGCAAAATACAAGCCTGGTGTAAACGATTTTAACTTCCACTGGATATTGTTGCCACTGGTGGGCTGTGCTGTCAGAGGGGCTTTCAGTTAAGGTGGTGTGCAGTGAAGGGACCCCTGGCTGCCTTTTCCTGCCTTGGCCTTCTGATGGGACAGGACCTGTAGGCAGAGCTGCATCCCCGGATGTGCCCCCCCACCCCACTCACCACTCTCTCCCTCCCCACAGATGTTCCCCCTGCCGGTGGCCAATGGGAAAGGCCGGCCCACTTCCCTGGCTGGCACCCAGTTTGGAGGCTCAGGTAGGACTCTGCCGCCTTGGGGCTGTGAGTTTGCACAAAAAGATGAGAGTGTGCAGAGGGTGGGCTGGAGCAGAACAGGAACAGTGTGCAGCACCAGATCTAGAAGGTGGAGTGGGGCTGAGGCTGGATGCAGGCTCATGGACAGGGTGCCAGAGGAGGAGGTTTTGGGGGAGGGAGGCAGCGCCCAGATCCAGCCGTTGGAGTGGGGGTGGGGGGCAGTGAGCCTGAGAACCAGCTGCTGTGACAGTCACAAGACCTGCGTTGAGTATAACGGAGGGAGCCTGGAGGTCAGCATAGCATCTGTCCTGCACCTGGAGCCCAGGCCCCTGGCCTGGAGATGGGAAGCATCTGTATCAGTCAAATGGGGGTCCTGTGTGAGAAAGGGACTTGAGTCTTTGAGGTCCTCTTTGCCTCAGTGGGGTCCTGGGTCTCCATTTCATCCCTGAAGAGGAAACTGAAGCCCAGCAGGGGCGTGATGTGGAACCCCAGCTCTTGACAGATCTTGCCTGTCCCACAAGCCTTGGGAGAGGCACAGCTCCTATTTACATTCAAGCATGTATTAGGCCCTTAACGGTATACAGGGGGATTCAGAGGGTTATTGGAACTTTGAGCATTCAAACTGGGTACATCTACCTGGCACTGAATGCTGATGACATGGCTGTGGGAGGATGGACAGTATGGCCTGAAGGCACCTACAACAGGGGTCACGAAACAGCAGTGGGGAGGGGCTTCCACAAAGCCAGGCCAGGTGGGGATGGTCTCCAAGGAGACATGGCAGAGAGTTCAAGGCAGGAGGAATAGCATGTGCAAAGGTCCTGGGGCAGGACCTTGCCTGGGGTATAACACGGAGAAAAAGGGAGGAAGTTCATGTGGCTGGAACAGAGTGAGCATGACAGGGTAAGAGGGAGGATGTTAGGGCAGGGAGGGGATGGGGCGGGTCATGCAGGGCCTTGTGTGCTATGATGAGGACTTGGGCTTTTGCCCCAAGGAAGGTGGGAACCCTAGAAGACTTTGAGTAGAGAGTTGCCATGTGCATGTGGGGGAATCCACTCTGGCTTTTGGGAGGATTTTGGGGGAGCCTTTGGGAAGGTTGACTGTTTCAGTCTCCAGCACTTCTGGTACTCTCTGTGGACTTTGGCATCTTTCTGGAATTCCGTGATTAGCAACATGTCCTTCCATGCCATTGAGATCCAGGACAGAAAATTCTATCTTAAAGTCATTTCTGAAATCCGTTGGGATATCCAGTTAGCTCTGGCTGGAGGAGGAAGGGTTTCAAGGGGGTGGTTTATGTCCACGCTGCTACCCCGAAGGGAGGAACATTGCGTTGCCGATGCCATTGCCCTGCACTGGCCTTCCTCTCTGCCTGAGGAAGTGGCAGCATGGCCAGCTAGAGTCCTCCCTGAGGTGTGGAAATCCCCACATCCCTTCCCTTCTGAAATAGCCCGCAAGGGCTAAGATGCTGCCACTTCGTTGCCTCAGGCAGAGGGTCAGGGCCTGGGGTCTTCCTGGAGGAGTTGGCACAGATGTGCCTTCATCTCCCCCTTGGCCTGTGCCCTGTGCTGTTTTCCTTATCTGGTGTCCACTTATGGGGCCAGCAGCCCTAAGTAGCCAAAGCCATGGCCCAGGGTACGGGTCCCCTCCAGGACACCCCGTGCCTGGACTGGCTTCCCAGTGCACACCCAGCCCAGCCTCAGTAGGAGCCCTTGTAAATATTCGCAGATTGATTTTCCGTGGTTGCTACAGCCCCTGCCCTCCCTCTGGCCCTGCCCTGACCACTTGGGACTGGGAGGGTCTTGTCCAAACCCCCCTTTCATCAGAAGGCCACCCTCCTTCTAGAGAGGCCATGTTAGCTTAAGGGGGACACTACCATTTATCAAGAGTTTACAAATGGTTTTGCCAGCCACAATCTCTCCCTCGCCCCTCCTTGTATGTCCTGGTACATGAAGTCAACTTGCTTCTCTTTAAATTTATTTCAAAAAGGCACTTCTATCAGAAAATCAGTGGCCTGGCCCAAAATAGGAGGTGTCTCTGAAAGTAACTGAAATGGTAGCTGAGGGGACTGTTGGGGTCTAGAGACAGCCTTGCCCAGGATGTCTGGGCCATCTCTGCCCTTTTTTAAAAAAAAATTTTAATTGATTTTTTTAAAAATATTTCATTTATTTATTTTTAGAAAGAGGGGAAGAGAGGAAGACACAGAGGGAGAGAAGCATCACTATGTGAGAGATCAGTTGCCTCTCACACGCCCCAACGGGAACCTGGCCCACAACCAAGGCATGTGCCCTGACTGAGAATTGAACCGGCGACCTTTCGGTTTGTAGGCTGGCACCCAATCCACTGAGCCACACCAGCCATGGTTAATGGATTTTTTTCGGGAGAGAGGAAGGGGGGAAGAGAAAGGAAAAGAAAGAGGAAAACATCCATTTGTTTTTCCGCTCATTTACGCATTCATTGGTTGCCTCTTGTGTGTGCCCTGATCAGGAATTAAACCCACAACCATGGAGTACTGGGGACAACACTCCCGCCAACTGGGCAGACCATCTCTGCTTTTAAGAAATGATGTGGCCCTGGCTGGTGTGGCTCAATGGATTGAGCACCGGCCTGCAAACCAAAGGGCCACCGGTTCGATTTCCAGTCAGGGCACATGCCTGGGTTGCCAGCCAGGTATCCAGTTTGGGGTGTGTGAAGGGCAACAGATCAATGTATCTCTCCCACATCGATGTTTCTCTCCCTCTCTTTTTTCCCCTCCCTTCCCTTCTCTCTAAAAATAAATAAATAAAATCCTTTTTTTAAAAATGGTGTCAGAGAAGCATTTGGCGACCACCCAGTGCCAGGCCAGGCAGAGAGGCTTTCTAGTTCTCTAGATTGAAAGATGTTTAAAACAAGAAAAATTTTTGCAGTCTTTCCGTTTGGGGAAACTCTGAGGCACAGATCTCTAAGTGATAGTGCATACTCTGCCAAACACTACAGGGTTCAAGGCCACATGAGACATCAGGGAGTGCTCGTTGTCAGACCAAAGAAAGTGTCTCTAATTTTAAGTTCTCCACAGCTTTCTTGGTTTGTGTCAATGTAACATATGCTTTGGTGAAACACTAACACTTAGGAGGGATGGTTTCCATGTTTCATCTTTGTAGGGATGCTGCGCAGGTGTATGTGATTGTTCTCTGGGGAAGCCACTAGGCTGGCCATGGACCTGCATTCACCATGAAAGGTCCTCACTGCTTGACCAGTACTGTATCTTTTAAAATCTCTTCCCATTTAATTGGTGAAAAGGAACATGTCATTTGAATGGGCACTTACTTGATTAACAATGAGTAATTACCTTTTCAAAAGCTGATGGACCATATGAGTTTTGTTTTTTTTTTTAATTAAAAAATATATGTATTTTTGATTTTCAAGACAGAGGACCTGAGAGAGAAAGAGAGGGAGGGAAACATCGATGTGAGAAACGTTGATCAGCTGCCTTCCATATGTACTCCAACCTCAGTATAAACCTGCAGCCCAGGCGTGTGCCGTACCAGGAGTCAAACTGGTGACCTTTAAGTTTGCGGGAAGTCGCCCAGCCGAGAGCTACACTGTCTGGGGCCGTAGAGTTCTTTTTGATGAATTTCCCATTTACTATATTGAGCCCCCTTTTTCATTTCTTTCTTGTGGGGAGTGGATTGACCAACTTTTTAGTTTAGCTAAATTTTTTTTTCCTAAGATTTTATTTTCAGGGAGAGGGGAAGGGAGGGAGAAAGAGAGGGGGAGAAACATTGATTGGTTGCCTCTCAAAAATACCCTGACTGGGGAGCAAGCTCGCAACCCAGGCATGTTCCAAGACTGGGAATCAAACTGTCAACCTTTTGCTTTGCGGGACAATGCCCAAGCAACTGAGCCACAACAGTCAGGGCTAACTTTTTATTTTGAAATCATCATAGATTCATAGAACAACGCAAAGAAATGTATTGAGAGGTTCTGTTCCCCACCACGCCGCAGTCCCCCAGCATCCTGCATGTCTGTGATATAACACAGAATTGGAAGGGGGGCTTTGGTACAGTACACAGTTTACTCAGATCTCACCAGTGCGTGTGTGCCAGTGCATACATGTGTGTATAGTTCTGTGCACTTTGTCCCCAGTGTAAGTCCATGAAGCTACCACTATAGTTAAGACATAGAGCTGTTCCATTGTCCCACTGTCTCTCCCCTGCTGCCACTTCATAGTCACTGCACCTGGAGACCACTAATTTGCTCTTCTCTATCTCCACATTTTATTGTGTTGAGAAGATTATATACACAGAACCACAAAGCATATTGCCTTTCGAGGTTGACTTTGTTCGCTCAGCATAAATTTCTGGAGCTCCATCCCAGTTGCTGGCTGTTCTAATGCTTGGTTCCTTTTTTGCTGCCTGATCAACTTTTTAACAAAAGTAATCATAATATTTATCAACAGTGACTTCTGTCACTATTTCTTGAGCACTATATGCCAGGTACGCAAACTGGGTCATTGATTGTGAGTCTTCCATCCTCACAGGTCAGTGACATAGGTGCTATAATCATCCTCATTTTACTTATAGAAAAGCTGAAACTCAAGTTTAGTAACCATCCCAACTAACCACTCAGTGCCACCTTCCTGTATCCCATACCCACACCCTGTGTTGTTCTTTTTTGATTTCAAGAACTCTTTATTTAGGAAGGATACTCTTTTGTGATCTACGATGCAGCAGCTTTCTTTCTTACCAACCATTGTTAGTAATGGAGGTTTTTCATTTATCTCAGTGGTTTACTGTCTTAATTTTAATATCATCAAGTCTTTCACTTATATGTTCTAGCCTTGGTGGCATTTCTGAAAAATCCCTAAGAACTGGATAACAGTCCATTCTGCAGTGCAGATGTGACAGTCACAGATGTGCCTGTTTCTCATTACATCAGGTTGAGGAGTATATGGGAAAAATGCTGGAGAGGAGGAAGGCATGCTTTTGCCGTTCTTGGCAGAGCAGAGACATTAAAAGTAAGTGGAGGAGTCCTGACCAGTGTGGCTCAGTTGGTTGGGCATCATCCCACAAAGTGAAAGGTTGCTGGTTTGATTCTTGGTCAGGGCACATGCTTGGGTTGCAGGTTCCGGCCCTGGCCAGGGCACGTTCAAGAGGCAACTGATCAGTGTTGCTCTCTCACATTGATGTTTCTCTGCCTCTCTTTTTCCCTTCTCTCCCCTCTCTCTAAAAATAAATAAATAAAATCTTAAAAAAGGAGGAGGAGGAAAGCAAGTGGGGGAGAGAAATCTTAATGGTGATTGAGGCTGAGCTAACGTAACTGTTCCAGGTGCACACATGGGGCTGCCCTGGACAGCCCTGTGCTCTGGACCCAGAGCCCCTGATGAAAAGGCTGGGATGGGGCCTGTAAGAGCTTCAAAGCGGTTCTAAGGGTACCTCCAGTTAGAGCACTTACCCTTTAAAGGCCATACCCTGTAATTAGGGTCCACACCCCTTTTATAAACATCGACCACATACTGGGCACAATCAAGACATTTAAGAACAACAACAAAAAAGACCAGTATAAACCACATTTTTTGAGGACAGTGCAGCAACTCTAGGAATAAAACACCAAAAAGTAGAAAGCCTGGCCACTTAGATCAGAATTCTTTTTTACCCAACTCTTGGGTTAAGGAGGACATTAAAACAGCCAAGAAAGAATAGACATAAATCAGCACTAATGAAAACACATTGAAACTATTTGGTGTAGCCAAAGTTGTACTTGGGGAAGAATCATAGCCTTTGATGTTCTCATTAGAGCAGATAGAGTGAAAAGAAATGGATTAAGCATTTAAGTTAGGAAATTCTAGAACAATAGGATAAATTCAAGGAAACTTTTTATTAACTGATTGATTGATTGCTTTTAGAGAGAGAGAGAGAGAAACATCAATTTGTTGCTCCACCTTTTGATCCTTATATTTGCCCCGACCAGGGATGGAACCCACAACGTTGGCATATCGAGACAACACCTAACCAGCTGAGCTACGTGGTCAGGGCCAAGGAAACCTTTCTTGGCGGTTCAAAATGCCTTAAAGAATTTCCTAAATTCTAATTACCCATGAATTTTTTTTCTCATCTTTTTACCTTTCTATCTATTACTACCTCAGTACTACCTAGTGTTGTTACTGTAGCTTTATGGTGTTTTTACAGTCCTACTGCAGTTCTTCATTTTCAGGCTATTTTCTTCCGTATTTTCAGAGATGCTGTTTCTTTTCCATGATGTTTAGAATAATTATGTTTCCTCTTCCCAATTCACCCTCACCCCCCAAAAAAAGACCTCTTGGGATTTTGATGTGTTAAATTCATAAATAAGTTTGGGAAGAACCATGTGTCTTGCCATTGTAAGAGTCTGTTATCTTCTCCATTTATTTAAGTTTTCTTCATTCCTTAGTAATTTTTAAGATAAACTTTGAAGATTGAAGTATAGAGCACTTAGTCATTTTACATAGTTTTTAAAAATTTGGTCACATACTTTTCCAGTGAGGGGTGTTTCTACATATTCCAGTAATTTCTGTGCTGTGTTTTAGGGATCTTTTTAATCATGCTTACCACCTGGTCACTTCCTGCCATCCCTTAAATGTTTGCATTTTCCCCTTGGTTTAGTTTTAGGCCACCCATCCTTAGACACCTAGGCTCCCCTGTCCCAGAAGAGATGCCATGTCCCTTATTGCATCAGCTGGTGTTTCTAGAACCATACAGCACATGCTATTTGCTTGTTGTCAGCAGGACCAACCGTGACACTTGCTGTCAATTTGAGATTGATCTTTCTGTGTGTGCTCACCCTTTTAAGGGCATTTCCCTCTCGCCCTGTATGACCATCCATAGTGAATGTCTCAGAATGGCCTGTGGTTTCTTCACCAGGTCCACTAATGGTTGTCACCGCCAATGCTCCTTGAATTTTATGCATGGCCTGCATTCTTTGTTAGCTAGATCTGTCTTGTTTTTGTTTTTGTTTTGTTTTTGACTGTATTCCTAAGTCGGTTTGGCCTGCGGCTGTAGGCACCGCTGCATTTCTGAGCCAGTTTCTCAGGAACAGTCTCCAGTATGTGGTACTTTATCCCTCCACACTTGGGAAACCGGCCCTGCCCTGTTTGTTCCCGGTGCTTACCGTCAGCCTGTCGAGATTCTGTTCACTCCTCTTGTTCATTTTACTGTTTTCTTAGGCCAAAAAAGTCATTCATTTTAGGCACATTTAAAAATGGCTAATGTTGCACCCGGTTGGTGTGGCTCAGTTGTTAGGAGCGTCGTCCCATAACCTAAACGTTGTGGGTTTGATTCCTGGTCAGGGCACATACCTAGGTTGCAGGTTTGATCCCTGGTTGGGGTGCATACAATTCCCAGTTCAGGCGCATTCAGGAGGCAATTAATCAGTGTTTCTCTCTCACTTCAGTGTTTCTCTTCTACCTTCTCCTTTCTCTAAAAGCAATGAAAATATTTCCTCGCATGAGGATAAGAAATAAATAATAAATAAAAATGGCTAATGTTGCATTCTTTTATTATGTATAAAGTCACCTGTCTTTGTAGTATCAGGAGGTAGTCTGTCCTAAATCTACATGTTTTTTTCTATTCTTTTGTCCTTCATTCTGCTCCCTCATCTGTTACTGATCTTTCTTTCAATCTGCTTTATTGTTGAATCAATATTTATCAATTGACTGCTTTTCTTTTCCTTCTTCCATCTTGATTTCTCCTGTTTTTAATTTAATTTTTTTTTAGTTTTATTGATTTTGTTAAGTCAAAGACCATGTTTGTTTATATCAGCTCTCTCATTTAGTAATCAAGAGTCCAGTATTACACGTTTCTTTCTGAGGACCACTTCAACATTGGTTTCAGTATTGCATATTTTCCTTACGTTTCAAAGATACTGGATAATTAAAAAATTTTTATTTTTGAGTCATTATTTTGGAGATTTCTAATTTCCCAGTTGGAAGTGGCGTGTCCCTGGATTGGTGGATTTCTCTTCTAGGTTATCAGTGCAGAAATCAATGCAGCATGAGCAGCTGCACCTGTCCAGATGGTACAGAGCATTCCTGCTCTCACTCTGATAGAGCCACTTTGTCATTCTTCACAAGCACTTGAGGGACAGTTGGACCTGGAGCCAGGAGGCCTTTGTCCCCCACCTGACCACCATTTAGTGTTTTAATCTGTTTCACATTAAGACGGCAGCTTGTTTCCCCTCTTGTTTTGTTGGTCTTCGAGTGTTCCCTGGGCTCCAACTTATTTATTTGCATGCTGGGTTATCGGCACATGAAACTCGAATGGAGTTTTCTCTGCGGGTCCAGCCTGTCACTTGCGGAAAGTCACCCTCTCTATTTCAGTGAGCACTTGCCTCTTGAAGTCAGACTTTTAGATGAATGTTACGATCCCATCATTTAGTTTCATGCCTTGGTCTGTCTTTGTGAAGCTAATTCTCTGTAGTCCTCTGGATTTGCTTGTTCTGGAATGTCTCCTGTAGGTGCTGTGGCTTTATAAGAAATCGTGAAGCTTACGTTTTCAGTCCTTCCTCCATAC
This sequence comes from Pteronotus mesoamericanus, assembly GCF_021234165.1. Lineage (NCBI taxonomy): Eukaryota > Metazoa > Chordata > Mammalia > Chiroptera > Mormoopidae > Pteronotus > Pteronotus mesoamericanus. Next base: position 1,009,961 of record NW_026555047.1, read on the forward strand.
TTTCATGTTTGGTTTTCCTGTCTTTACAACCCCTCTTGCAGTTGCGTATGTCTGGTGTGTATGTTTTGGAAATTGGTTTTGAAAGGTCTGTGCTGGTTCGCAACTCACTGGTGATTATTTTCATGGCTTTAAAGAATGTGCTGAAACCTCTCATTTCTGCTCTTTCAATCCTCGAAGCAAAGTCACATAACCCTCGTGTGGGAAAGTAGAGGAATGAGCCCCCGCGTCTCTTTTCTGCCCTGGTATTCATTGTGAATAAATTGCCACTTTTTAAAAGCATTGTTTTTCTTCATTAACAAATTGTGTGTGTGTGTGTGTGTGTGTGTGTGTGTGTGTTCTCAGAAAAATGCCTCTGCCGCTTATTATGAGACCTTGAGCAAATGATAAAGTTTTGTGCCTCTGTTTCTCATCATCACATGGGGATATTAGCAGACATTACAAGGATCTGGTGGGATTAACCAGGAGAAATATCCAGAGCAGGGTGGCACCTGCGGGCCCGCAGCCCTTTTCTTGGTGCAGTGGCATCTTCACTTCAGGGCTAATGGGATCACTCTCCCCAGACCCATCACATACACCTGACTCGAGTGTCCGTGTTTGACCCCTCCCAGTCTGGAGTGAGTTTTCATGGATGATTTCCAGCAAGGGAACATGGTGATGTTTGCCTTGCACATGACAGGACTAGAGTTCCTTGGCCACCAGCTTTCCCACCGCCACCTCCACCTGTGCAGTACAGGTTGTATGCCATCGCCATCCCATGATACTAGGTGAATGTGCGTATGTTATCTTAACTCTGTGTGCTTTTTCATTCATTTTGGGGGTTGCCAATGAGCCCTTAAGGTCTCTGTTTCAGAAATGCTTGGTCAGCTGTGTCTTCCACTCTAGTTTGGGTTTTTTTTTCTGTTCCCTTTTGGGGATGCCAGCTCTCCTGTGTCAAGTCTCATGCTGAGTCTTGTTTAGATCTTCATGTCCATTGTCTCAGAATTCCTTCCTTCACCCCTGTGTTTGGGGGCATTTACACAACTTTCCCTCCTCTTCATTGATCACCTTTTCCGCTCCATCCGTTCTGCATTTGCTTCCTTTGACGCTGCCTTTTAAAACCTGTGAATTTGTTGCATGAACTTCTTTTCTTAGTTTTTCCTGCTTCCTCTCTTTCTCTCTGAAATCTCATCTTTCTTCCAAAGAACCACGTGCTCTGTCATTTCCTTCCAGGTGTATGGAGGTTGCTGTCTTAGATATGCTTCTGTTTCCTGGGATAAATCCTGAACTCATGAGTTTGATCCATGTTTTGTGTTCCGTGTTTGTTCCCTTCTTGTGTTTGTTTCTTGTAGGAGGTTGCAGGTTGGCCTCTGAGCTCCTATTTGGGGGTGGGAGAGAGCATATTCTCCCATCCCCACCTTTGGGTACCTCATGGGTCCCACTTGAGACTGGAGCAGGAGGGAGTCTTTCTGTTGTCATTTTGGTCTTGGATCTGAATTTCACAGGAGGGAGCGGATGGGCCAACTCCTGCAGCTAAGGGATCCCAGTTCTCTGTGAATCATTCTCTCTTGGTGGGACCCTTCATCTGAGGGGGCTCCGCACACTAGGGAATCCCCAGGGTTGGGAGTTGCTGCCCTGGGAGTTCAGGAAATGTTCGGTTGGGGGGCCCCCTTCTTTTAGAAAGGGTGGAGTGTGGCCTCCACTCACCTCTGCAGCCTCAGAGCTGCTTGCCTGGGTGGGGAGCATGGGGCCCTGCCTTTGTGCTTCCTGCTCCCCATTTCGGGGGCACACACAACATTCTAAACAGGGCAGCTGATAAAAGGGGTGAAATAGAAACAAGTGAATTTGGATTTGGGGCACAACCTGGCATTCTCTCTGTAACTTTCCTGTAAGTATGAAATAATAAGCTGCTGCCAGCCACCCCCTCCCCCTCCGCTAGTGGTGAGAGCCCACGGCCCCACTCAAGAGGGAGGGCTGCCCCCAAATTGAAACCCATATTTCTCTTACCACCACCTTCCCCCTGCCCCTCCATCACTCCTGTGAGACTCTAAGCACCACAGGGCCAGGCCCTGGCCCAGGCAGGGCAGTCAAATGGCCACCATTTGGTTTCATGGGGGTTTTAATTTTAGGTAAAAGCTGGAGGAAGAGCAAATGGGCTTGGGGTCACATCGGCCACCTGATAAAGCTCAAGAAGAAAGTAATTTCTTGTGCGCTGGCCGAATAAGCAGTAAAGGCACTGTTGGTTTTTTAATTAACATTGTTTAATTGCTCTTAAAGGCATTGACAATTTTTCTCAGATGTGATTATGGTCTATGGTGGTTATTTTTACTATTGTTGTTACCATTTTAGGCTTTATGTTTTGGGATCGCACTGTCCAATATAGCAGCCACTAGCCACATAGGGCAATCTAAATTTGCATTAATTAAAATCACAGAGTCGGATGTTCTTTATCAGCTCTGTGTGGCTACCAAACAGGACAGATGTTATGATCGTGGCAGACAGTCCTGTTGGAGGTAGGTTAACTTATTTGTGAGTGCACTGAAGAAGTGGAAAACAAATATGGAGGCTATTTGAGGGGTCAGCGCTGTGCAGGGATGCTGAGGTCACAGAGAGGGCCCTGGGCTGGAAGACCTGCAGGGTGACTTTCCTGAAGGGGGATGAAGAACCAGCAGGTGTGGGGACTAACAGGCCAGAGCTGAGCAGGGGCAGAAGTCTGCTCATGTGTTGGGGGTGGTCAGGGAGGAGCCCAGTCTCTGTCCTGAGGGCAGTGGGGAGCCATGGCAAGAATTAGAAGGAGAGAGGAAAGCCAGGTTTTGCTCCTGAAAGCTCTGTTGGACTGCCTGGGGTGAAGTGTGGTCAAGGAGCCTGAGAGGGCACTGCAATAGGGATGCAGCTGGTGCCAGCTAGTGGGAAAGACACAAGAGGGAGGGAGGGAGATGGGGCCCTGCTCCCTGGCGAGGGGGCACTTGCAGAACTGGGCCGCAGAATGAAGCCCCCAGGCCGGGCTGAGAACCACCTGCTTGTACCTATAGGGGTTTGGGGCAGGGACAGTGGATGAAGCACCGTGACCGTCTGGGTTTTGCCTGTCCCACACGGTAACCCTGCTTGCTTGTGGTACTGAATTCTGATGGTACCAAGTTCTGATGGTCAGGCTTCTTCATACAAAGGAACCAGCTTCTGGAATCTTTCCACTCACCAGGGCCAGTAGATCTCCATAAAGGGCCAGGCAGTGCACATGTGGAGGCTGGGCAGCCTCTACTGCAACTAATATAAGCGATTACATTAGTTGTAGCATAAGTTCCTGTAGACAGTAGGGGTCAAATGGGTGTGTCTATGTGCTAATAGAACTTTATTTATGAAAGCAGTTAGGGGCCAGACTTGGTGTAAGGGCCCTTGTTTGCTGACTCTGCCCCAGAGGAATCCTGCACAGGACATGGGCCATTTGGTCCCAGCCAGTGTTCACTGAGTGTCTTTCAGAGGCCCCTCCCCCAGTTCATCAGGCAAAGACCAGCCCTCAGTCACATGGTGGAGTTACCTCTCCATCAGGACGCTAACTGTGCTACCCACTCTACAGCAGTCTTTGCCATCCCAAAGCAACCTGGGCTAGTGGGCAGCTTCATCAGCCCCAGCCACCTCGAACTGGGACTGAAGCTCAGGGGATGGGCAGCACCCTTGGGCCCCACATGCACTCTGTTCCATCTCTCTCCCTCTACCTGAGGCAACTGGGCTGAATCTGAATGGATAGATGATTTTTCCCGGGTGGCCCCCCTACCCCCAGTATGTCACATCCAGAATATTTTTTTTTTTAGAAAGAAATAATTTTTCAAAAATTATACTCTTGACAGCAATGTCTGATTCTGTTGGTATGTTTTAATTAGAATATGAACAAGGGATGTGTTATTTAAATGCATAAATTAATCAGTGGGGGTGTTAATAACTATTAATAGAAGCAATGAGGGAGGGAGAGGCTGTACCTATTTTTGTCATTTATAGAAGAGGATATGCGGGCTGGGGGAAGGGCATTTTCCAGAAAGGCCCTTTGCTAGGCACTCATGAGGCCCATGTGATGGGGGTGTCCCTGGGCCCCAGGAGTACCCTTAATTGCTGCCAGGCCTTAGAGAGTGAGGGCTGCTCCAGAAGGGGTGAGGACAACAGGCAAGTGCGCATAGAGGGAAACCGAAGCTCCATGGTTGGTAGCACTTTTTACCCAAGGTCACCCCTGGCTCCCTAGCTGCTCTCCTTCCCAGAGCCCAAGAGGGGATTCAGGACCTTTTGGTACAAATACCCCAAATCTGGCAGGCCACAGAATGGATCCCTAGAGACCACAGGACCCCCTCCCCTCTGCCAGGTCCCTTACTGTAATCACATTGGAAATTTTTTATTAGAAAACAAAATCTGCATGAGATATATGAATATTCATCAGGATGGGAGCTTAATATACATAATCATGCAAATTAGACAGCAATTAAACACCAGTTCTCTGGGGGAAATGATTAACACAATGCCACCAAAATAGGAGGATACAATTTGAAGGAAATTTTAGTACAGGCGAGCAGGGGAGGGCAGGAGACAAGGTATAAGATTTGGGATGGTGTGCATGGGAACTCCAGCATGTTGGGTGGGAGGTAGGGCCCCCTCCTCCCTTGTCCCCTCCTCTCCAGTTCTGCCAAGTGGGCCTATTCAGAACCCCGTTTACAGAGGAGGAAAACTGAAGCACATATATGGAGGGGTCCTGGTGCTACTTCCCCTCTGCTTTGTCTAGGCTTTGTGCTCTGTGGTCCCTGATGCATGGGGTGGGAGCTCTGGCCCAGGAAGGATGTAGGCCCAGGCTTCCTGCCCCATGGGGAAGATTCTGAGTCCTGGGTGGGTGCCTAGTGCCTGGGAGAGTGTCTGAAGAGATAAGGCCCCACCCTGCCCTGCCCCTTGAGACCAGGGCCCTTTCCTCACACTGGTTAATCCAGGCTGCACTTTGAGCCTCTGACCTCCCAACCTGGCAGGCCAGTGGCAGGAACCTTGGTTTGTCCCTAATGTGGATTCGGTTCCACCCAGGAGGGACTGCCAGCCTGTGCCTGGTGGGTAGTCAGTGGAAGCTGCTGCTGTTGTTATTTTAGCAAAGGAATGGCCCATTTCCTGAACTGGCAGGGATGGGCAAGGAGAGATTCACATGTTCCCAAGATCTAAGCTGATCATTCATGACCCACTTGCTTATATCCCTCATGAGCCTTTCTTGCAGGGTCAAGAGAGACTGAACCTGACACAGGTGCCCCAGCCCTTGTTGTCAGCGAGGGGCCTGGGGCTGGGGGAAGGAGGCTCAGTGTGAGTGAGGGCTCTGCCCAGGGTAGGCATGATGGATAAGGTTTTGGCAAATGGGTAGGAGTTTGCCAGCAGTGATAGCTAGTGGAATTTTTTAATTGAGCTGCAGACCTGGAAGTATGCTAAGTGCCAAGGTGGCTGGTGCACTTGCCACTGACAATGATGTCCATATGGGTGGTGCTAGAGTTGGGTGAGTCCGAATAGGTATAGAAGTCATGCTGAATCGAGTTAGGACTCCCCTATGAGATGGTAAGGAGCTGACTTTAGAGCTGGGCAGAGGTAAGGGTGATCCTCTCTCTCTTCGTGTCCTGCAGGTCTGGAGGACCGGCCCAGCTCAGGTTCCTGGGCCACTGGCGACCAGAACAATTCCTTTGACCCCAGCCGGGTAAGGAGCTGCTGCCGGGCCTGAGATCCTGGGTTTCCCTTTTCCAGGGGAGGGGAGCACATGAGGAAACTAAGGCTCAGAGAGGGAACTTGGATGCCTGCTTGGTCTGCAGGGACTTTGGGCTTAGAGATGTGGGTTCAAGTCATGACTCGGGTACTTAGGTTTCTCCAGCTATAAAACAGGGTGCCCCAGCACCCCTCATCCCCACCCATCTCTCAGCAGACGTACAGCGAAGGTGCCCACTTCAGTGAGTCCCATGGCAGCCTCTCTTCGTCCACATTCCTGGGACCAGGGCTTGGAGGTGAGTGTCTTTGGAGCATGGCCCCTTCCCCCACACTGACATGGGGACTCCTGGGCGTGGCCAGCACACTCAGCAGCAACACTCCTGGACATTCACTTGGCGCAGAGGGTGAAGGTGGATATGGCCTGCACCCCTCAAGTCTCTGGGGGCTGACCAAGTCCCCACCAGGAGGTGGACTTTGGTGTTCTGGTGACTCAGGCCATCGGAGCCTACCTTCCCTGACCGTGAGAATCAGTACTTGGCAGGCCTGGGCTTGAGTCTCGCCCACTGGGGCAGGTTGAGGTTGTCCCCTTTCTAGCATTGGTTTCCCCACCCTTGTTACCGGAATGCTCACAGAACCTTTCCTGTAGCAGGTAATGAGGTCTTACCCAGAGCGCCAGGTCCCGCGGGCACCCCTACCCCATCTTGCAGATGGCCAAACAGAGGCCAAGCAGGAAGAGACCTGTCCAGGGGTCTGTGGCTGGTCAGGGACTCGACTGTTGTCCCATGTGCCGTCCATCCCTCCAGGGGACCGTGGCAGTATCCCTGCTGAGCCCTGGTACCCCTTTCCAGTTCTGAGGGAGCCTTAGGGGTGAGTGCAAAGCTCACATCTCTGAGCAGGAGTGGGGTCCTGGATGCTATTGCCCTGGATCAGCTCCCGCCTCAGAGCTTGGGCTGTAAGTGGGGTTTTAGTTTTAGTGCACTGCCTGAATCCTGAGGTGGTATCTTTCATGTGAAAGCCAGGAGGAATCTGCTTATCTCAACACTGTCGCCAGTGGTTTGTAGGCTAAGGTGGCTGCAGGGGGAGTGGGCGTGTGGACTGGGACCCTTGGCATGACTAACCAGTTGGTGGAGAAACTAAGCCCAGAGGCCTTCGTGCTGAACCCTGAGGGGACAGCACCTGCCAGACCCCACACGTCATTTGTCACTTGCCGGGCAGAGGACTGGCTTGCACAGTAGGGCTGGATGAGCATGTGTGATGGGAGAGGAATTGTGGCAGGGGGCAGCATCCATGTACCCACTTCATGCAGCAAGAGTCTGTCCATTTCCCAGACCAGGAAGTAAGGCTTGGCCCACGTGGCCTGTCATGGCCTCTGCACCTGCAGCTGTTCCCCTCTACTGTTCTCCCGCCTCTTCCTAGTACAGGCAGTTCCCACGCCTAGCCTGGTCAACAGGGTCCAGAGCTAGCTGTGTCTCAGGTCCACCATATGCCCTGTGGCCAAGAAGCTCAATGAGCACTGTGTAGAACCCAAACCAGGCACGGTGGGGAGGGGGGTGCAGCCTTGGTATCCCTGGGCCTATTTCTCAGCCCTGGACTAAGCGGGATGGGGCTGGTAGGGCTGGTGTGGCTCATTGGCCTAATGGCAACGTGGAAGGCAGTGAGGGCCCCGCTCCCCAAGGAGTGGGACCAGTCTGTTCCCATGTGCCCTCCAGCGTAGTCTGCCTCCTGATGAGACTGGTCATTTTATTCTCTGCTATTTGTCGTCCTCCCACCCTCTTACAGATCCAGAGCATGGATTAGGTGCCTGCTGTATACCCATGGGGCTCACAGCCCCAGCATAGTCTCCTCCCAGAGCCCCAGCTTCTCCTCGCCTCCCTCACCCTTCTTTGGAAACCCATATTTGGCACCTGCTGTATGCAGAGCCTTAACTGTGGCAGCCCTGTCTAGCAGGGAGAGCTAAGAGTCTGGGAAGTGAAGCTACTTCCCTAGGCAGAGCCCAGAGCCCTGGCTGGGCCTGCCAGCTTTGCTAGCACCACCATCCTGGGAGGGAGGAAGGAAGTGCTGACATTACCCCCATTTACTCACTGGCCTGAGGGTGGGCTCCCTCTAACTTCCAGGTCTCAGTTTGCTCATCCCTAAGAGGACCCAGTGTCACCTGCCCTGAGGCGTGCTGGGTGTGTGGGTGGGAGTGTGGCCTTTCTCCCAGCCTCCAGCAGTTTCTGCTCTAGGAGTCTAGTTGAAATTTCACTTTTAAAATAAAGGAAACAGGAGATTCCACCCCCACCCCACTCCCCTTCCCCCAGCTAGAGAATAATACAAATTAGTCAGCTGACTGTTCTGATTCCTTGCTCACATTGAAATTGGCACCCAGTGTAAGCCAGAAAGACTTAAATGTCTCAGCTATTGATTGATCCAGGTACTTGCTTCAGGCAAGGCTGGATCCAGGCATCTGTACAGCAGCAAGAGTCCACACTGGTGGCTATTAGACAAGCTGTGTCCCCACAGCCCAAGCTGTCTCCTGCTCACACAGGGGAGGGTCCCCTTCTCACCAAGTTACATGCTGGTTCATGCACTGACCCCTGGCAGGGGCCTGAGTGCTGAACCTTGCAGACTCAATGTGCCCTCTCCCCACAGCCTGTCCCCTGGGAACCCACCACCCTGGGGAGTTGACGTCTCATGACCTTGAATGGAGGAGATGAAATTCGGAGGGCAGTGGGTACTGAGCTTGGCGCTATCATACCTCAGAATAGGATGTGTGAGGGGCCTTGGTGGACTTGCATACACCCTTGTGTGTCATCAGGGAGGGAGTGGTGTCTGGCTGGACCACTGCTTGTCTGCCAGTCTGATGGGGAGACCGGCATCCCACCTGGTTTTCTGTGTTGTGTTCTTGCGGAGCCCCTGCTGTGTGTGGGCACATGCCAGGTGCTTGGGATGCAGCCTCCCTGGCGTCGGCTCTGAGTGACCCTCTCTTCTCCCCTCCAGGCAAGGGTGGTGAGCGGAGCACTTATACCGCCTTCGGGAGAGATGCAGGTGTTGGGGGCTTGACTCAGGTGAGGCTGTGTGTAGGTGGGCGCTGCTGGGGCCCATTGGCAGCCAGCTAGCTGAAGAATCCAGAGAACGGGGTGGGTAGGACACCAATTTTCAGACTGGAGGGGCATTGCCAGTGGGCGGAGACTGGCCAGGGGTTGGTGGGGATGCACTGGAGGCTGCAGTCACTGCTCCACCCATCCCTTTCTTACCCACCTTTTAAATTTTTAAATTTTTAATTTTTTAAAAAGATTTTTTTTTTTATTTTCAGAGAGAGGAGAAGGGAAGGAGAGAGGGAGAGAAACATCGATGTGAGAGAATAACTGATCAGTTGTCTCTCGCACGCCCCCAGCTGGGGACCTGGCCTGCAACCCAGGCATGTGCCCTGACTGGGAATCAAACTGGCAACCTTTTGATTGGCAGGCTGGCACTCAGTTCACTGAGCTACGCCATCCAGGGCTTATTTATTTACTTTTAAAGAGATGGGAAGGGAGGGAGAAAGTGATGGGGGGAGAATGGTTATCTCTCGCACACCCCCAACTGGGGACCTGGCCTGTAACTCAGGCATGTGCCCTGACTGGGGATCAAACCAGCAACCTTTTGGTTCACATGCCGGTGTTCAATCCACTGAGCCACACCAGTCAGTGCTGGGGGCAGGCTTTACTGGCCAGGAGTAGACAAGGAAAGAGTAAGGCAGGGGAGGCCACAGCCTCATGTTCCCCTAACCTGGGGGCTATTGGACACAGTTGGAGTGCCTCAGAGAGACACCTCTACACAGAGAAATTGAGGCTGGCCCAGCAGCCTTGGGGTCCTGCTCCTTGCTCTTCCCAGAGAGCTCACCCCATAGGCCCCCAGCCTGGGCAGACCTTTATGCTCGCCCCAGCTGTAAGGCTGACAGCACTGACTGGTCTTAGCAGTCACATGTGGCCTCTTGTCCTGGTCACCCTTAGGGCATCATCCCTTGCATACCCGAGGGTTTCATTCCTGTCCCCTCCTGTGCCTCCTGAATCTCAGGCTGTGCTAGGCCTTGACCCAGGTGGCACCACCTGTGTGCACATCAAACATGAGTCAGAGCACCAACTGGGCACCAGGCCCTGTACCAAGGACAGAGCTCATAAGGCCCCCATTGGTCCCCATGACATCCCCTGAGCTGACATACCCGTTTTACAGATGGGAAAGATCAGGCATACAGCATCCACTTGCATGGAGCCTTGAACCCCAGTCACTCATGCTCCTACGGGAAGAATGCCCATTTCAAATTAATTATGCAGAATTAAACCATCTACCTTAAGAAAAAATGTGCAACCTAAACCAGATTTCACTGACACCTAGAAGCACACGTTTGCACAGTCTACATCCTGGAACGGGGTTACTCTTCAGACTTTCTGGCAGCTGTTTTTGTTAAGAATAATGTTGTAGCATACAGTCCCTGTGTGACAGGTGTCAGGTGGGAAATGTCGGAGGCAGGGATCGTGTTCACCCCTTGGATGGCCAGGCTGGGTGGTGGACACCAGCCCAGCCCCTGGTGATGATTTCCCTTCCCTTCCCCAGGCTGGCTTCCTACCCAGTGAGCTGTCCCTCAGCAGCCCCGGGCCACTGTCCCCCTCAGGCGTCAAGAGCGGATCTCAGTATTACTCTTCCTACCCGAGCCACACTCGGCGGAGAGCTGCGGACGGCAGCCTGGGTGAGTGAGTGAGTCCACCATCAGGGCTGATGGGCCCAGGGGTGGAGGACAAGGAGGGGATTAGCTCCCACTGTGTGCCTCTCAGGCCCTGGCCAGACTGGGAGATCAGATAGATAAACGGATGGGTAGTGAGCCAAGAAAGAAACAGTGGATTCTTGTCATTTGTAGAGATTCTGTCCTATAAAGTCACCACGAGCACTGATCTGCTCCTGGGGAAATGCAAGGATAGGTTCCTGCCACCCTCTGGTCACAACTGATCAACTCCTAACTTTGTGTCAAGTGTGTTTCTGTCTAAAGATACTTTATTTTACATAAGTCATAGGTTCATTAACAGAACTTGCCAATGGTGCTGTAACTTGGGCCTGAATGTTACTGATGTAACACACATTTTTCATGTCCTGGTAGTGTTTGTGCCTAGGGACAGTAGCCAGCACCATGTACCCAGGGGGAGTGTTTTAAGCGCAAAACCACCCTCAAGAAGCATGAAAATCAGATTCTCAGTGGATAGAGAAAGGGACCCTGATTTGTAGTCTGAGCTGGAATTAGAAGGCGGAGCACTGCTTGGGCCCCCTCAGTGGGCACATGCATGGTAGCTACACAGTTTCCCCTAACACACCACGTGTACGATTTAGGGGAACCAACTTCAGCAGATGTGCAAGTCTGGGATCTGTGAATAAAGGGGCAGAATGGAAGTCTTTGGAGCAGGGCTCTGGTTGAAGTGTTGATTTACTCCCTACTTTGCAGACTCCCTGCTGCAGAACACCCCACCCCCATGATTCTTGTACATTGTCAGACCCCTGCACATGGACCCAAGCCCTTACTTAAGTAATTGCATTAAAAGGGAAGCTCAAGGGCCTCTTCTCTGAGGTGTAGGGGCGGCTGTCTTCTGACACCCCCAGGGATACACGTGTCCCTGGGCCTTGAAGGATTCCCCTGTAACCCTGGCTGGGTGGGGCAGGAGCTAGGCTGGATGCGCATGGCTCACTCCTTTTACTCCAAACAGATGCGCAGCCCAAGAAAGTCCGGAAAGTGCCGCCAGGTCTTCCATCCTCGGTGAGTGGTGGGATGGAGCAGAAGCCACACAGTGGGCGAGGTGGGCAGTGTGTGCTGCTGTAGCTGGGAACACATGGCCTCCATGTGGCCTCCAGAGTGTGGGCACATGGGTTCTGGGCCGAAACCCCCAGCTAGACTGGCCAGTCAGCTAGGCTTTTGCCCTGAGGCCTCAGCTCTAACCAGAGACCACCTTCCAGGGAGTTTGGAAAGTTCTTTCTACAGTTCTAGGGTCTAGTCTCAATACTGCCTGCTTTAAGAGGTCATGTCCTGTGGTGCCATAGAAAGGGTGCAGATGGGGTCCTGTGGGTGGGAGCAGGCATAGGCGCCCTGAGGGCCAGTTTGGAGGTCCCCCCGACCCAGGTTCAAGCTACCCTTCATCCCTGCCTCACTGTCTGGAGGTTGGCAATGTACCAGGCCCAGCAGATGGTGCTGGGCCATTCGCTATTTAATCATGGGAAGAAAAGGCAATTTGCCTGTTTCCTCAGCCTAGCTCTGTGCTGGCCTCCAGTAGCCCTTGAGCCTGGAGGTCAGGCAAGGCCCCCTACAAGTTAACTCAGGCCACAGGCTCAGGGTTAGTGTCAGAGGTTGACAGTCCACAGCCAGGAGGTACAGTCAGGCTTAGGAGGTCTTGAGACTTGATTCCTGATGTCATTGACTCCCCGCTTTTTATTCATCTGAATCCCTACCCCAATTACTAGAGCTTAGAGCCCATTGGGCCCACTTCATCACACCAGCGCTGTGCATGCCTTATTCTACTCCCATGGTCAACATTATCAGTTGATCCCAGCACTTTTCTCCTGGACCCCGCCTTAGTTTCAGGCAGTGCCCACTGATCAGAGTTGGCACTGATCCTAGAAGACCTTTGCTATCTCCCTACTCTGGGATACCCTGGGTGGTATGTTAGTCTAAGGCCCTGTCTCTGAGGTCCCTGGGTCTTGCATGATCAAGGCTGTGAAGGCAAGGGAGGTTCCAGCATTGGGGGGATGAGGAGGAAGGGCGGGCTGGGGGCATAACAGCTGGGCTTTAATGGATCAGGAGTTTGTTGAATTAAAGAGGGAAGAGGGAAGAATTCTGTATAAGAGGTCCAGCTCAGGAGAACTGGGTGGTGGGATAGACTGCTGTCCAGGCGGAGGGCAGGACCAGGGAAGGGGCAAGCCAAGGGGTGGGGATAGGTTAGTCCTGCCCTTCCTGTCCATGCCCACCTACCTGCTTGCAGGTGTACCCACCCAGCTCAGGTGATGATTACGGCAGGGACGCCACCCCCTACCCATCTGCCAAGACCCCCAGCAGCACCTACCCGGCCCCCTTCTACATGGCAGGTACGTGGAGGCTCACCCAAGACTGCTAGAACAGGGCCCAGGTCCCTCTGCCCGCCTACCTCACTATCCCCTCCTCTCTACAGATGGCAGCCTGCACCCCTCGGCCGAGCTCTGGAGCCCCCCAGGCCAGGCGGGCTTTGGGCCTATGCTGGGTGGGGGCTCGTCCCCCCTGCCCCTCCCGCCGAGTGGCGGCAGCTCTGTGGGCAGTGGTAGTAGCAGTGGGTTTGGTGGCCTGCACCAGCACGAGCGCATGGTAGGCCCCTTGGGAAGGAGCGGGGGCGTGCATTCGGGTAGCGCCCTCTCTGACCCCCTTTGACCCCGTCTGACCTCCTCCGACCCCATCCCACCACAGGGCTACCAACTGCACAGCGTGGAGGTGAATGGTGGGCTCCCGGCTGTGTCCACTTTCTCGGCCCCCACAGCTGCCTATGGCAGTATTGCCAGCCACACGCCCCCCGTCAGTGGGGCCGACAGCCTCATGGGTATGGCCCCCTCACCCCACCCCGATATGGCCCTTGTTATTAATGACGTGTTCCCTTTCCTGGGATCAGCTCAGGTGCTTCCACCAAGTCTCTGATGTTTGAAAATGGCTTATCACCTTGAAACACTTCCCATTTAACCACCTCCTGCCTTGTGTGCTATTGTTGTTGCTTTTAGTGATATATTTATTTTAAGCCCCACAAAAAAAAAAAAAATGATTTTTTTGAGGCGTAAACGCCCCTGCTTCCCATCTGGGAAAACTGACTCCGAGAGGGGATCTCTTGCTTCAGGGGCCACGTTTGCCTGCCTCCAGAGCCTCCATAGAAGCGGGTGACGAGACATCAGGCAAAAGTCAGACCAAAACCGGGGTCTGCCAAGACCTGAGCTTGGGCCTCCATGCCCAGCAGCTGAGTATAGAAGGGAGCTTCCTGTCAGCCATGGCATCCAAGCCAAGCTCAGGTAGTGGGGGTGTCTAATCCTTGAGGTTGTGTCTCACCTCTATACACCCACAGGCTCTCGAGGGACTACAGCTGGCAGTTCTGGGGACGCCCTTGGGAAGGCACTGGCCTCGGTAAGGCTCAAGGCAGGGGCGGGGCGAGATGGGTGGGGGTAGTATAGCTGGGGTGGCTGGTCCAGTGACTGTGAGGGGCCAGCCCCTGACTGGTTGCCTGGTTGTCCTGTCTCTCCTCATCCCCATTTCAGATCTACTCTCCGGATCACTCAAGCAATAACTTCTCGTCCAGCCCCTCGACCCCCGTGGGTTCCCCACAGGGTCTAGCAGGTCTGTACTGAGTACTGCGTCGGGGGGTATGTCTGCTGCCTCCAGTCTGGGGTGGGTGGGAAGGAATCAGGCTGCATCATGGGATGGGAATTGAACAGACCACCGGCCTTGGAGTTTATATTCCTGTGGGCATCCAGCAAGGCTTCCAGGGATAGGTCCCTAAGCCAGGAATCTTAGGCCACACAGCAAGGGCAAAGGCCAGGAGTCAGGACCCAGGACCCAGGACCCAGGACCCAGCAGGTGTGTGCTTTTGAGTGTGAGGGGCACATGAGAACGAATAGGGCCAGGGCAGAGATGCCCAGAACCAAAGCAGCTGACCAGAGGCTCTCACCCAGACTCTAGAATGTACACATGTTGGTGTTCGTCCACACAACAGTTAGTTAGGCGCAAACTATATGCCCCACTCTTGTTGTGCCAAAGGGGCCAGGTCCTTCTATTTCCCACTTCTCTGTTCCCTGCAAGGAGGTACCTGGGGAGCCTGGAAGTGGGTGGGGATAAGAGCAGAGATTCCTGGAAGACCTGTGTGGTGCAGCAGGACTAGGAGGAGCTCGCCTCTAAGGCACCTACTGTGTGTCCCTGAACCAGCAATCTTTCCTGTGTGGAAGAAGGGGTTGTTGATTCTGCACAGGGGGAAAATGAGGCTTGGGAGATGTGAATCTGCCTGGACCCGGTTGGACTCATGGCCCTAGAACAGCTCTGTGGATACAGGCGCCCCCGTGTGGCTAGCCTGGGTATCATAGGCCACTCAACTTCCTTACCCCTGCCTTCTAGATTCTTTCCTCCCTCCTCCTCCCCTCCCTCTCTGGATCAGGCAGCACCAATGCCCTTCTTCAGGGCCTCCCATTCATGTGTCTCCTACCCTTTCCAGGGACGTCGCAGTGGCCCCGAGCAGGAGCCCCCGGTGCCTTATCCCCCAGCTATGATGGGGGTCTCCATAGCCTGGTGAGCTTCCATTGTGGCTGCTGGTGAGGGTGCTGGGGAAGGGGTGGAGGTGCTTGTGGACAGGCATGGAGACGCCAGTTCCCAGGTCTTCAGATGCAGCCCGTGGGGACAGCTCAGCATTTCTGCTGTGGCCGCATTTCATGTGATGTTGAAACTGAGTCCCATAAGAGAGCCATTAGATCTCGTGTGACCAGCAGAATCTGGATTAGGACATAGATGCCCCTTTGACAAGAATTAACTTTGTAAATAATTTGTTGAGAAAAAGGTCCAGCATTGTCTCCATGGCCAGTGCAGGCACGTGTTTCAGGCCAGGTCACAAAGGGCTGGGTGGGGGTCCTGGCAGACAGGCCACTCATTCCGCATCCCCACAGCAGAACAAGATGGAAGACCACCTGGATGAGGCCATCCACGTGCTCCGCAGCCATGCCGTGGGTACCTCAGGCGACATACATGGACTGCTGCCCAGCCATGGAACATTGGCCTCGGGCTTTGCTGGCTCCGTCATGCCACTGGGTGGACGGCACACCAGCTTGGTGAGTTCTGGGCAAGGGAAGGGCCAGAAGGGTGGGTGGTGGTAGCCCTGCCAGCCCCTGACTCTTCCACTTGTGGTCCATAGGTTGGAGGCAGCCACTCGGAGGACAGCCTCTCCGGCAATGGCAGCCTCATGCACAACCACGTAGTCCTCCCCAGCCAGCCCAGCACCCTCCCTGACCTCTCTCGGCCACCCGACTCCTACACTGGTAAGTCCCAGTATCGTGCCTGGGCAGGGTGGCCAGCACCTCCGAGTCACCTGTGCTCTGGCCCCTTCTCTGGGGCTGTCACTGGGCACCACTTCTTCCTCTAGAAAACAGAAATGACAGAAAGAGCTTGTGACACTGGAACAGCCAGGCTGGACTGTTTGCTCTGCTGGGATGGGGCTTGGGATTATCCCATTTCCGTTCCAGTTGAGGAAATTGAGGCACAGTGGAAACTGGGGAAGCCCTACGAGCATGGGTGGAGGCCAGGCAGGTGTGGTTACTGTCGCAGTCACCTGGAGTCCTAGAGAGGCCAGCAGAGACACTGGTCATCTCTTTCCAGAAGCAAAGTAGAGCCCAGCAGCCTCTAGTCTTGGCATTGGTGCAGGCGATGCTATAGCCATGAGAACTCCTGTTTTTTCAGTTGTCCAACAGTTTTGTGAACTGAGCGAACCCAACAGGCATGGATTCAGTGCCAAGTGTGTGCCTGGTATGTCTGTAGGCTCTGGGGAATAAAACATGGAATCCAACAGAGAAAGAACCACCCTCCCACCTACAGGTGGTGGGGAGGCAGGTGTGAGAAAGCGGGGAGGAGAGAGGATGCAGAGGGATTACAGTTTTAAGGATAGTTGGGGGGGTGACATGTTAGCAGAGCCAGAGAGGAGCAAAAATGGAAGGAGGGGGGAGCCCATGCAAAGGGCCTAGGACAGGACCCGGCCTGGAGTAGAGTGAGGGGCAGGTAGGGAACAGGGAACGGTCATGCAAGGCCTTGTAGGCCACACAGAAGTGTTGGGCTTCACCCTGAGGAGGTTGGCTCCCTGGAGAACTATGGGCAGAGGAGGGACAGGACCAGACTGGAGTACCATCTGGTGGCTTTGGGGAGGATAGGCCAGGAAAAGGCAAAGGTAGGATCTGCCCCAGGTGCTCACTGGTGCCCTTTGGTGGCTGCTTCTGAGAGGATAGACTGTATAGGGACAACAGTGGGAGCCAGGGACCAGGGCAGAGGGTACTCTGTGGTCCAGGAGTGGGGGCAGATGCTAAGGCCTGGCTAGGGAGCAGTGGGTGGGTTTTGGATATTCTGAAGGCAGAGCCAACAGGAACTGCTGATGTGGAGGTGATGATAGGATTTGGATCCAGAGGTCAGGGTGAGGCCCAGGTATCATCGCACATGGTGGAGTTCAAAGGCAAAAGAACCTAAATGGGGCAATAGACAGTGTGTGGACAGAGCGGAGTCCAGGCCTGAACATCAGGCCAAATGGGGACAGACACCTGTGGGAGGTGAAGGAGGGTGGACTGTGTCAGACGCCAAAGTGAGGACCCAGGCTACACTGATTAGGTATCAGAATGACCTGGGCAGGGGCAACACCAGTGGAATGCTAGGGCGCTGCTGTCCCGGAAGCAGGAGTGGGAGGGAGTGAGGTCTAGTGGGGTTTTTTCCTTTTTTTTTTTTTT
Source organism: Pteronotus mesoamericanus (assembly GCF_021234165.1). NCBI lineage: Eukaryota > Metazoa > Chordata > Mammalia > Chiroptera > Mormoopidae > Pteronotus > Pteronotus mesoamericanus. The sequence continues at coordinate 1,027,109 of NW_026555047.1, forward strand.
TTTTTTTAATTTATTTTTAGACAGGGGAAGGGAGAGAGAGGGAGAGAAACATCAATGTGTGGTTGCCTCTTGCACATCCCTACTGGGGACCTGCCCCACAAGCCAGGCATGAGCCCTGACTGGGAACCAAACCAGTGACCCTTTGGTTCTCAGGACAGCGCTCCATCCACTGAGCCACACCAGCCAAGGCAAGAGTGTTTCTTTAAAGACTGAGGTGACATGTTTGAAGGTGTTGGGGCCAGCAAGGGGAGGCCCCTGGTGAGCAGGACAGCTATCCATTTGCTAGGTCTGTGGCAGGGCTCACGAGCACATACTAGGGATCAGGGTCCTGGGTCTCATCATGGCCAGTCTCAGGATTAGTTAATGCCAACCCTGCTACGTACAATAGGGGAGATCGAGGCTCAGAGAGGGGCTAGGGGCTCCCCACCAGGCAGTGGCTGAGCCTGGCCTCTACCTACCCTGCCCTTGCATCAACCTTGTGAAAAGTGTATCACATCAAGTGACAAAAATGTGAGGTTGGTGTATGACATGGCTGCTTAATGTACCAAGCACCCTGGGAACCCACCGTGCAACCTAAATTAGAGCAGGCTCTCTCATACCTGCCTGGGGACCCTTCCCATCCTGCCCTGACTCCCACCCCCAAACACCAGCTGGCTTTGAAAGAAGTCAGTGCTTTCGTGTTTCTTAGTTTTGTTACTCCACACCCAGAAGGCACTGGGCAATATCTGGGAACATCTGTGATTTTCATCAGTAGAGATGCACCTCTGGCATTGAGTGGGTGGGGGCGAGGGCTACTGCTTATTGCCCCACAGTGCCCAGAACTGCCCCGGAGAATGACCTAGCCCCAGTGTCCACAGTGCTGAGGAGGAACTCTAAGCTTTTACCCTAGGTCCTCCCCCTCCCTTCCCTTCCCTTCGGTGCATTCATTGAAGAACCCTGGGCTATTTCCTGTGTTAGGCATTTTGCCATTTTGCACTTCAGCGTAGTTGAATTCAGTGTAACTGTTTGCCCTGAAACCGTGTATTTTGTTAATGTGGTTTTTGGATTCTCAAAAATCAACAACCTGCCAGAGTTCTTCTGCATCTGTTTGCTTGCTCATGTTGATTGTGAGGTCTGCCACCCTGCAAGTGGCAGAGGACAGGCCCAGGGCCTACCTAGGACATTAAGTCGCTTCCCACTCTGCTTCCATTAGGTGTTTTCTGGAACATGTCACCTGGTACACATGTGCAAGAATTTTTCAAGTGTGGTTCCAAATTGTGGAATTTCTGGATACACATGTGTCCGTCTACCTATTCCAGGTTATACCCGGTTGATTCCCAGAGTGGTCATACCAACATGCTGTGTCACAAGCAGTTCTTAGAATTGTCAAGTCTCTCCATTCAGCTGACTTACTGAATGTGACATGTAGCTCATTAGTCCTCATTTGAAAGTTCATGTTGCTCTAATGATGCAGATTTCCATGTAGCCATGTCTGTTTCTGGGCCTATGAAATACCTTCTTGGTGCTTCACCTGTTTTCCTGTTGAGCCATCTGTCCTTTTCTTATTGGTATACAGGAGTCCTTTACATATTGTGGAGATCCAGCCTTTGTTGGTTTATGCGTGACAAGTACCTTCTGTCCTGTGGCGTGTCTTACTTTCTTTGGTATCCTAGTGATCAGAAATTTTCAATTATGATACAGTCAGGTTTATCAATTTCTTTGGAGAACAGCTCTTTAGTATGTTACAAAATAGTTCCCTGCCTCCTGGCAGCATTGAAATTCCCCTGCACTTCCCTCTAAAGGTTTCACCTTTCCTGTTTCAGACCTTTGTCTATAATTATGTGCCTGTGTGTAAGGTAGGTGGTTTGTTCCCCCGCACCTCACACTTTGCAAATGAAGGCCTGGCTGTCCAAGGAGAGCTCACACACCTCACGACAGGGTCAAGGGGGATTTGTCGAGTGGCCCTGGAGGTGGCTATACCCTAACTCCCAGCCTGTTTCAGGACTTGGTCACAGGGCCACCGCCTCAGGTACCGGCGAGATCAAGCGGGAGGAGAAAGAGGATGAGGAGAATGTGTCAGTAGCCGACAACTCAGAGGAGGAGAAGAAGGAGCTAAAGGCCCCCCGGATCCGGACCAGGTGCCAGCCCCTTCTTGGCCCCTGCCCCACCCATCAGGACACAAGCATACGCACACAGTGCTCACACCAGTGGCGCTCACACCGCGAGGCATCCGGCGGGCCCTGCGCCTGTTCCCCGCCTCACTGTCTCCCTCTGGCCCCCTGGCCCCCCCCACCCCCATAGCCCGGACGAGGACGAGGACGACCTTCTCCCCCCAGAGCAGAAGGCTGAGCGGGAGAAGGAGCGCCGGGTGGCCAATAACGCTCGGGAGCGACTGCGGGTCCGAGACATCAATGAGGCCTTTAAGGAGCTGGGGCGCATGTGCCAGCTGCACCTCAACAGTGAGAAGCCCCAGACCAAACTGCTCATCCTGCACCAGGCCGTGTCGGTCATCCTGAACCTGGAGCAGCAGGTGCGAGGTCAGTGGGGGCACTGCTCCCCTCCCGTCGCCTCTGCCCCCCCCCCGCCCCCGCTCTCTCCTTCCCCTTCCTGGAGCCCGCCTCCCCTGCAGTGACCACCTCTCTGCAGTGACTGGTCTCTTCTCACAGTGACCACCTCCCCATAGTGACCACACCTTGTAGTGACCGTTCTCCCATTCTGAACCAGCTGCCCTCTGCCTGGCCTGGCCCGGCCCGTGTTCCCTCTGGAATGGGAGGATGAGACTCTGGACCCCTAGCCCTACAGACCTGGGCACTTGGGCTCAGAATTGTATCCTGGACCCTAGGGACCCCTGCCCACTCCTTCCGTCTCAGGAAGCCCAGAGCCTGGCCAGTAGGTGCCAGTGTCTCTTGGGGCCCAGAGGCTGTCGCTGTCACTCTGAGCAGACACCTCGTGGGACCCCATAAACCCCCATCTGCAAAGGGGGTTCACCCCCCTTTCCCAGGGCTGGGTGACCATCTGAAAACCTCCCCCAGGTGACTCCCTTCTCCCCCAAAACCAACTGCTTCCTTAACTCTTCCCCGTCCTGCACACCCGTTAACCCTTTTTCTCCTGCAGCACTGTCGCTTGTACTGGAGCTGGGGCTCTGGCCCCCCCCGCACTGTCCCCTCAGCTCTCAGGTTTCCGCATCTGCACTTGGTGTGGGCATCATGCCACGTCCCCGCGTTCGCCTCTCTGCTCTCTTGACTCTTGCGCTCTTCCCCCACCCAGCCTGTCCGTCTCTGCTTCCACCGGCAGCCCCTCCTTACCTCGCACTTGCTGCCCGAGTACTGGATGGCTGGTGGCAACCTCAGGCCCTTTCCTCTGCAAAGCCCCCAGTGGAGACTTGAGAGAAGAAAGGGGACTGAGGAGCACCAGCCTCTGGGCCTGGCTGTCAGTTTGGTCTGCGCGCTTGTCCTGGGCTCCGGGGCCAGCAGGCAGGGTGAGGGCAACAGCCCCCCCCAGCACAGGAGCAGGACGGCACCAGGGGTCCAGGTTCCTGTGTCTCAGGCGCATGCTGCGTGCCAGGCCTTCACTCGTGTTCATTTTATCACAACAACTGAGTGTGGCAACTGAATGTCCTGATTTCGATTTAGCCCCCATTCTACTGAAAAAGAAACAGGCAGAGAGTGAGGTCACTTTTCCAAAGCCACACGGCCATGCAGCTACTAGGGCTTGGGCTGGGTGTGGACCAGGTGGGCAGGTGTTTGAGCTCCAGTTCCAGAATCTTGTGTGGTCAGTGGGCCCAACTCAGCGCCCAGCACGCACAGCACTCCATAAATTGGAGCCATCACTGTGATCTGAAGAGCAGAAGCCCCAGACCCAGGGAGCTAACGCTCCCAGCCCAGAGTTGGAGCCTCTGGGTAAGGCTTATGGTGGGCACTCCAGACATAGCCGTTAGGGTAGCCACAGTCCAGTGTGGAGTCTTGGAGGGTATGAGCTGGTTGGCTCTTTGTGGGACTTAGTGTCCTGGACCATTCCCAGGCCTTTGCCTGCTGAGCCAGTCTCCTCAGCCCCTCCACCCTGACTGATCCACCCAGGCAAGCCCAGCTCTCCCTCACCCAGCAGGTTACTGCTCTGAATGGGGAAGGTCGTCATCCCAGGAGGGACGCCAGGCCTCTCTTGCCTTCCTGGCCAGTCCTGGGGCATGTGGGATGGGCAAGGGGTAGATGGAAAGGCCCACCTCCATTACTATGAAATGTCCTGGTGACTGACGAGCCTTGACCAAGGGACATGACAAAGCCTTGTCTAGAGCGGAACACAGGCACACTGCCTATGGTTTTTGGTTCAGGAGCACATTTTTATGGACATGAAGATGCACACACTAGGCACACGCACTCATGCCATGGTGCCTGCCCTCAAATGCAAGCCGTAGACCTGCCCCTGTGCTGAAGCACCCACATTCACACACAGCCATCGGGTGCCCTCTCCACACCCCTGGCCCTGCCCACCCACCTACCCACTGTTCGGGGGGCCCCCCCATTCCCCTGCACATAACTAACAGAGGCCCTGGTGCTGTGACCCAGCAGTACGGAGGAGGTGCTATCCCTGGAGGAGAAAGACCTGAGGGACCGGGAGAGGCGTATGGCCAATAACGCGCGGGAGCGGGTGCGTGTGCGGGACATTAACGAGGCCTTCCGGGAGCTGGGGCGCATGTGCCAGATGCACCTCAAGTCGGACAAGGCACAGACCAAACTGCTCATCCTGCAGCAGGCCGTGCAGGTCATCCTGGGCCTGGAGCAGCAGGTGCGAGGTAGGCGCCCAGGCCAGGAGTCCCCACCCTAGCCCCTTCCCACCTGCATGCCAATGGTGCTTCACTGGAAGTGGGTTGCACTAGCTTCTGGGCTCTGTCCACATCTCAGACTCTGACACCCCCACCAGGACACCCAACCTGTTCTTTACAACCCCGCGGCCCTGCAGTCTTCTCGGAATGGGAGGACAAGTCAACAGATGGAGGCAGCCGCACGTGGTGGGGCCCTTGCCTTCCTCCAGCGTTCTGCCACACTCCCCACACCCTGTCTCCTCATGTTCCCTCTCTCGGGGACCGTCTCCCACAGTCCTCTCCCTCTACCACCAGAACGTAACCTGAACCCCAAAGCAGCCTGCTTGAAGCGACGAGAAGAGGAGAAGGTGTCAGGTGTGGTCGGAGACCCGCAGATGGTGCTTTCAGCCACCCACCCAGGCCTGAGTGAGGCCCACAACCCTGCTGGTCATATGTGAAAGGTACGCCACCGTCAGCTAAGTTGACCCGACCTCAGTCTAACCTGGGATGGTCACACAAGGTATCAGGTCCATCGTCAATGTGGGCCAGCCGGTCCACACCTCACACAAGCCTGTGGTCAGTGTTGAGCCAACACCAACCTAAGGAAGCTGCAAGTGATGGGAGCCCTGGAGGCAACAACTGGGTCTAGGAGCCCTCCCAGGCACCCTGCTGTATCCACCCCCAGGCCTCAGCCACCCCTATGCCCTGGGACTTGCCTGATGGATCCTGAAACTGCATCTTGGCCTTGCTACCCAAGCTCTGGCCAAAAGAAGCTTTCTTTCTTTCTTTTTTTTTTTTTTTTGGTAAAAACTGGAAAGCAAATGAAATATACAATACACTTTGTCAGAAAAGGAAAAAAATGCCTTAAGTATAAAACATGGAAAAGTTGAAACATATCACTCGCTGGAGAGAAACTCTGTGAAAAACTGGCTTGTTCTTTAAAAGCCACCAGCAAATTGTGCCTATGCCTGATATTTTTTTTAAGGGAAATAAAATGCTAGTTATGAGAATTTTTTTTTTTTTTAATGTAGAAGAAAATTAGCAAGGAGGATGCCTTTGGTCTTTTTTTTTTTTTTTTAGCTTTTTTTGGCGTATGTTTTGTAAGCAACAAATGTTTTTGTATAAAAGTTTCATGTCTCTTGCTATTTCTGCTGCTGTTTCTAGAACTGAGCATCACATTTCACGATCAAACAGATGAAAAGTGGTATTAAGAAGACCCCACTGTAAACCTGAGGTCCCCCACTCCTGCACCAGGAGCCCATCTGTGGGGCACAGGGAGAACAGGGACGGGTGGCTCTCATTTTAGTTTTTTAGATGTTGGGGTTTGTTTTCTTGCTTTGGGGTGAAGTGGTGGGTGGACTTTCACCCTGATGGGGGCCTCCCCTCATGATCCTCTCTCCCTCCAAGAGAGGGGACACTCTAGTCTCTCAGGCGGGGCAGAGGCTCAGCTGAAGTACGGCTCTCCCAGGTGAAAAGGCTAAGGGCCCTCCTCCAGAAGTCACTCTGGTTCTTTGGGCACCTCCCAACAGCATGCCACACTCCCTACATCCCTCTCTGGGATCCCAAAAGTTGCTCTCCCTGTAGCCCACAGAACTCTAGAATTGTGACCCAGTTTCTAGGACATGAGGACTGTACTGCTGGAGCACAACACTGTGGGGCCTTCCCAGACTCCTCCTCCTCCTTCCCTTTGACCTGGGAACCCAAGCCTGTATTTGCACTGTGGCAGCAAGGCTCTATGTCGTTCAAGGTCAGCACAGAAAACTTGCAGTACCCCACCAGCCCCTACCAAGTGGCTGTCCTGGTGTGGATGGGCCAGAAGTGGGCGTGGACAGAGCAGGGAGAAGGTACAGGGTCCCTGGCTCAGAAAACCCCCCAGGTTATACACCTGTCCAAATACTGCCCAACTGCAAAAGGAGAAGGGTATGTCACCCTTGGGCCTGTGGGCTGTGGTGACCAGGCTTCCCTAAGTCCCCTTTGGTATCAACTTCTCTCATGTGTCACCAGGGGGACCAATTCATTCCAGGACTGTCCCAGGTTTACACTGATCATCTGCATTTTTGGACCCCCTGCAGTTCCCAGGAAAACTGCAATGGTGGGTCACCCTACATGTCACCCAGGTACAGGATCAGGCCTGCTGGGGTCTCAGTTTCCTTACCTGTATGCCCCCCACCCGACCCATAGAGGCCTTAAGGACCCTCAGCCTAACTGCGTTCACCCCACCAACATCTCAGTGGGATGCTGGGGAGTGGGAACTCTCCCCACGTTTCCAGGGCCACCTGACACACATACACCACCCCCCCATCCCCACCAAATGACTAGAACTCCCCACGGTTAGGAAGCAAAGTGCTCTGTGGGAAGCTCAAAAGCACCCCACGGCCAGCACCAGGCAAGACATCCAGGCTTGGGTCCAGGGCCAACTCCTAACCCCTGATACCACCTGGGTTCTCTTCTAGGGTCTTATCTAAGACCCATTGGGACAGCAAGAAGCTATCAGTTCACCTGATGATTCCCTTGGTCTGTTGTGTATTGTCTCTCTTGGGGAACCTGCCTCAATTTCCCTCTTACTCTGCTTTTGGTCTTGCCCCTTGGTCCAGACAGGCAGGGGCCAAGGGCTCTAGTATCCCCGAGGACTGCAGATTTTTGAACTGTGTCTTTCTTACATACATAATTTAAAGTGTAGCCCTGGTCAGTAGCTCAGTTGGTTATATTGTCTGGATATGCCAAGGTTTTTCAGTCTCTGATCAGGGCACATAGAAGAATCAACCAATGAATGCATAAGTAAGTGAAACAACAAATCAATGTTTCTCTTCCTCTCTTCCTCCCCCTCCTTCAAATTAATTTTTTAAAAAGTAATTTAAATTATATAACATGAGATTAACCCAGCAGGGGAAGACGTAGCACTGGGGGTGGGGGGGGGGGCAACCACACTTAAAGGAAATTGTGCTCTGAGTGCCTCAAGGTAACTGGTTTTTTGTTGGTTTTTTTTTTTAATTTTTTAAGAAAAATAATTTTATACAAGTGCCCACACAGCTGGCTGGATTCTTTGGAAATTTTAAATGAGACCCTGTGAAGTCAATATGGAGACCTGTACATAACAGCACTGTAGCAATAAATGTGACATATGACAATGCTCAGCTGTCTCCTGCTCTCTCAGCAACTGTGTTCTTAGCAATGGGGCGGGGGGGGGGGCAGCAAAAAAGGTGGTCCCCTGAACTCGGGGTCCCTGGCCTCAAATATGAGGGAGCAGATTGTTGACTGGCCTGATGCTTGTGTCCTGTGAGGATGGTACTGAGGATGTGGGACTCTTCAGGATGCCCGGGCACTGGGGGTGTGAGTGTCCTGGGGCAGTCCTAACAAAGTGCCACACGTGGGTGGAGGCAGCTTAAACCCACTGTGATTGATTCTCACATCCTGAAGGACTGAAGTTCAAGGTCAAGGTGTTATAGTGTCACAGGACCACATTCCCTCCAGAGACTCCAGGGCTTGCGGCCACCTCACCCCAGTCTCTGCCTCTGTCTTCACATGGCTTCTCTTTATCCCATGTCTGTGTCCACATCTCCCTCTTACAGATACACTTGTCACTGCATCAGGGCCACCCAATTCCTGAATGACTTCACATTAATGACATTTACAAAGATCCCCTTTCCAAATAATATCCTGTTCATTGGTACCACGGGTCAGGACTTACCATGTGTTTTGGGAGGGGCACAACAATTCAGCCACAACAGGGATCTGACTGGGGTGGGCTGAATTAGGCCAGCAAAGCCACTGACTCATCTGGAAAGACAACCACAATTTCTCCTAACACCAAAGCTCCATGTGAGGCAGGAACCTGCACTTATAATAGGGGCTCCTGGTGACTTGGGACTGGGATTGGCTCACACAGAAAGGCTGCTTCCAGAGATGCTGCCCGTTAATTTTTAGATTATTGATGCAATATACCAGACGCCATGGAATTGTGTATATTAAATGGGTGAACAGCACAGTGTGTGAATTACATCTCAACAGAAGTGTTTAGAGATACATCTTAGCCTTTGCTGGTGTGGTTCAGTGGATTTAGTGCCAGCCTGTGAACCAAAAGGTCGCCATTTCAGTTCCCAGTCAGGGCAGGTAGCCAAATTGTGGGCCACGTCCCCAGTTGGAGGCAGGGGGCATTTGAGAGAACCAGTGGATACAACGATGTTTCCCTCCCTCCCTCCCTTTCCCTCTCTTTAAAAATATAAATAAAATCTTTTAAAAATAAAAAAGATACATCCTAAAGGTGCCGAGCTTTGGCCGGTGTGGCTCAGTTGGAGCATCATCCAGTGCACAGAAGGACTGCAGGTTCAATTCCCAGTCAGGACACACGCCTGAGTTGCAGGTTTGGTCCCCAGATGGGGCATGTGTGGCAGGCACCTGGTCAAGGTTTCTCACATCCATGTTTGTCATTCTCCTGCCTGCTCCTCTAGCTTTCTCTCTAAAAGCAATGAAAAACGTCCTCTGGTGAGGGGGAATAAAAAGGTGCCTAAATTCTCACAAAATGAGGCATCCCCTCTCTGTCCCAGCAAGGGTTGGCTCTGGAAATTTCTGGAAGGAAAGCTTGCTTCACTCAGCTCCGAGAAACCCTGTGGGCAGTGGATGAGGCATCAGGAAATAAAATGATGGGTATGTCACCTTGACAGTGGTGATGTCAGGGTGTGGTGCACCGGGTGCCTGTCGCCTGCCTCTGCCCAGGCCTCCAGCAGCCCTTTTGGCTCTCAGAAGATGGATGCATATGGCCAGGGCCTGATGAGAACCTGCTGAGCCCGGCCTCCTGGAGCAGCCCTGTCACCCTTGGACCAGGGAGGGAAAGGACGTGCCAGACTAACACGGGGAGAACCACGCCACTCCATGGTGCGTGTCATCAGAGGTCATACTGTGCTGCAGCTGGCGATGGTGGCACCTGGAGCCTGTGAACAAGGCCTTACAGGGAGGCCTCAGAAATACGGTGGGTTCAGATCCAGGCCACCACAATGAAGCAAGCTGTAATAATTTTGCTGGTGGAGGGTCTGGCCTTCAATTTGTAAAAAGTGCACCATCTGAGGCCTAAAAGATGCCAGGTCCGGAGGCCGCATGCCCCTTCTGAGATGCAGGAGAAGCCTCTGGAAGGTCTGCTGTGCCTGCCTGGAGACAAAGGCACACGATGTGAGCATCACTGAGAAAGGAGAAGAGCACCGTGAATACCTAATTAAGGTCCACAGGGGGTGCGTGAGAGCCCTGGCATTTAAAATACGAAATGGTGGTCTGCTCCGGAAAATGAATAATTCCTGAAGAATGAAGATGATTTCCCACAGGAAACTGAAGAAACGAAAACTTAACGGCCCAGGAGTAAATTCAACATAAATGCAATAAAAGTAAAAAAAATTTAAAAATAAGAATAAGATAATTTAGTAATTTGGGGAGTTCTTTGATAAATTTTGATAAGTGGAAAAAGTTATTTACAATTCAAAAAGAAAAAGGAAAATTCCCTGGTCAAACAAAAAAATATCTATCATCTGTGCAGTGCAATAAAGTGAGGATTGCCTGCATTAGAAAACAGGTTTTGCAGATGTAACCAAGGGAAGGATCTGAGATGAAGTCATTTTACCTTATGGGGTGGGAACCCAGTCAATGACAGTGTGCCTATACGAGACACATAGAGGAGAAACACAGACACAGGAGAGAGAGAAGCTGAGGAACAAAGGAGGCAGAGACTGCGGTGATGTGGCTACAAGCCCAAGCACACGAACCTGCCAGAAGCTGGGACAGGCAGGAAAGGACCTGCCCCTGGGGCTTCTGGCGGGAGCGCAATCCTGTGACACCTTGGTCTGGAACTTCTGGTCCCAGAAGGCAAGAGATTAAATTCCTGTTGTTTCATGTGGGCTGGCGAGCGGTCAGTTGTTACGACAGCCATGGGAAACGATATAGCAAGTGTCCCTTTAAAAGTAGTAAAACATGCAAAGGCTACAGGATTCCCATGTGACTGGTGGATAGGTGCAGCTACTTCAGAAAACAGTGGCGGCACACCTGAAACTAGTGTAATGTTATATGTCAATTGTACATCAATTTTTTAAAAAGAGTTTGGCACTCTAGTGTGGTTCAGTTGGTTGGGCGTTGTCCTGCAAAGGGAAAGGTTGTCAGTTCAATTCCCAGTCAGGGCATGTGCCTGGGTTGCAGGTTTGGTCCCCAACAGGCATGTAGGAGAGGCAACCAATCATTGTTTCTCTCCCTCTCTCCCTCTGTTCCCCTCTCTCTAAAAATAACTGACTAAAATATGTTGTTTTTAAAGTCTGGCAGTTTCTTCAACAGTTAAACATATGCTTTCCTGTGAGACAGCCCCTACACTCCCAGGCACCCACCCAAGACAAACCAAGACACTCATTTGATATGGACATGATCATCCATTGCAGCTTCATTTATAATAGAAAAACCCTGGAAACAACCAGAATGCCCTTCCCCGGGTGACTGAACGAGACCTGTCTACGCATAGCAAGGAATACAGCTCAGCAGCAGCAGGACGACAGACACGACGACCGGATGACTCTCCGAATACTTACGCTCTGTGGGAGAGGCCAGGCACCAAAGAGAGCAAACTGTATGACTCCCTTTATAGAAAAGTCTAGAAAATGCAAACTAATTGATAGCAGCAGAGAGCAGATGAGTGATGGCTGGGAGGAGGGTGGGGGAGGTGTTCACTGGATCAGTGATGGTGATGGTTTCACAGACATGCACATGTCCAACACCAACCTGTATGTTTTAAATATATGTATTTTTTGTATGTCAAACATCAATAAAGTAGAAATTTTAAAAGAATCCATCCACAGATGAATGGACAAACACAATGTGTCCATCCAGACACTAGAATATTAGCCATGAAAAGGAGAAAAGCACTTGTAATAACTACTTATGGTGCCAGGTGGGTACTAGACTTATGGGGAGGATCATTTCATAAATTATATAAATGTCTAACCACTATGCTGTACACCCAAAACTAATATAATGTTGAATGTCAACTGTAGTTGGGAAAAAAAAAAAAGTGAAGACTGTCGTTTGCTACAACGTGGATAAACCCTGAAAACGATGTTCAATGAGAGGAGCCAGATAAACAAGGCCACACAATGTGATTCCATTTGTGTGAAATGTCCAGAACAGGCAAACCCACAGAGACAGGAAGTGGATTCATGGTTGTCAGGGGCTGGGGAGTGACCGCTGATGGGGGCGGGGCTTTTTTTAAGAGATGAAAATGTTTTGGAACTAGATAGAGGCGGTCGTTGCACAACCCGATGAATGCACTAAATGCCACTGCACTCTATATTTTAATGGTTAATTGTATGTGATGGGAATTTCTCAATAGTAAAAACAAGAAAAGGAGTTCAGTTGTCCCCGGAGGGGCAGACAGGAACAAACGGAATCCAGGAGGCCTCAGCAGAGGTTCAGCAGGGTGGGAGGGAGGTCGGCAGCTCATGCTACCCAACATCTCCTCTGGTCACAGAATCCTGGTTATTCTCTTTTGGGGATCCTCTTCTTTCCATTTCAGCCTATGTCCTCATATGAGAGAAGCTGATCCTGCCCTGTTTCCAAAGCAGGCTATCAAAAACCAGCCTTGGGACGTTTTCTGCAATTATTGGGAAAGAGGTACCATGTTCCTGCAAGAGCGGCTGGAAAATGAACCCAGAGTTTGCGGGCCATGCTGCCCAGAAAGAGTTTGCCAGAAAATAAGGGTGACACAGAGAAAAGAGCTGAGAGAAAAAAAAGAAGAGATTGATAATAATATTGCCAGACTCCTGGATCTAGCCATGTCTGAAGTTACACAACATGCCATAAAACTCTTACCCCGTTTTTGTCCTGGCTGGAATACATTATGCAGAAGAAGCAATAGAGGCAGGGCTTCAGGAACTGCTGAATCCAAGACCCGTAGACCCAGGCCTCCATGCCCGTGTCTGCTAGTCTTTTCAGGCCGGCTCTATTCTTTCTCCCTTTTCTCAACAAATCTTTGTAACGGCCCCTACTTCCCACTTTTTAAGTTTCCACCAAGGACAGAGACTTTTTCAGGCCCTGTCTTATGACTAAACTACTAAACTAAAAAATTCTCGAGGAACTGAAGTGAATGAGAAACGAGGCTATAGTCACCACCTACTATTCCCGGCTCCCAGTCCAGGGCCGGGGACCAGGGGCAGGTCGGAGCCTGCAGCTCCTGCAGGCAGGCGGTTGAGGGCTCTGGGAGGAGGCAGGGCTGGGCAGCACACCCGCGGCGTCCGGGACTTACCTCCAGGCCTGCTGCTTTCTACGCGGGGTTCTAGCGAGCCCTGGCGGCGGTCAGCCAGGATGGGGTGGGCCTGTCACCCCATCACATCATCTATCAGGGGACTCGGGTGTCCTCGGGGTCCGGAGCTGGCCGCCCTCCGCCGCCGGGAGAAGGAAGCTCTGCACTCGTCGAAGGAAACGTGCACAGAATTCCAACAGACAATCGCGAGAAGCAAACAGGTTTGGGGAAGCTCTGCCCTTTGACGAAGTCCCCATTAAGAACGGGTCAGTGAGAGCCCCACTTCTCTAGAAGTGGGTTCACATCATACCCTGACCCTTGGGCGACCCTGGGCAAGCCCCCTCCTCGCCTGGCCTCAGTTTTGTTAGTTGCAAATGAAGTTCTGGCACATAGTAAAAACACAAAGCCACCGGCCAAATGTCGTGAGCCGGTCCTAGTTTCTGGAGGCCGCACAGCTGGGGCCTCGGTGACAGCTGGTACGAAGACTTAGCTAGAGGCGCTGGGTCACGTGCTCATAGGCCCGCCCACACTCGCCCTAATCTAAACGTCATCCGCCCCGCCCCGGAAATGACTGCTAATGTATTCTGGGTCTGCGCGCGCAGTGTCCCGGTCTGGATTGCGCGTGGTCCGTCGACCCGGGGCGGGGCCTCTTACGCGCCTACGCAGTGCGTCCCAGGCGGGCGGAACCAGGGTCACCCTGAGCTGCGAACTCCGTCGTGATGCTGAGCAAGTTGCTGGGCCCGCGTTACCTTCAACTGGCCAAGAACTGGTGAGGTCGCGGCCTCCGCCCTCCGCACCCTGTGCCCGCCCTCCCCAATCCGCGCCGCCTCTGTGCGGCCCCTATCTGCGCGCACTGCCGCCCCCAGACCTCAAATCGTGCCGGGCCACACATGCGTAAACTGAGGCACAGAGAGGCGGAGTGGTCTGACTCGGGCACACCTACACGGCGAGCTTCTGTTCCCGTGGCCAAACCGCTCTGAGCCTCAATTTTCCCACCTCTACCTGGGGGCCGCGACGGTGCCCGCCCGGGAGGCGCCCACCCTGTCCCCGCCCAGCACCCTTGGCTCAACTGTTCGGGCCTGAAAACTGATCCTGTGTGTTCCCGGCTTTGCTTTTGGTGTTTTAAATGGCCTTGAACAGGGAGCGTGAAGCTTACGCCTGCACCTGTCCCTGCTCCCATGTGGGAGGCCGATGGGATTGGGGTTGACAGGGTGAGGCGCTAAGAAAGAGGGGACTACACCCGGTAGTCTTGTCTGCGAGCTCAGGTAGGGAGAGAGGAGTGGGAGCCGCCTCTGGACAATGGCTCTGGCAGGGACCTTCAGGTGGACACTGATAGTGGTGATTGACAGCTGGAATGGCCAGGGTTGCAAGGTGAAGGTTGTCCCTGGCGTATCAGGTGAGAACCACCAGCGCCCATACAGTCCCTCTGCCTGTTGTCCCGGACATCCCCAAGGTCAGTTGGTCCATTTTCATGTGGGGCTGGTCAGAGCAGCGACAGCCTCTTCCAGGCTTTCAGTTAGTAAGCACTTTGAGCACACAGTATGTGCTAGCACCTAGGACTGTTAAGTGCCAGAGACACTGATAAATGTAACCTTTGTGGCTGATGTTCTAGTCAGTGCACAAGAGAAAGTGAACAAATGAGATCTATGGTATAAGACTGTTTGTCCTCAGGGAGTGAATCACCCTCTCTGCCTGGTCTCATCTGTAAAACAGAGACCCTGATAGTCATGCCTCCTTCAGTTTTAGGCTGTTGCAGGGGTTAGCCAGTCACTGTAAACTGTATATACAGTGCATGCACACATTGGCTGTTGGCTGTAGTAGTTACAAGCTTGGGTTGTTTTCTTAGTAGCAAATTCCTCAGATGAAACCTTAGGCAGATCACAATAGGAAAGCAGACAGCAGTTGTGTCACTTTAGGGTCTTCTGCCGGTGCCTTACCTGCAGGATTGTCAGCAGGATGTGTCCACACATTGGGCAGGGGCCAGTACATGGTGAGTGACTGATATTACGGTAGCTAGGGATGGAGGGAGGGACCAACATGTGCTACCAGGAGGATGAGCCCCCAGCAGGGCCTGACCCCTGCTGCTCCTCTCACAGGATTCCCACAGCAGGCATGTGGGGCGCTGTGGGCGCCGTGGGGCTAGTGTGGGCCACCGACTGGCGGCTGATTCTGGACTGGGTGCCCTACGTCAATGGCAAGTTTAAGAAGGATCACTAATTAAACTGACCCTCCTCAGACCCTTCTGGTAAGTTTAGCGACTCTCGGCAGGTGATACGCTTCCATAAGGTGGGTTCCCACACTTCCAGGCCTGGGGCAGCAGGGCGGGAAGGCTCACCTGGACTGTTGACCCTGGAGAATGTCTGTGGGCAGAGCTCCGGAGTAGGCACTCCAGGTACCTCCTGCCCATTGGCACAGAGCCGCCAGCTGGCAGCCTCAGTTTGTGAGGCAGTGGAGTGGGCACTGCTCCTCAGTGCTCAATCCTGGAGACTGACCGTGTACCCTGCGTGCCATCTCAACCCGTCCAGGCCTGGGCAGAACAGAGGAATGCCCAGTTTATATTTGGGGACAGCGGAGGTTGGCCCACAGCCACTGGCTTCCCTGGATGGGCTGCTCTGAACAGTAATGAGCCCTTAGACCTTTCCATTAGTCCCTGGCGTGACCATCAATGTGCTGCCCATGCTGCCTGTGTCATTAGCTCGCTGCCCACATGACAGTTCAAAGAGTGCATGGCTTTACCCCACATCACAGATGGCCTGAGGCCCTGGCCATGCAGCTCCTAGATGGCACAACTAGAGCTGGTTTTGAAACCTGGCTGCAGCATCTGTGTTCCTTCCGACTGCTCAGTGCCTCTTTTCCCATAAGAGGAGGAGCCCAGAGCCTTCTGCTCACCCTGCCATGTTCCCCCTTCAGGTGACTGGTGGTTCCGACAGCTTCCATCTCAGCACCTGGTATGTCTGGAACAGCCCCGGCCCTCAGCACGGATCACAAGGAGATTCACAGGACAACTTGGGACTTTCTATGTTTTTGAAAATAACTTTGATGTCTGAATACATTAAACTTTGCTCTGAAACCTGCCCTGCCTGGATGTGGTAGTACTGGAAATTTGGCAACCTTGGTCACTTGATGGCTGGGATGACCCAGGGGTCCTTTTGGCTCCAAAATTTTGCAAATCTAGGAATTTCCCAGTGGCTGGCAGAAATTGGTTATTTAAGGCATTTAATGGATAATACTTGCAAAGTGTATTTATCTATTGCTACCTTAGGAAATTACCCCATGACAAACATTATTTTCCATTTCTGTAGGCCAAGAATTTGGAAGTAACTTAGCTGGGTGGTCTTGGCTTGGGGTCTTTTCATGAGGCTGCAGTCAAATTGCTGGCTGGGGCTGCCTCATCTGAAGGCGAGACTGGGGCTGGAGGAGCCATTTCCAGTATGGCTTCCTCACATGACTGTTCACTTGAGGCCTCAGCTTCTCTCCACGTGGCCTGTCCACAGTGCTGTTTGAGTGTTCTCCCAGCATGGCTGCTGGCCTCCCCTATCCCCCAGCAAGTGATTCCAGAGAGAGCAGGCAGAAGCCACGTGTCTCTTACGATCTACCTTCAGAAGTCTCACTCCATCCCTCTGTTCTCACTGCACATTTCATTTGTTAGGACCACTTCCCTTAGTCCAGCCCACACTCAAGGAAAGGAGAATTAGACTCTGTGTTTTCAAAGGAGGAATATCAGAACTTCCAGATACGTTAAACCATCACATGAAGGATACAAAAACAAGCAAGTATATAAGGACATGGCACACAGTCTGTTCCCTCCCCAACGCCCCTACCCAGTTCTCGCCAACCCTTGTCAAGTTCTTGAAAATTCTAGAAACACTGTATGCAGATATAGCACATTATGAAAATAGCTATTATATTAGTCTGTGCGGGCTACCATAACAAAACACCACAGACTGGGTGGCTTAAAACAGAATTTAGGTATCTAAGATAGTGTCATTTTCCTCACGAGTTGTGGAGGCTGGAAGTCTGAGATCAAGGTTCTGGCAGGGTTGGTTTCTGGAAGGACCCAATTCCTGGCTTACAGACAGCTGCCTTCTCACTGTCCTCCCTTGCACAGCCTTTCCTTGATGCCTGGGCAGAGGGAAGAGAAAGCAAGTGGGCTCTCCCTTGTCTCTTAGAACAATACTAATCCCAGGGGACCCAGGCCCCACCCCTCTGATCTCGTTTAGTCTCATTACACCCTTAGAGGCTCCATCTCCAGGTACAGCCACACTGGGACTCAGAGCTTCAACATGAATTTCAGTGGGGGACACATTCAATTCTTAACGGTTCTATATTTTAAACACAAATGGTGGCATTTGATACACATCTTTCTGCCTATACTTTGTTCACCTAAGGCTTATTTCCTAGAGTCAAGGCCACTTAAGAAAACACAGCATCGTCAATTTTTAACAGCTGTCTGGTACCAATATTTATTAACTAGTCAGGAATATTCATTTCTTGTCTTTTGCCATTATAACATCTGTGATATTCTGTTAAATTTTTGTTAACAATATTTAATGTATGCAGGTCAGACAGAGCAGTGCTGAACCATATTGCAGCTTGAAGCAAAAGAAAATGTGCCCTGATTCCCATGATTTTATGTATTTTTGTAATAGTTAATGGTTTTCATAAAAACATCTGAGGAGTGACATCAGCATCACGGCAGAGCGAGAACACTCCTTTTCCCTCTCCTTAAAGTCAGACAACTGTAACTCTACAAGGGACCCTGCTTTACACACAGATATGCCTGAGAGACGGCGCCTGGGGACATCTGAAGGTGGTGCATCAGAATAAGAAGGGGAGGTGGGACAAGGAAGGGCAAAAATAAGATCCTCAAGATACAGGCCAGTGCCCACCATATCCCTGCTGATAAGGTAGCACTGGAAGAGTCAGGCTGCACCCCTCACATGGCAACCAGGGGACAGGAGGGACAGAAACTACACTCTGGCCTGAGTAGCCAGAGCCTAGTGAAGGTAAACCTGTGACAGGCAGAGAAGTAGCAGAGCGGTGTGGCAAGCTGTGGCCTAGGCGCCACAACTAGCAAGGAGGTAAAACAGAAGACGGGGGACCCTTCTCCCCTTGCTCACCCAAGCAGCAGATCCCAGTAGAGGCAGCAGGGGTGAGAGAAAACAAACTTGCTAGAGCGCCTCATATTGAAAAATAAAAGACCTGGACTTAGCAACCTACTGAATTGCTAAGAGCTAAACTATCCTAACAAGAGTTCACTGCCTCAGCCCTGACCGGTGTGGCTCAGTTGGCTGGGCATCATCCCACAAAGGGTCACTGTGGCCAGGATACATGACTGGGTTGTGGGTTTGGTCCCTGGTCAGGCTGTGTGCAAGAGGCAACCAATTGGTGTTTCCCTCTTTCTTCCTCCCTTCCCTTCTCTCTAAAATTAAATATATAAAACCTAAACAAGAGTTTACTGCCTCAAATCCACAGAGAGAGAATCCATCAGGTACCACGAATAACCGAGGATATCACACTCCCTGTCTCCAAACTATACTACAAAGTCACAGTAGTCAAACAGTACAGTATTGGCAGAAAAACAAAAGACACCAATGTTACAGAATTGAGAGTTCAGAAATATACTCACACATTGGGCAAGTAATTTTCGACAAAGCAGCCAAAAAACACAATGGAGAAAGGAGTCTCTTCAACAAATAGCATTGGGAAAACTGGAAAGCCACATGCGAAAGCATGAAACTAGACTGCTGACACCATACACAAAAATTAAAAGTGGCCCTGGCTAGTCTACCAAAAGTGGATCTACTAAAAGTGGATTGAGCACCGGCCTGTGAATCAAAGGGTAGCTGGTTTTATTCCCAGTTTGATTCCGATGCCTGGGTTGCAGGCCAGGTCCCCAGTTGGGGGCACTCAAGAGGTAACCACACATTATGTTTCTCTCCCTCTCTTTCTCCATCCCTTTCTCTAAAAATAAATATTTTAAAAAAGAAAAGTGGATTAAAGTCTTGAATGTAAGACCTGAAACAATAAAATACGTATTAGAAAACATAGGCACTAAACTATGGAACTTGATCCACAGTTACAAAATAGTCATGAGGATGTAAATAATACAAAAAGTATCCAGCCTCATAATATGAAAAAGTGGCATTTATTGAAGAGAAGATACCAAGATACAAGAAACATTTTACATAGGACAATGATGCCTCAGTCCCCTTCAGAGTAAGTACCTGGGGATCTCACACAGTTCTCCCAATTGCCATCAGCTGCCCTGTCCTATTTTCCTGAATCTCAATGATAGTCTGAAATCTCTTTCCTTTCAAAGGTGATTTTAGTTTTGGGAAAAGCCAGAAGTCGCAGGGGGCCAAATCTGGGCTGTTGGGGGAGCTGTCACCTGGGTGACTTGATGTTTCATCAAAAAACTGCACAAGACATGATGCATGAGTGGGCACATTGTTGTTATGAAGCTGCCAATCACCAGTTGCCCATAGCTGCGGCCTTCTGAATCATCTGAATAGTTTCCGCGGAGGAATGTTCAAGCTTAACGCAAAACTTTTTAAAATTTTATTTATTTTTAGAGAGGGAAGGAGAAGGGAAGGAGAAAAAGAGACGGACACATCAATGTGTGGTTGCCTCTTACACACCCCCTACTGGGGACCTGGCCTGCAACCTGGGCATGTGTCCTGACTGAGGATCAAACCGGCAACCCTTTGGTTCAGAGGCCAGCACTCAATCCGCTGAACCAAACCGAATTTGATGCATGTTCATTGCTCTACTTGCTCAGTCATTTTGAATGCGATGGCCACATAGTACACATGCTCGCTCAACAGCATCTTTCACTCCCTCTATTGCAATAATGTTATCATTATTTACACATGCACATCCCAGTCCACTCTCCTTGGCTGCCAGGTTACATTGATGTTGTGCAAACTGTTCTCATTATGTGAACAGTTCTGAGTAACCCTTCAGAACTAGGTGAACCAATGAGTGGAGAAGCATATGAGAAATATGTATCATCTATTGAGGAGTGAAAATGGAACCCCCTAAATAAAATAGCATGCAACAAGTTAACCTAGCATAGTTGTCTTAAATTAGTGGTGGGTATAAGATTTAAATTAGCAGCTTTTAGTAATACCAATGGAAAAAGAAACTACAACGCTATTGGAAGAAAATACCACTTAATTTTCTAATGACTGCAGATAAACACAATATGCACTTTTTTTTCATAACACTGTAATTTTTAGGTTAGGCTACAGTTAGGATATTCAGAATTCCTGGAATCATCTGTGGTAAAATCTAGTTATAAAAATTATGCAATTCAAGGATAACATTGTTATCTTAAGCCTTACATAATTTGTAACTTACATCTGTCTCTGGATTTCAGTCAAAATACTTGATGTTTCTATTGGAAATAACTGGCAGTGGAGAAAAGGTTTTGCTAGTTGTTAGTGTCAGATGACACACAATTCTATCTTAATTTGGCAATATACTGAGTTGCTGGTGCTATTTTTTCAATGAAGCAGTAGCCTTGCAGGAAAACAAGAAAGTTTAATAAAACATTCAACTTCTTCACTAATAAAAAATATTAAGAATGGAGCTACTATATGACCCAGCAATCCCTCTTCTGGTTATATATCCCCCAAAATTTGAAAACGTATTCATAAAGATATACATACATACCATATATTCATTGCAGCATTATTCTTCATGACGAAGAAATAGAAACAACCTAAGTGTCCCTTGATGGATGACTGGATTAAGAAAATGTGGTTCATATATACAACAGAATACTACTCAGCCATGAAAGAGATGAAATATTGTCATTTGCAACAACATAAATGGATCTTGATAGTGTCATGCTAACTGAAATAAGTCAGATGGAAAGAGACAAGGACTGTATGATTTTATTCATATGTGGAATATAAAACAAAATAAACTCATGGACACAAACAATGGTTTGGTGGTTACCAGAACGGAACAGGGTCAAGAAATGTCAAATAAGTAAAGGGGGTAAAATACAAAGTGATGGAAGGAGACTAGATTTTGGGTGATGAGTACACAATGGAGTAAACAGATGCCATATTATAAAGTTGTATAGCTGAAATTCGTATACTGTTGTTAACCAATATTACCTAAAGAAATTTAATTTTAAACAGATTTAGAGGGGGAGACATTTAAAAAAAAGAGAAAGAAAATATAGCTGCATTTGCTTCTGTGAAAGCCATAAAAGTGAAATTTTAATCAGTTCAGGTTTGGGGACAAATAATAGTATTTAATCTCAAACTACAATTGATTTTCAGTATCTTAATATTTTTCCAACCACTTTAATGTTTTGGGGAAAAGTTAACCATTAAAAAAAAGACACAAAAACACATATAAATGTGGAATGTGTGTCATTTTGCCTTGGTCTCCAAAATGGCTTGACATAGGACTGTTCATTTAACCCTCTATTCACATAAAATTTTGACATTTTGTTGAACTGCATGGTACCTGCGTTCAGCAGTTTATTCCTACTGGGTTTTCAAAGGACTGTGAGATAAATTCAGTATCTGGCATCGTTGGATTTCTTGGCTTTGTGCTTGTTGATACAGCATAAAAATTTTGATGGTTCACAATGAACTTTCGTGTTCATTTTAGATTCTTAAAATATTGTTTTAATGCCACTCATTTTGAAGACCAAGGTATATGGTGCTCCCGTAAACCTGGGCCCCAGGAGAGTGCCTTCCTAACCTCCTATGAGCTTGCAAGGACCTTGGCAGTGTCTGGGGACATCTGTGGTTGTCATAACTAGGAGATGCTCCTAGCATGAAGTAGGTGCAGGTTAAGGGATACTGCTCAATACCATATAGTACCCAAGACACCCACCCCACTCCTCAAAGAGAAAGGCTGGGTCCCAACGTACACAGCACCAAAAGGGAGATGCTGCCATAGACAGTCTTTTAAAGGCTCCTCATATAGCACCTCCCAATTTAATTTCTATTTTTTTCCCTTCCGGAGATGGGCAGGAAAGGGTGTCTGCCTGGGGACTAAGCCAGCCAGCCTGGGAAAGGGAGTTTATTTCAAAGGGGCAAAGGGGAGAGAAGTGGGCAGCACCATCCCTCTTTCCTGGGGCATGTCCACACTCCCAGTCAGGTCACTGGCAGCACACAGCTGGGCCAGCTGCTAGGAGTACAATCCCAAGAATCTGGTTTGGGCCAGATTCCCTAAGAAGCAAGTGCGGAGAAAGTGGGGGCACATATGGTGTATATTTGACAGTGGTTTTTGAGGTCAAAATCCTGGGACCCAACACCGCACACCCATTAGGATGGTTACTATCAAAAACAAAACAAAACCCAGAAAACAAGTGCTGGCAAGGATGTGGAGAACCCTCGTGCACTGGTGCACTGCTGGTGGGAGGGTGAAATGGGGCAGCCACTGGGGAAGACAGGATGGTGGTTCCTCAAAGAATTAAACATAGAATTACCGCCTGACTTAGCATTTTTATTTTTGGAATTCCTTTTTTGTGTATGCCCAAAAAATTGGAAGCAGGATGGGGGGAAGGTAACGGTGGGGACCCCTGACACAAGGTGGGGATGGCTAATACTTTTTCCTTTAAACGTTATTACATGGCTTCGCCGATTACAATTAATGTGTTTGTCTCTGTAATTATTTCTTCAATTAAGAAATGAAGTCATGTCCTGGCCGGTGTGGTTCCATTGGTTGGAGCATCATTCCATAACTAAAAGGTCATCATCAGTTCGATTCCTGGTCGCTGCACATGCCTAGGTTGTGGGTTCGATCCTCAGCACATGCAAGAGGCAACCAATGGATGTTTTTCTCTCCCTCCCTCTCTCCTCCGCTCCCTCCCTCTACCCCGCTTTCCCTCTCTTGAATGAGAATTTTAAAAACCTTAAAAAAAATAAAAGAAATAAAGTCATACATGCTGGAAACACACCTAGCTAGTTAAGACCCAATTAAGGCCCGGATCCTGGAGTCCTGGGTTTGGGTCTGAACTCTGCAGACAGGAACGGAAGGCTTCAAACTGGCTCTGTAATTCGGCGACTGCCTGGCCACTTTGCCCTGCTCACCTGAGTCTGTTGCTGTTTGTGCAGCTGCCCCTTGGGGAGCCCAGGAGAAAAAGGACATAAGAAATCTTGAGAAATTGCACTCACCTGAAGACTTATGACAAATGACACCTGCCTGCTGTGGGCTTGGGTTTCCTTGCCCAGGACCAGCCTCCAACCAGAGCCTGAGCCAAGGGATCCAGGGCTGAAAAGACACCTGCAGGGGATAAACAGGTGTGCGGACCACCCCTCTGCCTCCCAGGGTGGAGCCTGGGGCCTTACCACCGGCATTCCCCCATTTACCCAGAGAGCACACGTTTGGATAAGCGGCCAGGGGGTCCAGCCTGCCCTGGACCGGTACCGGCCACAACTGGCCACTCATGCAGCAGTCTTAAGTACCTGCCCTGGGGGAACAAGAAAGCCAGGGGGCAGCGCCACCTGGACCCTCTGGCTGGGGAGAAAAAGAGGTTATAGGGGGAGGGGCAAAAGGAGGGCGAGAGGACCTTAGGAAGGTCCTGGACTCCCACGCGAAAGATGATGGTTAGACTAAGGTGGAGACGGGGAGGAGATGTATTTCCGGATTCTGAGGTGTCAGAGAAGGGTCGGATGTGACCTGGGATATATAGGGGGGTGGTCAGCGGCAGCTGCCCCGGAGGTGGACGCCGGTTTAGAATTTGGACGCTGTGAGACAGGACAGCGGGGAGTGAAACACGGGTCCGACACTGGACAGGCACCTCGGATCCCAAGCGCGGACGTGGTGACAGCGCAGGAGGAAGACCCCCACGAGACAGGCAGAGACACTGCTGAAGGACGCAGGGGCGGAGCGCGCGAGCCTCGTGCCGCAGCAGGCCAAGCTCCCTGCCCGCGTGCTGATTGGCGAGGTTGTCGCGGGGCGGGACCTGTGCGGCGCCTGCGCAGCACGCGGCCCCGCGCGCGGGCGGGTGGGCGGAGCGGGCCCCCCGAGCGGGGGCTGGCGAGCGCGGGGAGGGGGCTGAGAGGGCGGCAAAGCCGGCGCGCGCCCGACTTGGGGTGGAGGGTGGGGGCCTGCGGGCCGGAACAGCCACGGTAAGTGGCGGCGGCGGCGGCGGAGGCAGCTGAGGCGGCGGCGGAGACCGGGGGTCCGGGCGGCGGCGGCGGCGACGGGCCGAGGAGCCGGGCGCGATGGAGCGGAAGAGGTGGGAGTGTCCGGCGCTCCCGCAGGGCTGGGAGAGGGAAGAAGTGCCCAGAAGGTCGGGGCTGTCGGCCGGCCACAGGGATGTCTTTTACTATAGGTGAATGAACGTGCCGGCCGGGCAGGGCCCCAACGAGCGCCTCCCAGCGGCCTCTGCGGCAGCCTGGGCACCCTACCTGGGCCGCGGCCTGGGCCCCGCGCGTACGTCGTGCGTGTGTGCGTACCGGCGCGCGGCGGGAGCCTGGCCCAGTGCGCGTGCGTGAGCGCGCGTGGCGGGCCTTCCCCCTGCGCCCCCGTCCGGGCAGTGCGCGTGCGCCCCTAGTGCGGACGCATGGCGTACGGGTCGGCTCCGGGTGGTCGAGTAGCGGCCTTTGGCGGCTGTGGCAAAGCTGCCGGCGGGCTGACGGGCCCCCGGCGCAAGCCAGACGCCGCTGGGAGGCAGGGGTGGGGGCTGGGCTAGGTTTTCTTCGGTGGGCAGGGAGGGCGTACCTAGGAATGCAGGCTCCGGGACTATTCCTAGGGTGACCGGGCCCCGGGGCTGCGTGTTTTTGAAGGGCCGCCCTTTTCCGTCTTTGAGCTTGTTCCGAGAGCGCCACCCCGGGTTGAGCGTGTGCCCTCCAAGTAGAGACGCGGGATGTGAGACTTTTGTGAACCCCGCACACAAAGAGCCTCGCCTCTGTTTTCGTTATTGGTAGTCTGAGGCTTTCAGAGTTACCCTCCCCCAAATTGGAAGGAGGGGCTGCCCTTGGCCCGGGAGAAGTGGCCAAATTGGCCCGAACCCCCCTCTGTGGAACAAAGAATTAGTGGGAGGCTCGCAGCCCAACCCCAGACAGTGGGCCACCTGCTCTTTGCTTTCTTCTCCTTTTTTTCCCCGACTGGTAGGAGACGCTTTTGTTTCTGAGTAAGCTTTGACGGTACTTACCCTTTGCGTCAGGTCCCTGGTGAAAGAGCTGGCAGGACACCTGCCTCATGTTGAATGCCAGCAGGTCCTGTGGGGTATGCAGCCGGGTCATGGGCCCGGAAGCTGGCAGGGTGAGGCCAAGAAGCAGCAGAATCGACGCTCCATCTTCCCAGTGCTTGGGCCCCTTGTGGCCCTTTGCTAGCCCAGTTTTGGGAGAAGGAGGGAAGCAAGCAGGAAAGGGATAGTGACTGGTCCAGGACAAGCTCGGGTTCTGGTTTCTGGTTTCCAAAAAGTGCAGGGCACCGATAGGGAGCCAAGCCGGGGGCCTCCAAATGTGTATGGGAATTGGCTAGACGCTAACTTATTCATTGACATAGTGGCACTGCAAGCAGCATTTTTCAGGGACACGTGCATACTCGTTCACTACCACCTACTGTGACATCACTCACAGGCTCTTGAGAAAATCTAAATCCTTTTAGTTCTGTCCTGGGTCTGTGGGGAGGCCTCAAGCTAGAAACTGCATTCCTCATATTAATTCCAGATATGCTTGTGTGCTTGCTTGCTTTTTGATCCAAGGGCTGAGGCAAGCCTCTCTGCCTCTAGTCCTTTTTTAATTTAACAAACATCTCTGCAGCATCTGCTGGATGCCTGGCATTGTTAGGTCCTGGCCATTCAGCTGGGAGTAAGACCCCAGCACCCCACTCCTGGGTGACAGCTGAGGCTACTTCTACTCACCCAGTTACCCCTGGGTTTCAGGTGGCAACATGTGCTTAGAAGTATAGGTATCTGTGAAGGTTGGTAGTAGGGGTGCCTGACCAGCTGGGGCAGTTCAGGGAGGGCCTCTCAGGAAGTCATATCGAGCTGAGCCCTAATGGGAGCCAGGAAGAGCAGTCCAGATAATAGGAACTGCAGGGGCCTGAGTAGAGTCCCCAGGAGGCAGAAAGCAGTTTGTAGCTTGGGATCTGAACCAAGGCCAGCGTGGCTGGAGCACCCTCTTCTCGCCACCTGCCTAGGAACCTGTCAGGACCTTAGCTGAGTGGGGTCCCGCTCTGAGGCTCCAGTCATGAGCATGGGAGTCTGGAGGTGGAGAAAAACTCCAAACTGGGGCTGGACAGATGAGACTTCAGATTTTCCCTGACTACACTGGAGAGGTGAGGGCCTGAGATGGGCTAGGAGGGGGTACAGTCTAGCTCCATTCCCGGCTCTCTGACCTGAGTAACCCACCAGGTGTCTTCCTTTCTTCTAGTGATGGGAGGTTTAGGGCGATGTGATGTGACACTATGGTGTTTTCCTGGAATGTGGGTTCCTGGCCTCCTCACCACCCTCTGGAGATACCTGCTATGAACCAGGCAACTGGGTAGGAGCAGAGAGAGTTTCCTTTCAGGTCTCAGGGCTGGTGCTCAATCCACTGAACCACACCAGGCAGGGCCACAGATCAATTTTCCTGATTCTCTTAATGCAGTGGGGAACTAAGAAGTCAGACAGACCTGGCCCTGGGTTCTAGCGCTGCCCCTAGGGACATGCAGGCCTCAAATTCTTGGTTTCCTCTTTCAGAAAGTGGGAGGGAGGAAGTATCTTCTTAGAAGAATTACATTGCAGGAGAGATGAAGTGACCCTATAGACCTTCCCCTCGGGACTCACCCACACATTCCTCCACCTTGGTGATTTGCCTGAGCTCACTCCCTGAGTGTGCTGAGACTGGGGGGTGGGGGATAGAGCATCTGGTGGCAACTGTGTTTTCTTTGTGAAAACAGCCTCGCTTCTTGACATTTTCTATGCAAGCAGGAAATTGAGGACTTGGGAGAAGTTAGTACCCTGGACTGAACAAATGATTCTTTGGGGTGTGTAGCATAGACAAGATTTTTCCAAAAGATCTCACTTTAAAAGTAGAAAGAGACTCAGGAAAGCAGGACAGCAGCCTTGTCTACAGATGAGAAGTGGAGGTGTAGGGAAGGACCAGGGCCAAGGCAAGTATCTGTCCTCTTGCATCTCTTTGGGCCCCCAGGCTCCACAACCAGCCGTGCTCCCCAGTAGGCCTGCCTGCAGAGAAGCCATGGTGCTCATTTGTTTTCTCATTCACTAAATATCAGGAAGGCCTTCCGTGCCAGTGCAGATCTGCAAGACCTCTTTGGAAAATTGCGATACAATTTCACATTCCATACAAGTCACCCTTTAAGAGTACCATTTGGCAGATTTTAGGACATTTCACAACATTGTACAACCATCACCACTGTAGTTCTAAAACATTCTCATCACCCCAAAACGAAACCCTGTGCCTATTAGCATTGCTTCCCATTCCCTCCCTTAGTTCCTGGCACTTTTTTTTTAACAGCTTTATTCAGATAAGGTGCACATACCACACAAGTCACCCATTTAAAGTGTACAATTGAGCGGGTTTTGGCATATTTACAGATACAGCTATCACCACAGTCAATTTTAGGCCATTTTCATCACCCCAAAAAGAACCCTAGACCCTTAACTATCAATGTCCTATGCCCACATCCCCTAGCCCTAAGCAACTGCTAATCTGGTTTGAGTCTTTATCGCTCCATTCTCATTAATTTTTTCTTTTTTTAAACTCTCACCTGAGGGTATGTTTTTGTTGATTTTAGAGAGAGAGGAAGGGAGAGAGAGAAACATTAATCTGTTGCTTCCTGTGTGCCTCAACTAGGGGTCAAACTCATAACCTAGATATGTACCCTGACCAGGAATCAAAGCTGGTCATACAACATTTCGGTACACAGGACGATGCTCCAACCAACTGAGCCACCTGCCTGCAAATTCTTGTTTTGGGGTTTTGTTTTTTTTTTAAGAATTTTTAAAAATTTTATTTTTAGAGAGGAAAGGAGGGAGAGAAACATCAATGTGTGGTTGCCTCTCACATGCCCCCTACTGGGGACCTGGCCTGCAGCCTGGGCATGTGCCCTGACTGAGAATTGAACTGGCAACCCTTTGGTTTGGAGGCCAGCACTCAATCCACTGAGCTACATCAGCCAGGGCTCATTTTTAAATACAGAATAGCAACCAGTAGGGGTGACTGGAGGCAAAGATGTTGGTGAGTGTTTTGCGGGGGTCCCTCCCCTCTTTGCCTTTCCTCTGCCCTGAGTGTTCACATCAGCCCAAACAGCACATAATAGAAAAGTGGACCTTCCAGAAGAGTCCTTAGTGGCCTCAGAACCTGGGGCAGTTGGGAGACTCGATGCTGGGGCACCCTGTCCTAGGGAATGTGGCCAGGCCAAGGGAAATATAGCACAGGTTCCTGCAATGACCTTTCCTGGTAAGAGGTGCCAGTGGGGCCAGCTCAGTGCGCCACTATAGAAGTGGGTTTCCTTTCTGGCTATGATAGGTCCCACCCTACCCTCCATTGTTTTTCATCTGTTATGTGCTGAGACATCTGTAACAAGACTGGAGGGGAAGGTATGCGCTTGTTGAAATTAGGGCCTTGACCCATAGGTTATCTGAAGCCCATCAGCAGTTGGCCTCCATAGTCCTCCCCAGGGCCTGGCACCCACAAATCCACTTTTTCTACTGATAGATTTGCCTGTTGGACATTTCACATAAATGACTTCACACACTATGTGGCCTTCTGTGTATGGCTCCTCTCAGGAGCATCATGTGTTCAAGGTCCATCCACATTGTAGCGAGTGTCAGTGCTTGCTTTTCATGGCTGAATGATATTCCAGTGTGTGGATGGGTCATGTTGTGTTTATCTGTTCATTAGCTGGTGGATATCTGGTTGTTTTCACTTGGGCCTATCGTGAATTCTGCTGCTGTGAATATTTGGGTGTAAGTTTTTGCATGAACATATGTTTTCCTTTCTCAGGGAGATCCTAGGGGTGGAATTTCTGTTTGATCCTTTGAAGAGCTGCCCATCTGTTTCCAGAGTGGCTGCATGAGTTTACATGGCAGTACTGTTTCTGTGTGCTCGGTCCTACACGGTGGTTTCCAGCGTGGTTGTATTGACTGCACGGCACAGTGGCCCTGTGTGTTCTAGGAGCTGAGCAGGAAGCAGAGCTTCACAGCCAGGTCCTCATGGCTCCTGCTTTCCAGCTTTCTCAACAGGCCATTCCTGAGCAGTTGTTTGGGGTCCCAGTCCCAAATCTTAACATGAGATTTTACCACCCTGTCCCTCAAGAGACCCCAGTCCCCAATACTGTAACCACCCAAAGAAGACTGCTGTTGGGGCTTGTCTTTCAAATTCCTACTGTCAATGGGTCTTTTCTCAAAAACACAGCCTACTTCTGTTTCTGGAATGTTCTGGAAATAGCCAGGGTCCCAGGGCTCGGCCCCATCCCTCTTTAGGTCAGGTGTTCATCCCTGCTCTTGACTTTGGTGTCTTCTGTGGGCCCGGTGTTGAGGGTGCTGGGCAGCCCAGTGTGTCCTGCAGCCGCTGACCCCTCTCTGTCCGCAGCCCAAGCGGGAAGAAGTTCCGCAGCAAGCCACAGCTGGCACGGTACCTGGGTGGCTCCATGGACCTGGGAGCCTTTGACTTCAGGACAGGCAAGATGCTGATGAGCAAGATGAACAAGAGCCGGCAGCGGGTGCGCTATGATTCCTCCAACCAGGTCAAGGTGAGCTGCCCTACTCAGCTATCCCAGTCATATTGGAGTTGGGGTCACCATTTCAAATCCATGGGGGTGGGGCGGGGAAGAGAGCTGATTCTGTAATCGAGTTTATTTTTCCTGATGTTGAAGTCATAACAGTTCACTGAGGGAAGTTTGGAGGCCACCGAAAAGCAGAGAGAAGATAAGAAACCGTTTGTCATTCTGTCCCTTGAGAGGTCCCCAGCTGCTTTTCATGCCTGTCGGACTTTCCCTCCCAGCACAGCACCTTCAACAGCTGATGATCCACATGGGTGCCCAGTGACGCTGTGTATCCCCCAGTCTGATGGATGCATGTTCAGAGGAACTGTGACCCTTGCCCTGGCTGTCAAACAGCTGGCCAGGGTGCCCCCAGGCCAGTACTTCACAGAGAACAAGGCACAGGAGGCTAGGATGGGGCTGGTGTGTGTCCAGAGCCCCACTGAGGGCAACAGATAGGCAGGACCTGGGTTTGGCATTGCCTCTGGGTCCCTGGGTGCCAGCATGCCTCTCTCCACAGGGCAAACCTGACCTGAACACGGCCCTCCCTGTCAGGCAGACCGCATCCATCTTCAAGCAGCCAGTGACCAAGATCACCAACCACCCCAGCAACAAGGTGAAAAGTGACCCCCAGAAGGCTGTGGAGCAGCCCCGACAGGTGAGGGCACACCCTACACCCGCACCTGGGCCAGGTCAGGCCCAGCCCTGAACCCTCAGTTCCCCCCAAGCACAGTCCATTCTTTTTTTTTTATTTATTTTTTTGAACAGACTTAATTCACTTTATTTTTTTTAATGTAAAATTATGTGGTGGATACAGCTGGTGTCTGGGTCCTCTGGTGTGGGTCTTTACAAGATGGTCAGTGAATTCCTGATAGGGAGACTTAGTGACTATAGGCTCTGCATAGATGTCAGGGGTGATATAATTGTAGGTCTTAGAGATGGCGTCAAAGGTGGCCTTGGCAAAGTTGCCCGAGGTGACAGAGCAGCCCCTGGCCAAGGTGTAGCAGTAATCGGTACTGGCCATCATCAGCCACTTCTTGGGAACATGGACTAAGCCAATGCCAGTGCTCCTGGGGGCCGGGGAAAGGCACACTGGCACAGAGCCACAGCAGCCAGTCACCTGCAAGGGATGTAGCCTTGCTGCACAGGGACAGTAGAGAACTTACGATTGGCCCCACAGATGGTAGTGGCTACTTCCTTTGAGCACCTAACACCCAGCCCAGCATGTCCATTGCAGCCCCCAATGGCGACAAGTGCCTTGAACCAGGTCCTCTGGTCAGTGCATATCTGCTTTTACATGGGCATAATCTTCAAAACCTCGTCCTTGAGGGATGCCCCCAGGAAAAAGTCAATGATCTCAGATTCTTCGATGATAGGGAGAAGAGATCGATCTTCTCCAGGGACTTGCTCTTCATGTCCTTGACCAGGCAGCCCAGCTTGGTGACAGGGATCCACTCCTTGTTCCCGGCTTTGCCTCTGTGAGCAAGCTCCATGGCCTCAGCCCTGACCCCAGCCCCAGCTGCTTTGACTTTAGCCCAGGATGCCGCTGCCAAGTCCTCCCTGGAAGCTGCCATAGCGTCCCATTCTAGGGTCCCCAGTGCCTCCAGATCCTCCTGCAAGCAGCACAGGCATCATCCATCATTTCGGTGTTTCCTTGGAGAAGCAGCTCAGTCCACTCATTAGAGCCTACATCCATGGATCCTTTTGCCCAAGTACCAGTCCGGAACAGCCACCCCAGAACCTAGTTCTGTGGGAGCAAATCCCTCCCCTGGCCTTGCCCAGCACACACAGGGCTGCTGGGACACTTTTCTTGAATACGTGGTTAAGTTTTGTTGGGGTTGTCTTAAATAAGATCATACACATACCATTTAAAACCGGCTTTTCAAAAACCAAGAATTACCCATGTTTTCATTCAAATTTACAAATAACCCATACTCTGTATAGGGGGGATGTGGGACAGTCATCTTTTGGGAACCGTCAGTGTCAACAGTATATCTGACATACTGGGTCTTCATCCTGCCAAAAACTGGAGTTGGAGTTTCTCTGCCCTGGGAGGACAGGCCTGGATATGGATCCTGCTGGGTCTAGGGCAGGAATACACCCCTTGGGCCATGGCACCCTCATTTCCCAAGCTGGGTGCCAGCAGCTCTAGCCAAGGTGGTCAGAGGTCATGCTGAGACCACCATACTGCATGTAGACCGGCTTCAACCATTGCCCGGACCACTGTGGTTCACCTGCGCGTGGGGGTTGCTGGCTGTCTCATTAGCTTCACATCTGTCTGTCCTGCAATAGCTCTTCTGGGAGAAGAAGTTAAGTGGCCTGAATGCCTTCGACATCGCGGAGGAGCTTGTGAAGACCATGGACCTTCCCAAGGGCCTGCAAGGTAACCCAGTGTCCAGGACAAGCGGGTTTAGGAGGAGGGCCAGGCCTGCGGTAGGGAGGAAGGGCCCCTTCAACCTTCAGATCTGGATCAGAGGGGCCGCCGCCTGGTGCCTGGTTCCTGGTCCTGGAGACAGCTATCCAGAGCAGAACACAGCTAGGGGTGGAGGGGCGACCAGCACGATGCATCTGTCCTGGGGATCCTAGAAAGACTGGGGGTGTGATTTTGCTCCTGCATCACAAACACAAGCACCCGTCCCTGAGCATGCAGAGCTCCTTTTCTGATGTGGGAGCATTTGCGTGCCCATAAGGGCAGTTTGGGTACAACATCTGAGACTGAGGAACAAAGGCCAGTGCCTGGTGGCGATTGCCCTTCCTGCGCCCCTGCAGGCGTGGGACCCGGCTGCACAGATGAAACCCTGCTCTCGGCCATCGCCAGTGCCCTGCATACTAGCACCATGCCCATCACTGGGCAGCTCTCGGCTGCTGTGGAGAAGAACCCCGGGGTATGGCTCAACACGGCCCAGCCCCTCTGCAAGGCCTTCATGGTGACCGACGAGGACATCAGGTAGCTGCCTTCCCACCCCACCCTCTCTGTGGCTTGTGGCTGGTGTGTCTTCAAACCCTCAGGGATATGAGGCCTTTGAGGGTCCCGCTGAGGGGTGGCATACTGGCTGTGGCATAGAAGAGGAGGCTGTAGAGTGGCAGCAACTAAGTACATGACAAGAACAGGAAGTACCGTACTAGGTGAGAGATGAAGATAGACACATTCTAGGGCCTGAGTGCTGGGCCTTGGTGGTTCCCAGGCGCAGGTAGACCCCAGGCGGGAGGTGTCCATTTGCTGGAACCTTCTGGGAAGACCTGGTAAAGAGGCAGTTTGAACTGGCACTAGGCAGGAAACATCTACAAGTGCTGAAAGGATAAACACTTACCCTTTAAGCTTTAAAATGTCAATGCACAGCTGAGGTCAAAAGAAGTTAGGAACTCTAGGGGCCTCCCCCCAAAGGGACTAGAACCCAGAGTAGGCATGGCCTGAGTGATATATAGGGTGGGGTTGTGGGTGTGTGGTCTTCCTGTTTTGAAAATCAGGAGCTCAAAATATCGTGGGTATGAGAGAAACCCCTGTGCCCCATGCAAGGCGAGGACATGGAACCAAGATATTACACCACCACCCCCAAATCCCTCATGTCAGAGTCTGTCCAAGGGAAAGGGCATGAGAGAGAGTTGAAAGTATAAGAAAAAAACACAACTCTCTGAAAAGAGTAGGATTTTTTAAGTTAAGCAGAACTACAAATAAAAGTTACTAAGATGAAGAACTCAGGTCATAGGTTAGGCAGTGGATTTGGTTCTGTCTGGAGAGGAGATGAGGAGCCAGCAGTGCAGAGAGGACAGTGGGAAGGAGAGAAAGGACTCCCTCCACACAGGACAGGGACTGGACCAAAACTTACCAGACTGGGAGACAGACACAGCATTGGATTTGGGTTACAGTGAAGATGTAGAACTCGAGTCAAGGGAAGGATCCTAAAAGCTACAGGGAGGCGGGTAGATGGGCAAGCAGACCACGCTACAGCCACTTTCATTGCCATGGTAACAGAAGCCAAAAGAGAGAAAGCCATTCCCCACCAAAAGTTCTCTACCTGCAAACCTGCATTGGTGGACTGGACACTCAGCGGTCCCTTTAGCTCTTTGCAAACCCCAGTAAAATAATAGTAAAAGAGCTCACACTTGTGTGCTAGACCAGAAGAGCCAGGCAGACAAGTGACTGCCCGTTCTGGGGAGGGGAGAGCTGCCAGGCAGACCAGACTGATCAGGGTAGTGCCTGCCAGGTGGTAGGGAGAGAGGATGGTGGAACAGGAGTCAGGTGTCTGTCTGAGCACCTGGAGCCCGCAGTCCCCAGGGCTCAGCCCCGACACAGGTGGAGCGTGCCAGCTGGAAGGCTGGCACAGCTGCTTGCTTGAGAAGGGAGTGTGAGCCACAGGCTACAGCTGGAGGACCCTCGGCCCCCAAAATGACCAGCCTGTGTATGTCTGCGTGACCCACCCTCCTGGCCTCGCACCCTGGTCTTCCTGGAGACAGGGACTTGTCCTGCCAGTGCTCCGTGTGTCCCCAGGAAGCAGGAGGAGCTGGTGCAGCAAGTCCGAAAGCGACTGGAGGAGGCACTGATGGCTGACATGCTGGCCCACGTGGAGGAGCTGGCCCGGGATGGTGAGGCGCCACTGGACAAACCAGGGGCTGAAGATGAGGTGGAGGATGAGGAAGATGAGGAGGAAGAGCCTGACCAAGACCAGGAAATGGAGCATGTATAGAGTGGGTGCGGGTGGACCCCTGGCCACAGCATGCACTCGGGTAGTGACCACAGGGGGGAGAGACAGTCCAAGAGTCCTTGGACCTGTTCCATGCCAGGTGTCTGCTGTGTTGGGAGAGCTCCTGTCTCCCTGGAGGAGCCCAGTGTGGCCTGGCCCTCCTTGTCTTTCCAGAGGTCCTGCCCAAGCCCCACCTGCGTGGGGCACTTACAGTCTCGGCCCTTGCCTTGTTGGGACCAGGTTTGGGGGGAAGGTGGCCCCCCCTCCCATCCCAGGCATGTCCACTCCTCCAGGCCACTGGAGCAGCACCTGGGGTTCATGGCTGGAGGATGGCTCCCTGCACAATGAACCCCCACATTTGCCCTTCATTGAAGGGCCAGGCTTCCAGAAGTGCTGGTCGCTCCTGGGCCCCGCCTGCAGGGGCCTGCCTCTTTGGGTCATGGTTCCTGAATGCTGCTGGGCCTCTGGACTCAGTGTTGCCACCTGCGCTTCTTGGACAGGACAGCTGCCCGTGGGCAACCTGCACAATTCCTGTGGGGTCAGAGAAAGGTTCTTGAAACTGTCTTGCCTCCCTATCAGAGTATGAGGGACAATCCTCCGGGCCAGCCCGTCAGCCCTCCAAGATGGGGTTGCAGGGCAGTTCCCTGAGTACCCAACTAGCCGGGAAAAGCCACGACGCTTGGAGCGTGTCCAAAAACAAGCGGCACAACCCAGATGCTATCCTTCAATAAATCGGTGGTACAAACTAGGCTGAATATCCTGTGACTGCTTTACCTTTGTGTTTGCTACAAATGGATGTAAAATCTGGACCTCACATCTGAAAACTTCGTCTTCAGCCTGGCAGGCCCTGCCTAAGGGTCAGCTGCCGGCAATGGAGAACTCTGGGAGCACAGTAGGGCTGACCTACCTGACTCAGTTTCCCCCTGTATAACAGGAACAGTTAATGCCTAGCACTCTGCGCTGTGAGCTCATGTGGCCTGGCTGGAGCTGCCACTAGGGCCCAGGCTCCTGTGTGTTCCTGTCCTGAGGTACATTTCATGGCCAAGCATTTCCAAGTGCCGCACCCAGAACAGTGGCCTCTGGAGAGCGTTGGGGGCAGAAGTCATTAGAATCCTATTACCTCACCTGTTCCCTGCCACCTTGGTGCCTCAGGAGAGAGGTGCCACTTTGTGCCTACTGTGCCCTAACCAGAAGCCTGTGACTGTTGGCAAGGACTCTGGTTGCTGAGTTGTTCGGCCAGACACCCTGGGCAGTCCAGGCTCTTTGTGGGTGTGTGGGGCAGGGGCGAGGGGTGACATGGGAGCCCCTCAGAGCTACAGGGGGTTGCTTCCAGCTCCACCTTCCACGGATGCTGGTCCTTTCAAGTTAAGTCAAAGCGCACCTCCTGAGAACCATGAAGGTTGCCTGAGAATGGGGTGGGCCCTGCCCTGGGCAGGACCTGGTGCCAGGAAGGCCAGAGCCTCCTGGGAGGGAGAGCCTCCCCGGGGCAGGAGCCCCGGCCCCTGTGTGGAGTCGAGGTCCCTGGGCCACAAGTCCTGCCTTTCCCCTCCAAGAACGGAGGGTCTTGGTTGGGCGGGGGGGGGGGGGGACTGCAGAGGACTGCTGTGGGTGATGTGCGACTGAATAAAGCTATCTTGGGCAAGCAGAGTTGGACCCTCCGTTCAGTCTGAAGAGCAGTGTTGGTGTCTGAGCAATGCGGGCCTTGCCTGTGCTCCCCAGGTCTGCATCCCATGCTTATCATCCATCCCGGGCTGGGTGGTGATGGAATTGGGATGGGCCGGCCAGTCCCAGGGGAGGGCAAGTTTCCCCTGTGGTCCCAAGAAGGACTCCAAGGTGCAGGCCTTTTGACACTGACACGTCCCAGCACTGTTAGTTTAAGTGTGGAGGTTTCCAGAAGATTCTGGGGGCTCCTGTACCTACTGGATGGAGTCCCAAAGGCTCCTTTGGAGCACCGGGAGCTCCCAGTGTTGGGGGGTGCTTTTCAGGGCTGGGCACACAGGGACCTGAACTGGCCCTGCTGCCCCTAGCAGGCTCCCAAGAGGTTCTGCAGCCCCCGGGCTACTGCTAACAGGTCAAGTGGCCAATACTAGTGTCTCTCCTAACCTAAAGGCTGGTGCAAGAGCTAGGAAAACCCTGTCCATCCCCGTAGGTCCTCTCCCCATCCCACAGCTACTGGCCTGGACCACCCTCCTCACCCCTACATGGAGCTTCCATTCTTCTGCCCTCCCACTCTGAGTGGTCCCTCCACATCCATTCTCCACTCTGCAGTCACGCCTGCCCACCCACCAGAACTGGCTTCAGCTTCCAGAGGGAAAACTGAGGCTCAGGTTAGCAACTTGCCCAATGGCACCATTTGGAAGAGGGCTGGGCCTGCCTCAGAACTTGGGTCTCCACAACTCCAGTGCCCGTGCGGCTGACCATGCCCTACCTCTGGCCACTGAGAGGCCCTGAGCAGCCACTGACCTCAGGACTTCAGGAGGTAGGACAGGGGCCTGGATCCCGGTGCCCAGTGGTCCCTCGTGAGAATGGAATGCTCTAGCTCAGCTGTAGGGCCCCCACAACAAAGAGCCCATCCTGACACTGAGCCACCTTTTCAAGCTTGAGGTTCCCTCCTGAATTCTTTCCTCTCTCCAGTGAGACCCCCCAGAGGCAAGAGTGCTAGGGTTTCTGCGCCAAGAGCTTGGGGGTATCTGCACCATAGAATCTCAGCCACCTCCAAGTTTCTACCATGTGCCTGGCTGCCCTCAGCCCAAGGCAGGGAGAGGCCTCTGAACTGCACCGCTCCCCTGCCGCTCACCCTCCGGATACCTCCTCACTTATGTGAGCCTCCTGTGGCTGCTGGGACAAACCACCATAAACTTTGTGGATTAAAAGACACATTTATTCTTTGACAGTTTTGGGGTCAGGAGTCCGACATGGGCCTCACGGGGCTAAACCCAGGGGTGGGCAGGGCTGGTCATTCCAGAGGTTCTAGTGGAGATTTGCTTCCCGCCTTTTCCAACTTCTAGAGGCACCACATCCCTGGCTCATGGCCCCTTCCTCCGTCTTTACAGCCAGCAGCGCAGCCTCTTCCATCTGATTCTGACCCGCCTGTCTCTTTTAAGGACCCTGGGTCTTATAAGGACCCCCGGGAGAATCCAAGGTAATGCCATCTCAGGGCCCTGGATCCCATCCTTGCCAAGTGAGGTGACATGTCTGCAGATCCCATGGATTAGGGTTGAGTGTCTTGAGGGGGGCACTATTTAGCCCACCACAGATGAGACACCCCAACTCAACTTCTGTTACTCAGTTCTTCCTGCCTACACAGTAAAAACTACAAATCAACAAGTCTATTAGTGTGCAAGCAAAGTTTATTAGTGGTAAGTTCTCATGGAAGAGAATGGGCCTTGCTGAGGTGGGGGTGAAAGGTATAGGCTTGGGCAGCAAAAAGCAAGGGTGGAAAAAGCATTGGGTCCTGTGTCCTGAGAACTTACATAGTTGTGGGATGGGTGAGGGAGTTGTATATTGGTGGGAAAAGGTGGTGTCAGCTTCCATTGGGGGAACATGACTACCCAAACATAGGTATGTATGGGGGTCTGTTAGCCCAGAATTCTCAGTTTTGCTCCAGACCACATTTGGTCATCTTGTAAAACAGACACATGACAGGAGGCAGTTGATTAAAATTAAGGCAGTTACCCAAAGTTATTTATGGGCTCTTTCTATAAGGACTCCTCATAAAACAGATAGTGACCAGAGACAGGCAATTAACCAGTTATTTTATGGGCTGCTTCTTTGGGCACTGTGGACCTCTTCCTCTTCCCCATTCTAGACCTTGGGATGAATACAGTTTCAAAGGCTTTCTTTCCCAGATAGTGGGAATGATACATCCAAAATTTAAAGGGCTTCCCATCTCCTGTGCTAACGCAGTGTTTCTTGCGATGTTTGGAGTACCTGGCAATCTTATTGGACCAGGCTCGGGACTGCAGTTAATGGGTGAGACAGGTCTCCCTCCTCCTCCCTGCTTTGGTTTACTATCCATCCTCCCTAACACTTCCCTTATCTCTGCCCCACCTTGGAACTTGAACACCATTCCTACCTTCTGAGTCTGAGGGAACAGTTCAAGCTCCTGGGATTACATGATCTCTGACTTCCTCCTGTCACTCACTCAGTATGCATTTATAGCAGGGCCAGCTCAGATCTGGTGCCCCCAAGACAAGAATTGGGCTGGATGTGGCCTGAGGGTCAGGAAAGACATTTTAGTGTGGGGAAGGATCAGGCACAGGGACCAAGGCAGGGGAGTGAGGGCTTTAATTCGGGAAAGGGTACCTACCAGGTAAGGCAGTAGGTGGAGAGAAGTGACCAGAGGTGGACAGTCCAGCCGTGGACAGTTTTGGCTGAGGAACTACATAGCAAGGGACAACAAGAGAGGGGCCAGTGCGTGGCAAAAGGGATCAGGCCACCCCTTCTCACTTGGAAATCTCACGCAATTGTCCTGAGGTTCCACAGCCAACCAGGGACCTAGGCGGGGTCTCTTTGAAGACTTGGGGAGGTGGTTCACAGGGTCCATCCGGCTCCCAGCCTATCTACCATGAGAGATCCCATGGGAAAAGCCGAAAGGCTCCTTCATTCCAAAGAAGCAAGGCAGCTCGAAGAAGGGCCGCGGGGACAAGGTGGCCCTGGAACTGGGCAAGCGGCGCAGCTCTGGAAGCCCACAAGACAGGGCGCCAGGTACTCGAGAAGACGGAGGATATTCACCTCCGAGGGCTCTGGCCGGTGGAAACCAGCCCAAGCCAGGAAGCACCGCCCACGTGGCGCGATCTCTGATTCCGCCAGTCTGTGCTGGGGGAGGTGGGTGCCCGTGACCTCCCCAGGGGCCCACGAGCGCCAGGTACGTGCAGGAACAGGGGACAGAAGTCCGAAGGCCGGCCGGGTCGCGAGAAGCCTTGTGGGAGGGACCCTGGCCCTGGGGCAGGGACACGGACGAAGTGCCTTGGGGCACAGAGGGGCCCCTGGAAAGGGAAAGGCGGGCGAGCACCAATCCCGGGGAGCCGCGGGAACCTACCTGCAGCCACGCCCGCACCTGCAAGCGCGCTGGACTCACCCCAGCGCCCGCGGCACGAGTGGCCAGCGCCCATGTGACCGCGCCCCGCCCCGCCCCGCGCGTGCGCCCTGATCGGCGCCCCATTGTTGGCCGCGCGCGCGTCACGGGGGCGGGGCCGGGGCGGGGCGGGCGGCTGGAGGGAGGGTGGTGGGAGGGCGGGAGGGAAGGAGCGTCCGCGCCGCCGCCGCCGACGCCGCCGAGAACCCAGCCGCCGCCGCCGCCGCCGCCGCCGCCGCCGCCGCCGCTGCCGCCTAAGAGCGAGCAGAGTCGCGCCGCCGCCGCGCCTCCCGCGGCCCCGAGCAGCCCCGCGCCGCCGCGCCCCCGCCGCTCCCGCCCCGCCGCTGGATGCCGGCGGCCGGCGGCCGAGCTCTCAGAGGCGGAGGGCGGCGGCGCGGGCGGCGGCGGCGGCGGCGCGGGCGGCCGGCGGCCCAGAGGCAGGGGCGCGGGCCCGAGCGCTAGCGCCATGTCCGGCTCCATCGGCCAGCCCGACGGCGGTGGGGGCACGGGCGGCGGCGGGCTCGGGGCGGCGGCGGGCGGGGACCCCAGCCCGGGTTCCCCGCCGCCGCCCGCGCCCGAGGCCGCCGAGGAGGCCGCTCCCGCGCCCCGGCCGCCGCCCGAGCCCGACGACGCGGCCGCTGCGCTGCGCCTGGCGCTGAACCAGCTCTCGGTGCTGGGGCTGGGGGGCGCGGGCGACCAGGACGAGGAGGGGGCTGTCGCGGGCGGCGGGGATGGCGTGGCAGCTGCTCGGGGAGCGGACGGTGGGGCCGCAGCGGAGCCTACGCCCCCCGACGGGCCCGAGGTGGGCGCGCCCGTGGTGGCCGTGGCCCCCGGCCCGCTGCCGCTGCTGGAGCCCGACGTGAGCCCCCCACCGCCGCCGCCCCGGCCGTCACCGCCCGATGTGTTCGCGGGTTTCGCGTCCCACCCCGCAGCCCTGGGCCCCCCGACGCTGCTAGCTGAGCAGATGAGCGTGATTGGCAGCCGCAAGAAGAGCGTGAATATGACCGAGTGCGTGCCCGTACCCAGCTCCGAGCACGTCGCCGAGATCGTGGGTCGCCAGGGTGAGTGGCCGCCGTCGGGGGCGCAGCCCCAGGGGTCCCTGCGCTGCTGCTCCAGGGACAGGGCCGTCCCAGTCCAGCCCCGCGGCCGCACGCCAGACCCAGGCCACGCCCCGCGTGGGCTCCGGCCTCAGTGGCCGCCTGTGCCTGCCTTTGTCCTGCGTTCAGCCGCCAGAGAAAGTTGGGCGCAGCCCGCGCTCAGGGCCCGCCGCTGCCTTTGTCTGGGCGTCTCCATTCCGGAATGTCCCCTGTGTGCAGCGCCGCTGCCCAGGCCCTGGGCTGTGCCATCGTGGGGATCAGGGGCCCAGCTGGGTGGTGGGCTCTCCACACCGAAAACAGGCATAGGGCGGGCCAACTCGGGTTGAGGGGGTTGGCGGGCGCTCAGGTAGTATCATGAGCGAAGTTTGGCTGCACAAAGAGAGTACATCACAATTTGCCAGATTGGGAACCCTGCTGGTGGTGGTGGACAAGACAGGATGAGAGAGGGTCCCACCCTGCTCTCAGCACGAGTCAGGAATTTGGGGGCATGTGGAAGGACCAATTGTAAAAGCGGTTCCTGGGGTCCAACCCTATGGCCGTGGCTTGGCATGTGGGCGGCAACAGGCCCTGGAGTATGGGGGTCCCCTCAGTGGCATTGCTGGAGTGTCCCTGTGGCCACCCCATTGTTCTCTTTGTTAGAGAGCCAGGCTGAGATTTGCAGTGTGACATCAGGCTGGCCGCCGCTCATTGGCCCTGGAGCTGTGGGGCGGGCAGAGGGTGGTGGGCAGTGCCCACATACCCACCCACCCTGTTAGCTGCCTGCCCACCGCCTCAACTTTCTCCTGCCTTCCTACCCACACCTCCCTCCTCCTTGCTGGCCTCCTGTGGTCAGCCAGGTTCTAGAACTTGGGGTGGGGCCTGGGCGGGGCTTTAGGTGGGGCCAAAGGACACTCAGGCTGGGGTGGGTCCCAGCCTCTGGGCCCTCAGGAACAGGAGCCAGAGTAGAGTGTGTGTGTGTGTGTGTGTGTGTGTGTGTGTGTGTGTTGGGGGGGACCTGAATTATAAGATGACCTGTTAACTTCACTGCCGCCACAGCAGAGAGCAACAGGGATGCTCTGGACATAGCTCTCTGCTTGTTCTGGGTTGGTGGGGTAGCTTGGCCAGCAAACCCTCCGGTCATTCATTTGTCCTTTCTACATGTGGACACAAGGTGGGCCAGGTGTGGTGCTGACCCTGGGAGCCGACTGCCGCCAGGGGCAAGCATGGCTAAACTCAAGCGGGACAGTCCCTCTTCACCACCCTGTTGCCACCTTCCTATGTAGGCTCCCCCGCCCCCGTCCCTCAAAACTGCACTGGGACATGTAATGAGATAGTTGCCATGTATTGAGTATCCAGAAGCCTGCTGGTGGGCAAGCATGAATACCGATGCATGGGGGCCATTTGCCCAAAATAACTAGGCTGATCTGTTGTGCAGTGGAGCATGAGGGCATGTTCTGTATGAATTATGTGTGTTCTGGCACCTGAGGGTCTTTCCAGAAAAGCCTCATGCTTCATTGTATGTCGTATGGGTGGTAATGGGAATCAGGCAGGGGGCATGCCAACCTGTAGCCTCGGGCTGAGTGGTGTGGAGGAGTGAGCCTGGGGCCCCAGGCTTCATCTGACCTCCTGGGTGTGCATTTGGTACCTGGTTATTGTGTGCCAGCCTGTATCCTTGGTGGTTGTGGACAGCAAAGCATACTCTAAGCAATATGGTAGACCCTCTAGTCTGGGCTGGCCCTGTGACCCTGAGTGAATAAGAGCCTCTCTCTGTAATGGGGGGGACAGCACCTCCTTCAGGGTTTTTGTGTGGATTCTTAAGGCTGGCACCCAGTAGCCACCCACAGTTGGGATGCAGGGTACCAGAGGAGGAACATGGATGCCAGGACAGGTGTACTGCCCCAGCCCCAGACCTGTCTGTGGCGCCCCTCCTTCCCTGTGCGGTTCTCAAGCACGCCCTGGAAGACTGCCCCAGCTCCACTCCTTTCCCTCTTCCTATTACCTACCCACTCTCCGCCCTGTGGGCCCCTGGCCACCAAGCCTGCCCCTTCTTACTGCTCAGGCTCTCCCTGATGCAGGGAGCACAACCTGCCCTCAGTTATTCATCCTGTTCTGTCAAATCCCACGTCCAGGACTACCCCTCCCCGAGAAGGCACAAGTGGAAGAGGCTGCCGGGGGCAGGGCAGGGCTGGGATTTGAACCCTGGTTCTCACCGGCTCTGCCTGCCCTGCGGGGAGCAGCAGTGGGCCATAGTGAGGGGCTGGCAGTGAGAGGTGGCGCCATTCTACAGACACGAAATGTAGGGACTGGAGAGGATGTGAAATGTGCCACTCCCTCCAGCCGGTTAGCGTAGGCCAGCGGGGAGGCTGCTGAACGCTGGCTGTGAGAGTGACCTTGGGCCCAAACCTTCCTCCTTGCCATTGATGCCCTGCGCCCAGAACGCGTCTGTGTCCATGTCTGTGACCAGTGCAGAGTGTGGTCACGTTGGGCCTTCAGCACCGTCAGGAATGGGTGAATGAAAGATGTCGAAGGCAGCCCCTAGGTCCCCTTCATTTCTGCTTTTGTCAGGCCGAGGACAGTGGCCTGGGACTGCCCCCCTATTGTCAGTTCTTCTCTGCTCCTGGGCCTGGCCCCAAACCTACAGGCATCACGTGCTCTTTCTAGCGGCCAGGGACACTGCTGGGGTGTGGGGTCCATGCCTTGGTGTTCCTGTGTGTCCGTCGTGGGGTGTAGAAAGAAAGGGGTTCCCGCGACTGGGTTGAGGGCTTCTTACGTTGGTAAGTGTAGACCTGTCTTGCTTGGGGAGCTTTCCACGTTCCTGTGTCAGAGACAAGCCAGCTTCCCCCAGACCGCCCTGCTGTGATGTGCCCCGCCCAGGGCTGCAGCCCACTTTGGTCCTGTTTGAGGGACCTTGTCCTAGCCCTGTCTCATTTCCACAGCTCTGCCCCTGCTGTCCTCTCCCCTGGAGCGTTCCCCTGCCCTTGTCTTCCTTCCCCGCATAGCCTTGAGGTTTGGTTGGTAAGTGTAGCCTGTGGTCACCCGTGGGGCCTGGTTCTGAGTGCTCAACACACGGGGGTGGTCAGAGCCCCAGAATGGGGTCATGTGAGTGATTGGAGGCAAGGGGCTGCCCCCATCTCCAAGGCTTTCCTGGAGACCCTCAGCCTCCCTACTTTGAGGGGAGGGTCTGGCCGTGGTGAAGTGGGGGTTGCCAGGGCCTGAGGCGGGACAGCGTCAGCCTGGAGGGCTGTGGCCACGTCCCTGAGCACACTCGGCTCTCTGAACCGGCACCGGGGGCACTGCCCAGGGATCTGCATTTCAGCCTGTGCCCACCTGTCAGTGGTGGCCCCCAGAGTTCCCTAGACATGGGCTCAGCCCCTGGTCACCACCCACTCTCACTGTACTGTGTCATCCCCACTGGGGCAGGGTATGGCCCAGGTCACGCGTGGATCCCTGATTTCCTGGACTGGGCAGTCCCACCCTCCTAAGTTTTGCCCCCTCTCAGAGCCTGGACATGGGTTGGGTTTGGGGGCCAACAGGTGTCACAGCTGTGCAGTCAGTAAATTGGGCTCCTCCTGGCCACTAAGGGCTCCACCCAGGGCCACCCCAGAGGAAGCTGCATGGTCCCTGCCATGCCCTGACCCACCTGCGGGGCCCATCACCTTGGAGTTTCACAGCATGACCAGCTCCATGCTCTGGCAAAGGCCTGGGCTGCTTCATCTGTACAAAGGATCAGTGGCAGGAAGGGGGCACCTGTGGCTTGCATCGCCGACCCCATCTTTGGCAAATCCCCTGCCCTTTCTCCAGGCCCCCTCGTATCCCTCTCCTCCACTGTATGTCTGCTAGAAGCAAACATTTTGGGGGCAGGGTATCTGCCTGTAGCCACAGCCCATGAGGTCCAGCCCCAAATCTGTGAGGCTGGGTGTTTCAGCCCTCCTCTGTGGATGAGGAAGTTGAGGCACAGGAAGGTTCCCTCAAGGGCCCAGGGTAATTCCCAGTTTACCAGCCCCTAGCACACAGTCCCCTTGCCTCAAGGAGTTCAGAAAATCTGATGTGGGATCAGGAGAAACTCTGAAAAGTGTGTCTGAGGCCAGACCCAGTCATTGGGCTTCTCAGAGGAGAGGGTAACAGGCTGCAATTTGTTGCAGAGAAGGGAGAGAGCTTGGGATGAGGGTGGTGAGGACAGTGTTTTGAGTGGAAAAG
This sequence comes from Pteronotus mesoamericanus, assembly GCF_021234165.1. Taxonomy (NCBI): domain Eukaryota; kingdom Metazoa; phylum Chordata; class Mammalia; order Chiroptera; family Mormoopidae; genus Pteronotus; species Pteronotus mesoamericanus. Next base: position 1,071,870 of record NW_026555047.1, read on the forward strand.
GTCATGTGGGGAGACAGCATGGCCAGGACAGAGGGAATTTGCCAAGTATGGAGGGGACCATCACAGCAGGAGTGGAGGCAGCCACAGATCAGGGTGACTTTGGGAGGCCCGAGTGGGTTTAGAAGGTGCTGTTGAGGTGCCACAGCTGTGGGGGAGAGAGTGGCTGAGGATCAGGGAGGTGGTAGGAAGGCGACCCCTCACTCGGAGGTTTCTGACCCCAATTTACACTCCCAGGTTTTGTTTAAAGCCCTGGGTGGCCGGGGATGGGCGGGGGGCGTGCAGGGCAGGGGCTGTTGTCTTCCTTGGGATCAGCGTGAGGCTGCCCCTGGACTGGCCATCACCTCCAGGATGAGCAGCCCCCCCAGGCCTCCCCCCTGGTCTCCTTGATTTCCTCCAGGGCAGAAGTACCCATCCTGCTAACTTTGTATCATCCGCTGTTGTGAAGTTTGCAACACTGTTCCTCTTCTCAGTGCCTCCTTTGTATTGAGACAATATCCCTGTGTCCCCCGCTAGCTTCCCCAGAGCCTCAAGTGGGGGTTCTCCCAGACTCCTAGGCCTGGACTCAAGGTGTCTCAGAAGGCCCTGGGGGTGTGGGTATCAGGGACCTGGGCAGCACCCCTGTCAGAGGTTCAATTGAACAACTGACCTTGCTCCTCCACTGGGTGGGACCCCCAACTCAGCTCAGACACAGTGCCCTGTCCCCAAGTATCCCTGAGCATTTCTCAGAGGCCAGGACCTCTGAGGTGTCCTGAGTTCAGGCACAGGAGTTTACATTGGGCTGAGACTTTGGCTTCCCTTGGGCTGGGAATGTCACTTGGCTGGAAGAAAAAAGCAAGTGGCTTACACAGTCTGAGCCTCCGTTTCCCCACCTGTCAGATGAAGAGTTGGTGTCAGAGGGTCTGCGTTTGTGTCCTAGGACTGACATAATGAACTGAATAGCTTGAAACAATAGAAATTAATTCTCTCACAGTTCCCGAGGGCGAGAATCTGAAATCAAGGTGTTGGCAGGGCTGCGCTCCCTCCAAAGGCTCTAGGGGACAGTCTGTCCTATGCTTTCTCCCAGCTTCTGGTGGCTGCCAGCAGTGCTTGGTGTCCCTTGGCTTGTAGCCACATCACTGCAACTCCTGCCTCTCGTCACATGGCCGTCTCCTCTGTGTGTCCCTCCTCTTGCATTCAGGGCCCACCCAGCCCCAGTATGACCTCATCCTAATTACATCTGTAGAGGCCCTATTTCCAGATGAGAGCCATTCTGATGTTCTGGGTGGACATGAATTTTGGGAGACCCTATTCAACCCACAACAGAGTCCTTGCCTCCTTTTTCCCAACCCCAGGGGTATCCAGGAACTGAGGTCCAGGGGTTGGAGGATAGGATGTGGTGTGTCTGAGATTAAATCCTGCAGGGATTAAATCCCACAGGTGGGGGGTCGAAGCTGGGTAGCCCCTACAGTTGCTGCTGGAGGAGGGACTATCCTGGGGGGAGGGGGGGTCACGTCCTCACCATGTTCCCCTCCCCCATCTCCAGGGTGCAAGATCAAGGCTCTGCGCGCGAAGACGAACACATACATCAAGACCCCGGTGCGCGGAGAGGAGCCTGTCTTCATTGTGACCGGCCGCCAGGAGGACGTGGAGATGGCCAAGCGTGAAATCCTGTCTGCGGCAGAGCACTTCTCTGTGATTCGTGCTACACGCAGCAAGGCAGGTGGGCTGCCTGGCACCGGGCAAGGCCCACCCAACCTGCCAGGACAGACCACCATCCAAGTACGCGTGCCCTATCGCGTGGTGGGGCTGGTAGTGGGGCCCAAGGGTGCTACCATCAAGCGCATCCAGCAGCGGACGCACACATACATCGTGACACCCGGACGTGACAAGGAGCCGGTATTCGCTGTGACAGGCATGCCTGAGAACGTGGACCGGGCGCGCGAGGAGATTGAGGCTCACATCACGCTGCGCACTGGTGCATTCACTGATGCTGGCCCTGACAGTGACTTCCATGCCAATGGCACGGACGTCTGCCTGGACCTGCTTGGGGCAGCTGCGGGCCTCTGGGCCAAGGCCCCCAACCCTGGGCGGAGGCCCCCCTTGCCCACCGCCAGCCTCCGTGGGGACAGTACCCTAGGCGCCCCAGGGGGGCCTGAGGCCTTCTACCCAGGCAGCCGCGGGGGACCACCAGTGCCAGACACGGGCCCCGCCAGCCCCTATGGCGGCTCAGGCAATGGGGGCTTCACCTTCGGCGGGGACGGCCCAGGGGCCCCCACGGGGCCACCTGCCCCCGAGGACTGCGATTTCGGCTTTGACTTCCTGGCGCTGGACTTAACAGTGCCTGCAGCAGCCACCATCTGGGCCCCCTTTGAGCGCACTGCGCCCATGCCGGCCTTCAGCAGCTGCTCTGCCGTCAATGGAGCCCCTGTGCCACCTGCTCCGGGTGTCCGGCGCAGCAGCGGGGCTGGTACCCCGCGACACTCCCCCACGCTGCCTGAACCTGGTGGCCTGGGCCTGGAGCTCCCAATGGCCCGCCGCGGGCCCCCTGACCCAGTGGGCGCCCTGCCCTGGCGGCCCCCACAGGGCTCCCTGTCATCTTTCCCAAGTAGCAGCAGCTTCTCCACGGCCACCTCACTGCCCAGCAGCTCCTCAGCCTCCTCGTGCTCCCCCCTGGACTCAAGCACCTCGGAAAGCAGCCGCAAGCCCTCAGCCACAGCGTCCTCGGGGTCCGGAGCGCCCGTGGCCTCCACCGCCCCTGGCCCAGCGCTGGTACGGGAGTGTGTGGTGTGCGCAGAGGGCGAGGTGATGGCTGCGCTAGTGCCCTGCGGCCACAACCTCTTCTGCATGGACTGTGCCGTGCGCATCTGTGGCAAGAGCGAGCCTGAGTGCCCTGCCTGCCGTACGCCCGCCACCCAGGCCATTCATATCTTTTCCTAACGAGTCACCTCGCCGCACCTGCGGCCACGGGGCCATCTGTAGGAGCCTGGAGTGGGCATGTGCTCTAGGCCGGGGTGGGGGAAGAGAGGGATGATGGGCAGGGAGGGTAGAGGGGCAGGCCAGGGGAAGAGGGGTCAGGGGGCAGTGTGGCCAGTGTTTACAGACGAGCTTTAACTCCAGTCCCAGGCATGGAGACGGCGACCCAGCAGCCCAGTGGCACCTCAGTTCTTAACAAATAACAGTATTGAGTTGACAGGTTAAAATAAACCAGAGAGAAAAGGTCTGTTGCACTTTTTATTTGAGACACACCTCCACCCCGGGGTGATCTTTTTAAGGAAAAAAAAAAAAAAGATTTTTACAACAATCGGTTGTCCTTTTCTATGAAGTAGATTTCTGATCTGACAGTGTTGTTTTGTGCGGTCTTAGCCTCTGCAGAAAGTTCCACCTGGAAGATGGTGACATTTTTACTCCCTTTTCACTCCCTTTTTGGGGCTAATCGGTCACCCTTTTGTAGTTCAGCCCCACGAAGGCCAGAGGGAGGGGGTTGGCGCAAGGAGCATCCCAACCAGAAATTTTTAACTTTTTTTAATTTTTGATTATTAATCCCCTTCTGCTGTGGTTTATGTTGTCCGTTTTTAAATTTTTTTAAATTGTTTTTTTTAACTTTTACTTTTTACCTCTTGTGTATATGTAGCAAATTTATAGGGAAATATGTACTTTATGGAATAAATTTTAAAAACTAAAATATATTTTATTTTAAAGTAACGGACCTTTAATCTTACGCAGCTAAATTACTGATTATATATTTGCTGAGCTGACTTAAGGGTTCAGAAAATTGTATCAAGAGTTTTATTTTTTGACTCCAAAGCCTTCTTAATAAAGTCTTTTTATGACATGCGAGCTCTTGGCGTGGTGTGGGGCCGTGGGCATGGGAGGTCTGAGGGGGAGGGACTCAGACTCGGCTCCTCACCTTTCATCTTCCCGATACAGGAATTTGGCTCAGGGCGCCCCCATTCCAGGCTCTGCTGCAAGCCAGGTGCTGTGCCTGTTCCAGATGAGGACGTCGGGTCCCTCAGGAAAGCGGGTCCACCAGGCTAGGGGCCACCGCGTCCTTGAGGTCTGCCAACCATGGGGTCAGTTAAGGCCACTGTGGAGGTGGCGGTGCCAGACTGTCTCTTGGGGCACCTGCCCAGCTCTGGTGTGTCATGGGGTTTCCAGCCCTCAGGATGAGATCCACCTGTGCTGTGCAGATGGGGATACTGAGGTCTGATAATCTGCCCCCTGGGTCCTGTCACCTCCTAGTCCCAAAAGGATGTCTGAGCGATGAGCCACAGGCATCCCCCATTCACCTTACGTCTAGTTGGAACCGGGCCATAGGGCCGCCGGACACAGTTCAGGGCCAGGTTGGCCTGGGGGTGAGGACGGGGTGGGGGTGGGCAGGAGGTGGGGTCATCAGTAGTCGGGTGCCGCCTGAGTTCCGAAGGAGGGGAGGAAGCTCTGGAGTTGAGGTGGGGGGGGCGGTGTGGAATATGGTGACAGGGAGAGGCCTGAGGACAAGGGTCTTCACGGGCTGCTGGCCTCAAGAGTGAGGGATGAAGAGGGGTCTAGGGGACAGCTCACTTGGAAAGCTAGGAAGGCACAGTGGAGCTGAAGGGCTTCCAAGAAGAGGCAAGGAGCTTGGGACGACAAAGACAGAAAAAACACAGACAGGGAACCCCAAGCGCAATGTACCCAGTGGGTGTCAGTTGCATCAGACCCTCTGGCTGAGGAGTGGAAGCCCCTGAAGGGCTGACCCTGTCCAGGGCTCCAGGGCACGGGTAGGTCTCAGGAAGAACCACACACATGAGGGGTTCCAGCTCAGCCCTGCCTGGAACTTCCTCATTTGTAAAATGGGGCGCTCGAAGTCCGCATTCCCAACTGGTGAGGCTCAAGGGGGTTGAGTGGGTTGAATCGTGGCCCCCACAAGATACATCCCCCAGAACCTGTGATTGGGACTGTATTTGGGAAAAGGGTCTTTGCAGATGCAAAATTAAGGCTTTTGAGATGAAGTCATCCTGGGTTGGGGTGGCCCGAAATTCAATGATGAGTATCCTTACAAGGGACGAGAAGAGAGACAGACCTGCAGAGGGAGATTTCCAACTCAGATATGCAAATAGCCATGTGACAAAGGGGAAAAGACCAGAGCGTTGAGGCCACAGGTCAAGGAAAGCCTAGAGACCCCAGAACCAGGAAGAGGCAGGAAAGACCCTGCTCTGGAGCTTGGGGGGGAGCATGACCCTACCACATCTTGGTTTTGGGCTTCTGGCCTCCAGAACGGTCAGGGGGAAAATACCATTTTTTTTAAAGCTGCCCACTCTGTGGTAATTTGCTCTGGCGGTCATGGGAGACCGGTACAGGTGGGTGGGCGGAGCTTACCTGGCCCCGCCCAAAGTTCAGCGGGGAGTTGGACCTGGCTGCCAGGGCCCCAGGTGACTGCAACAGGCTATGGGTGGAGGCAGCACAGAGGCGAGCTGGGGAGACCACAGAGGGAGGGCAGCCCTGAGGACCGAGGGGCCAGGATGGGTGGGAGTGAGTTCTCGGGAAGGAGGTGGGGGCTGCAGCCCAAGTCAGGGGTCCAAATGGAGTGGGCACTATGGCAGGGTGCAGGGGTCTGGGGTCCGCAATGAATTGAGGCACATCTTAGGTCGGCGTTGCCTCTCGACAGCCCAGGTGAGTCAGTTTGTCAGTATGCTGCTGTAATTTAGGGAGAGAAAAGCACCTCAAAGCTACCCTGGATAGCCGGGAGCTCAGCAAGGGACACAGAATGAGGATGTGGCTGGATGACTGGCCACAGGAGAGTTGAGCACAGGGCTTAGGCCCAAATACAGTCTGGCCAGAGCGCTCTCAAGGGGTTTCTGAAAGACGCGATAGTAAATGTTAGTGGGGCCCCAAATCAGGGGGTGGGGCTGTCACCCCTGTGGTCTGAGGATGCGCTGTCCTAGGACTTTCTAGAAACATCTGTGGGTTGTGCTCTATCCCTGCTGGGGGCTTGTGAAGCTGATAAGAGGAAGGCTGGAGCTGCTGAGGCCCTCAGGGAGGGCCGAGAGGTGGCCAGAGATACTTATTGGAGTTTGCTGTTTGAGGTTCTGGATTCGGTCGTGTCTGAAGACAGCCCATTCACTCTCTCAGCTATGAGCGCCAATAAGCCCTCCTTCTTTGTTTAAGCCACTGAGAGTTGGAGTAACTCAAACTCATAACCACCTACAGGGATCACATCCCTGGCCAGGAAGGTAGGAAGCATTTGTTTGTTTTTTTGCACCAAAAACAATTATCCTATGCAAATAGTTTCTCCATACCTTGGCATACACAGGGATGTGGAAGGCTGAGGCCTGGCTAGTGTCCTGGATGCAAGCTCTCACTCCTTTGTCTCTTGTTTCTGTTGGTTCATGGACTCAAGCACCGCCTACCTCATCCCTGGACCCTTCCCTGTAAAAGAAGAAAGCTACACTGGCTCACACTGGACTTTAGCAGCCAACAGAATTTAAATATAAATAGCCACATGTGGTTGGTAGTTCCTGTACTGGACGGCAACCCTCTAGAACTTTGTGCAGTGATGAGAAGTTTCTAGATCTACACAGGAGCTACCAGCCACATGTGGTGACTGAGCATGATAGGTGGCTTGTGCAATTGAGAGATTGAATTATTTTATTGCTGTTTAATGTAAATTTATATAGCCCCAAACAAAACAGGGACACACCTAGGGAAGCTCTTTGCTCTGCAGATCTTGAAATATTTTTAGAGCCAGGGAATCAGGACAGCTGCCATGCCCTAAGATTGTTAAAAGAGATGACAGTGGGGTGTGCAGGGTGGAGGCCCCTGAGCAGACGAAGGCCCCAGAGGAGCAGCAGCACATGGACTGTTAGGTCGGCAGAATAACTGCCCCCAAAACCACCTTATGCCTGGTCCTGGGACCAGGGAACATGTTTGTTACCTCACATGGTAAAGGGACTTTGAAGATGGGATTAAGTCAAGGACTCTGAGATGGTGATGACCGTGGATTCCCTGGGGGGCCCAGTGTCCTCACAGGGTCCTCACAAGAGGGTGGCAGGGGGGTCGGGGTCAGAGACGGGAGAGGCTGCGCTGTTGGCTGTGAAGACGGAGGAAGGGGCCACGGGCCAGGGGTGCAGTGCCTCTAGAAGCTGGAAAAGGCAGGAAATGATTCTCATCTGGAGGCTCTGGAAGGATCGACCCTGCCCAGACCTCGAGTTTAGGATTGCTGACCTCCAGAACTGTCACAGAATACATGTGCATTGTTTTAAGCCACCAAGTCTGTGGTAATTTGTTACAGTAACAATATAAGACTCACAAAGCTGTGTTAAAAGTTGCCCCAACTCCTTGGAGAAAGAGCTGAAACACGCTCAAACCCCCTACCCCGAAGGATGGTGACATGTCCAAGAGCACAGGAGCCACCAAATGAAACAGCTTCCAGTGGCAGAGCTGGAGCAATTCATCCTAAAAGACACAAGATGCCCAGTTACTTTAAATTTTAGATAAACGAGTCATTTTTTAGTACAAGTTTATCTCAAATATTGCATGGGACATCCTTCTACCTAACAACAATGTGTTTTTTATCTGAATTTCAGGTTGAACAGGGTGTCCAGGATTTTTGCTAAATCCAGTAACTATGAGGAGTGGAGGGAGGGGAAAGGGTAATCCACTGATTCACGGGGTGAAGTATAAGCCAGACAGCTCCCCTCTGTGGTTCCTGAATTCTGCTCTGGCAGGTAAAGGAGGACAAAGCCAACAGAACATGGGGGACAGGGGAGGGGATGTTAGTGAATGGACCAGAAATAATTCCACAAATATTGATATATATGGATTGAGCACCTGGGTTACTGCCACAGCCAGCAGTGGGTTTAATCAGGGGCAGCAGCTGCAATGAAGCCCAAAACCCCCGAGCACATTCGCCCTCTGCACTGCCACCAGCCACGCTACCCCTGGGCTGGCCCCACCGGCAGCCAGGATGGACCACCAAAATACCCTGTACTCTGTGGCCACCGTGTGGCAAAAGCTGCACATGACAACCTGCTCACAACAGCAGTGGTGCCTGGAACAGCTAGGGCACTCAGCATCATCTGTGTCCAGTGAGGTTAAACAAGTCCGAGCCGTTCCTATGTCTCTTTCCCGCGCCTCCTCTCCTTTGCTTCATAGCAACTGCATTTCCCTACAAGGATGCTTAGTAAATATGTAGCCACAGTGTCACAATCAGACTTAAAATTTTAAGCGCTAATTCCTCCTTCCCGCCCCCGTTTTACTGAGATATAAGCAACATACAGCAATTTATAAGTTTAAGGTACACAGTATAATGATTTGACTTGCAACATTAATTGCTTAATAGCAAAAACCTGGCTGGTATTTATATGGCATCGGTTGTTATTTTTTTATTATTTACAGCTGGTTTGTTTTTCTCTCTATCTAAACACAGGCCACCTTGGCATTGCTATGTCCTCATCTGTGTGATGTAGGCCCCTGGTTCCCAAACCTGACTGCTCCTCAGAGTGGATAAGGGGCTTTAGAAACACCAGAAGCTGGAGCCCCTAATTCTGCTGTAATTGGTCTGAAGTTTTTAAAATTGTGCTAAAAGTCACATAAGGTAAAATATACCATTTTAATAATCTTAAAGTGTAATTCAGTGACGTTAAGTACATCACAATGCAACCATCACTTCTATCTCATTCTAGAATGTTCTATCACCCCAAAAAGAAGCCCTAGCCCTGTAAGCCTCATCCCTATTAGCAATTACCTCTCCCCCATTTCACCTCTCTAGCTTGTGGACATTTTACATAAATGGAATCACACACCATGTAGCCTTTTGTGTCCAGCTTCTCATACTGAGCATCACGTTTTCAAGGTCCATCTATGATGGAGAGAACGTCGGTGCTTCACTCCTTTTCACAGCTGAGTAAATAACCCATTGCATGGTTGGCCCACGTTTAGCTTGTCCATTCATCCATCATTGGAGTTTTGGGTTGTTTTCACTTCGGACTACCTGAACAGGGCTACTCTGAACGTTCATGCACACAATTGTTTTTATTTTTTTTTAAATTATATTTTAATGATTATGCTATTACAGTTGTCCTGATGTTTCTTCCTTTAGGCCCCTCCACCCAGCACCCCCTACTCCCTCAGGCCATCCCCCCACCATTGTTCATGTCCATGGGTCACGCATGTAAGTTCTTCGGCTACTCCATTTCCTATATTGCACTTTACTTCCCCACGGCTATTCTCTGACTACCTGTTTGTACTTCTTAATCCCCTCACCTCTTCACTCATCCCCCACCCCACACATGGCAACCATCAAAACAATCTCTGTATCCGTAATTCTATCCCTGTTCTTGTTTGCTTAGGGTTTTTTTTAGATTAAATTGTTGATAGAAACGTAGATGTGTATTTACTGCCATTTTATTATTCATAGTTTTGATCTTCTTTTTCTTAAATAAGTCCCTTTAACATTTCATATAATAAGGGTTCGGTGATAATGATCTCCTTTAGGTTTTTGTTTTTTGTCTGGGAAGCTTTTTCACTGCTCTTCAATTCTAAACGATAGCTTTGCTGGGTAGAGCAAGGTTGGTTATAGGCCCCTACTTTTCGTGACTTTGAATATTTCTTGCCAATCCCTTATAGCCTGCAGAGTTTCTTTTGAGAAATCAACTGACGATCTTATGGGAACTCCCCTGTAGATAGCTAACTTATTTTCTCTTGCTGCGGTTAATTTTCTCTCTTTATCTTTAACCTTTGGCATTTTAATTATGACGTGTCTTGGAGTGGGCCTCTTTGCGTCCATCTTGTTTGAGACTCTCTGTATTTCCTGGACTTGCATGTCTATTTCCTTTACCAAATTACGGAAGTTTTCTTTCATTATTTTTTCAAATATATTTCCATTTCTTGTTTTTTCTCTTCTCCCTCTGGCACCCCTATAATGCAAATGTCGGAATACTTGAAGATTTCCCAGAGGCTGCTTATATTATCCTCATTTTTTTGGATACTTTTTGTTTTTGTTGTTCTCATGGGTTTTTTTTTTTTTTTTTTTTGCTTCTTTATGTTCTAAATCATTGATTTGACTTATCCACTCTACTGTTTTCCTGTAAATTGTTCTTTATTTCAATCAGTGTATCCTTTATTTCTGACTGGATCTTTTTTTATGCTGTTGAGATCCTCACTAATTTCCTTGACCAGCTCTATAACCAGTGTTTTGAACTCTGCATCTGATAGATTGCTTATCTCCATTTCATTTAGTTCTTTTTCTAGAATTTTGATGTGTTCTTTCATTTGGGCCATGTTTCTTTGTCTCCTTGTTTCGGCAGCCTCCTTGTGTTTGTTTCTATGCATTAGGTAGAGCTGGTGTGACTTCATGTCTTGGTAGTGGGGCCTAATGGAGTAGGGGTCCTATAGGGTCCAGTGGCACAGCCTCCCCGGTCACCCAAGCTGAGTACTTGAGGTGTGCATTTCGTGTGGGCTGAGTACACCCTCCTCTTGTCATTGAGCCTTGATTGCTGTTGGCGGGTCAATGGGAGGGATTTAACCCAGACCAGTCAGCTGCAAGGATTGGCTGTGACCACTGATCTCCACCCATTGCCCTCCGTGGAGGATCAGCCGTGCAGGGGCAGGGTGGTGGTGCTCTGATGTGGTCTGTGGCTGCCCACTGGGTTCGCAGGCTCTGGGGTTTCCTGGGTGGGACAAGACAAGGTCAGCCCCAACCTGTGTTTTGCCCAGGGCCACCCTGCCTCAGGTATAAAGCAATCTGAGACACTGATACTTGTGCTGGGCTCGGAGATTCCCAGGGGGAGCCAGGCTGCGAACCTGGGCTGGCTGCTGCTAGTGCCGGGCCTGGGGCTCACTGAGGCCAGCTATTCCTTGTTTGAGAGGATTTAGGAAGTTGTGAAGCCGGAGCCAAGACCACCATTCATATGGAAAAGCAGCTTGGGTGGGCCCCAGGTTGATGGAGTCTCAAATATGGCACCAGCTTGCTGGCTCTGTGGCTCTGTCAGGGGAAGGTTCAGAAATGGGACAATGGCCCCTGCTCGCCTTGATGCCAGACACTTCAGTTCCTCCCTGCATACCACGGGTGCCTTTCAAGCTGCTACCCTCATGCTGAAGCTCAGAGGGAGTGAGTCTGAGTAGGTGAGTTCATGTGTGGGTTCTTTAAGAGGAACTGTTTGGGTCTCTAGAAGTTTCTTCCACCGACTCAATCCCTGCTGGTTTTTGCAGCCAGAAGTTGTGGGGACTGATATTCCTGGCACTGGAACCCTGGGCTGGAGGCCCTTATGTGGGGCTGGGACTCCTCGCTCCCGAGATATCCCTCCTGAATTTTTATCCACCAAACATGCTCCACATCTGCGCGCCTCCTACCAGTCTGGGTGGGTGTGGTTTCTTTAATTCTGTAGTTGTCAGACTTCCATTCAGCTCGATTTCTAATGGTTCTGAGTGATGGTTGTACTACATTTTAGTTGTAATTTGGATGTAGTTGTGGGAGGAGGAGAGCTATGTCTGCCTATGCCGCCATTCTGACTGGAAGTCCTCACACAATTATTTTTAAACACTTATTTTAATTTTCTTGGGGATGTACTTAGGAGTGGAATTGCTGGGTCATGTGGTAATTCTGTGTTTAGCTTTGCTGAGGAACCAGCAGGGTTTTTTGTTTTGTTTTGTTTTAGAGAAAGAGGAAGGGAGAGAGAGAGAAAGAGAAATTTTGATTTGTTGTTCCACTTATTTATTCATTCATTGGTGGATATTTTTCTTCTAGATTGCTGGGGGCGGGGTGGGGTTTGCAGATATTTTTATTGTATTTTTTCCAGTATCATTTGCTCTCCTTATACCCCTCTCCCCGTACCCCCGCATCCGCCACACTTCTGTCCATGTCCACGGGCCCTTTTTCCTTTGTGTTCCATCCCTCCGCCCCCTAACCAGCCCCAGAGCTGTCAGCCTGCTCTCTATCTGAGTCTGTCTCTATTTTGCTTGTTAGTTCAGTTTGTTCATTAGATTCCACATGAGTTTTTGTTTTTCTCTGGTATTTGTCTTTCTCTGACTGGTTTATTTCACTTAGCATAATGTTTTCCAAGTCCATCCAGGCTGTGGTAAAGGGTAAAATTTTCTTCTTTTTTATGGCCAAGTAGTATTCCATTGTGTAAATGTGCCATAGTTGTTTTATCCACTCATCTACTGATGGACACTTGGACTGCTTCCATATCTTGGTGACTGTAAATCATACTTTGGTGAACATAAGGGTGCTTATGTTCTTTTGAATTAATGATTTGGGTTTCTTTGGATATATTCCCAGAAGTGGGATCGCTGGGTCAAAAGGCAGTTCCATTTCTAATTTTTGGAGGTATCTCCATGCTGATTTCCACAGTGGTTGCACCAGCCTGCATTCCTACCAACAATGCCTGAGGGTTCCCTTTTTTCCACATCCTGGCCAGCACTTGTGTTTGTTGATTTACTGATGATAGCCATTCTGACTGGTGTGAAGTGATATCTCATTGTGATTTTAATTTGTATTTCTAATGATTAGTGATATTGAGCAACTTTTCATGTCCATGGCCATCTGTGTATCCTCTTTGGAGGAGTGTCTATTCAGGTCCTTTGCCCATTTTTTAATTGGATTGCTTGGTGGGGATATTTTGGTTGTTTTTGTTTGTTTGTTTTTTGGTGTTGAGTTTTATAAGTTCTTTATAAGTTTTGGATATTAACTCCTTATCAGATATATTGGTGAATATGTTCTCCCATTCCATTGGTTGTCTTTTTATTTTGTTGATTTTTTTTTTTTTGCTTCTAGATTTTAATTTTAATGACCTTGAAACAACATAATTTAGTACCAAATGGTTCAACACCTATTATAATCGCTAAACTGGGAAACCAGCATTATTTATATCTGATCGGCTATACAAAACTCGGCAAGTGTTCTTAGGAAAAAAGACAGCAGAAGTCCCAAAGAATAAGGGAGAGACCACTAATTAAAGGCCATGTTTACTAATCTAGCACTGTAATCCCAGCCTCAGGACCTCCCAAGCACCTGGAAGAAAGAAGGGAAGAGGTGAGGATGTTGGAAAAGTAAGGATAGTTCTTAACATGTGGCCCATGTGTACTCGAAGGCCACGCAAGGTCGAGCAAAGGCGGAGGCTGGAGAGTAATAGACGCAGGCTTTTGGTTCAGACAGCGGCGGAGGCCCATGGGGAGGGCAGCCTCAGGACTCTCTGGGAACAGTGCTGGAGTGGGCCTCATGGACTAGGGGGCTTTTCCTTGGCATCCAAGTCCTTTTTAATTTCTTCAAGTTTTTTAGCCAGGTTTGGTATATCATAATCCTGAGCCAGATACATTACTTTAGGCAATGGTTACTTTAAGTTGTGGGGACTGCCTAAAGTAAATCCAAGCAGGAATTGGAGCATGTCAGCAAAGAGGGCGAGAACAGTTGGTGTTGATGGGGGTTTTCTTGCTGTGCAAAAACTTTTTAGTTTGATGTGATCCCATTTGTTTATTTTATTTTTTTTAAATTTCCCTGGTCGATTCTGGTATGTGCCCTGACCAGGGAATGAACTCGCAATCTTGGCATACAGGCCGATGCTCTAATATACTGAACTACTCAGCTAGGGCAGAATTTTTTTTCATTGAAATTTTTATTGAGATCGTTGTGGATGCCCCTGCGGTTGTAAGAAATACACAGGGAGTCCATCTTATAATAGGCTCAGTCTCCTCCAATAAGGTTGTATTTTGCAAAATGAAATCAGTATCTCAACTTGGATATTGACATGGATCCCATCACCTACTTTATCCAGATCTCAGATTTCCCAGTTTTACTTGCTCTCCTGTGTACGTGTGTGTATCGTCTACAATTGTATCAACTGAGTAGGTTCAGGTATATACCACCACAAGGACCTTTAGAGCTTCCCTGTTATAACCTCAGCCCTTCCTCTTCCACACACTCCCACTTCTAATTCCCTGGCAACCACTCATTCGGTGTCCTGTCAAAAACGTTACACAAATGGGTCCTGGCTGGGTAGCTCCGCTGGTTAGAGTGTCATCTTTGATATGCCGAGATTGTGAGTTTGATCCCAACAAACCGATGTTTCTCTCTCTCTCAAGTCAATTTTGTAATAGTTACATAAATGGAATTTTACATTATGTGAACTTTGGATTTTTTTTCCCCTTGGCATAATTCCCTAGAGTCATCATGATTTTAAAAACTCCCAGGAGGGTTAGGGTGGCCAGGCTGACCTACCTACAGCCACCTGCCTTTTCTCACGGCAGTTTACATGTTGAGGCAACCCATGTGCCTCAGTTTCCTCATCTGTTAAATGGGGAGAAGATAGCCTCTGGCGAGTTCTTTGGCTTAAGGCAGATGGGGAAGCAGATGCGGGCAGGCACCACCTGGATTCTGTGAGGCTTTGTGACGTCACTCTAGTTTGCTACGGGCAGCAGCCAATCAGCCTCTCTGGCATGCTACGACCCCGGCCCCGCCTTACTCGCTGGTGATTGTAGGAGGCATCTCTGTCACATGCTCCCATGAACCAATGAGGAGGTGGTCCCAGAGGCAGCGTTTAGCCAAAGCTTCAGCTGGAGGGCGGGGGTAAAGGTAGAATTAAATTAAGGAAAGTTTTCCCTCATTCTTCAAAGTTAAAAATGCCCTCCGTAGTTTCCTTACCAAAAAAAAAAAAAAAACAAACAAACTGGCCAGACCTGGAGTGAATTCATTGCCACTTCTTGAAGCTCCAACCTTTGTAAGCACCCAAAAAACCAATAACTTAATTTATTTGGAGGTTCACAGTTCCCCTCTCTGAAGAGGTTTCCAGAAACGTTCAGTGTGAGGGCGGCGTGGGCACTTTGCCATCTCTTGACGTTCTTATACCTAGAAATAAGAATCGGCCTGGGAGGGTACAAAATTAATATATTCTGTGGTTGGTTTATAAACCACCGTTGTGGGCGATTCTCACAGATTGTTGCTGTTCCTACGCCCACGAACAGATGGGAATAAATACTGTAGGTAGGTCATTTTGCAAGATAGGCAGTTAAACTGCTGACAATGTTTTGTCTTTCCCTCCCCTGAAACCAATGTTCTGGGCAGAAATGGGGCTTGGTCCTCTTCATGTTTGGGCAAGCATATTAGTATATTATTGCAGGATAACAAGTCACCCCAAAACAGAGTGGCTGGAAACTTCAAGACACACATTTTTTCATAGCTTCTGTGGGTCAGGAATTCAGAAGTGATTTGTCTCAGTGATTCTAGCTGAGGGTTTCTCATGGAGTTGCAGTCAAGCTGCCAGCCAGGGCTGCTTCCTCTGAAGGCATGACTGGGGCTGGAGGAGCCACTTCCAAGATGTCTCCCTCATGTTGCTGTTGGTGGCAGGCTCAACTTATCTCGATGTAGGCTCCTCCAAAGTGTTCCTTGTGTGTCCTCACAGCACGGCAGCTGGCTGCCCATAGAGCAAGTGGTCCAAGAGAGAGTGGGGTGGAAGCCTCACATCTTATACAACATAGTCTCGGAAGTCACAGACTGTCACTGCTGATCTTCTATTGGTTCCACAGGCCAACCCTATTCAGTGTGGAGAGGACTACGCAAGGGGATGAACGCCAGGAGATAGGGCCATCTTGGAGGTTGCCCACCATGGTGTTTTCACACAAAAGACTCTCTGTTGATCAGAAACACACCACAGCAAAGCAAGATGGGATATCAGCATCTACTCTCCCTGCTTCTGGACCTGCCACACTCTCCTCTGGGTCCAGGAGACTTAGGGGAGGTCATGTGACCAAGGTCTGGCCAATAAACTTCAACCTGGGACTTTTGCTGGCACTAATGGGGAATATGTGGCTGCTGGTTTTCCACTGGGTTTGCTGGGGAGCCTGTCAGCTCCTGCCGGGGTCATCTTTGTCACTATGCTGCAAGAGCCAAAACAAAGGATGGCAGAACAAGAGATGGAGAAAGAAGGAAGGAAAGGGAGAGGCAGAAGGAAGACCTTATTCTTCATCTGAGCCCCTGACCCAGCCTTGCCAGCATCCATCCCTTCTTCTGAACATTTCAACGTCAGAAGCCACTTCTTTATATTGCTCATAAAAATTAGGAGGGAGGTTTCTGTCATTTGTAGCATGATGGCATCAAATGAACAAATAAATAAAATGTGGTCCATCCATACACCTGAATATCACTCAGTCATGAAAAAGAGTGAAGCACTGACACTACAGCGTGGATGGACCTTGAACACATGACGCTCAGTGAGAGGAGCCAGACACAAAAGGCCCCAGAGTGTGTGATTCCATTCATGTGAAACGTCCAGAGCAGAGAGACCCAGAGAGACAAAAAGTTGATCAGTGTTTGTAGGGCTGGGGGAGAGGGAGGGGAGTTCTGGGGTGACGAAAACATTTTGGAATTAGATAGAGGTGGTGGTTGCACAACACTGTAAATGCACTCATTGTCAACGAGTTGTACATCTTAAAATAATTAACTATATGTTATGTGAATTTCACATTAATAGCAATATAAAAAGAAAAAGACCGTGATGCTCCACCCAGCATTGCCTCTCCCTCTGCCAGGCCCTCTCCCACCCACACTGGGTTCCTCCCCGGTTCTCCAGGGAATCCTCCAGTTTTCACCCCCTCTTTTAAGCAGAATAATTTCCCCTCCCACACCAAGACATCTGACCTCCCCTGACTGATCCCAACAGCTCCCTCCGTTTCCTCCCCAGTCCCTAAATGCCAGATTTTCTTCATCCCCTCCTTCTATTTAAAGAAACAAGGTGGCTCTTTACACACAAATCCAGAAATACAACCAGGCACATGGTTGAGGAGGAAAAGCCAGGATGTGCTGATGGTTCCTTTTCTACAGGCACATAAGTGTAAGCCACTGGGTAGAAGAAAAACAGGGCCCTCCCCAGGGAGCACATTCCCTGCACCCCTAAGTTGTCTCAGGTGCCCGCCGTGCCAAGCACTTTTGCCCCCTGCATAACACAAGTCACTGCCTTTCCAGCTCCCAACATTCATTTTCTCACTGCCCATCCATTAAGTATCTGTCCCATATTTTAGATTTTTGGTCATTCCAGAACACCACCCTGGTCCTAACTTCTGTGTTGGTGAAAATCTGGCCCGCCTATCTCTGCCACAAAGAACGCTGGGTTTGAGCGCTGCCTCGCTGAAGCTCCTCAAACTCCTCCCAAAACAGTCAGGCAGCAGGCTGCAGGTCACTTTTTCTTTAATGGAAAAAAAAAATGAAAGAAAGAAAGCTGAACAAAAGTCTGGGTAGAACAGTCATGCCATGAAGCAGGGACCCCCACCTCCCATGCACCTGCAGGCTCCCCCGACTGCCTCAAGGGCATCCCCTCTGGAGGAGCAGGAACAGAAATGGAGCCTGGGTCCCTGGCACCAACATGCAGAGGTCCAGTCTGACCCTTGAGGGCGCTAGATGCTCTGCAGCATACGGAGAGCATGATGCAGGTGCTGGCGAGCAGCAGGGGGACAGCCGTGGCTCCGCAAGATCCCCAGAGTGTAGGAGGTATGAGGCTGGCCCCGTTCCCAGACCGTGAGCTGCAGCTCTTCGCCCCCACCACTCAGCACCAGCTGAACCTGGCCTCCACCGCAGCTGACCTGCCAAAGGTAAGGAGCTGAGGTCAAGGGGGGAAGCGTTCCCCCGGGACCACCCCCAGCTTTGGCCCTACAGAGAGAAGGACAAGTGGACAGGAGACTGAGAGCCCCTGACCTGGGTCTCAGAGGCTGCCCTGCTCCTAGGAACTCACAGAGTCGCTAGCCCAGAGTTTTACCAACAGAAGGGGAAACTGAGTTTTAGACAGGACTTCCCTGCCCACGGTCACCTGGCGAGACCTCCATGCTTACTCCTGTCACCGGGAGAACTCCAGCCCCTCACCAAGCACCAGTGCCCCCACGTGCCCTGCACAGCCCTGAGGACAGCGCGCTCGCTGCTCACATGCCCAGCGCAGCTCAGGGCATGACCCGCACTCCAGTCTGAACAGCTAGAGCTGTTTATCCTACTGTGAAAAAAGTTTAAAGTAATACAAAATTAAAAGTAATAACAGAAGTATCATATGCTGCTTGTTTTGAAATGTTTTAAGACTGGCTGATTTCTCAGAAATTGCCATGACTTCTCAGGAAAAACTAAAAAAATGATTTTCCAAGGAAATGGCATTTTGACAGCTGCTAAATGAAACCACCCATGAAGATGACCCCAAATTACATTTTGCCATTACTTAAACACATTTTATTTTCAAAAAGATTGTGTTTATTTATAGAGAGAAAAGGAGGGAGGGAGAAGGAGAGGGAGAGAAACATCGATGTGAGAGAGAAACGTGGATTGGTCACCCCTCACACACCCCCTGAGTGGGGACCAAACCCACAACCCAGGCGTGTGCCCTGACCAGAAATCTAACTGGCAACCCTTTGTGTTGCAGAACGACGCCCAACCAACTGAGCCACGCTTGTCAGGGCACATTGTATTTTCAATTTTGCACTTTTTATACTTAGGAGTCAATACTTAGCCCCCCTCCCAGGAACCAGCTGTTTCCTGGAGCGCCCCCCAACCCCGCCAACAGTGTGCACTGGAACAGCCAGCAAGGTCCAGGGGACAGGGCTGCCGCCAACCGGCTGACCCCCCAGGGGCTCCTGAGGATGAGGGCCCAGGCTCACCTGCACTGTCCCATCACTGAAGAACAGCAGCAGGGCCTGCTGGGACACAAGGAAGCGCAGCAGGCAGAGGCTGCGGCTGGCAGACTGGGTGGGCACAGGTGGGCCCCCCTCCTGTGGACAGACCCAGCCACAAAGGTCTTAGGACCAGGGCCTCTCCGTCTGCCAGTCCGCACTCACTCTCCACCAGCCCCACTCACCCTGCTGCCACTCACCTCTTGCAGCCGCTGCTGCATGTAGCCAGCAAAGAGTCGCAAGACGGCCAGCTTGGCACCCAGCGGGCTGGGCACGTCCCTCAAGGCAAATGTTTCCAGCTTCCCTCGGTCAGGCATATAGCTGACTTGGCTGAGGGCAGGGGAACAGGGTGGTGCCAGCTGTCACAGCCGCTGTCCTGGGTGCCTTAGGCCAGGACACTGCCCCGCACAACAATATCTTCTTGGACGGCGGCTTTGAAGGCCAGCTCCACACTGACCGCCCCTCTTTGTGGGCCCAGCCCCTCTCCTGAACTCCAGACCCCTGGAATCATGGACTTGGCCTGGCCACTGAGATCCTGATCGTCCCCTGTACCTGCCCTCCTGCCATTTTTCCATCTTGCCCAAGTGGCACGCCACCCTTTCCACCTGAAAACTCAGTCAAGATTCCAGCTCCCTTGTATCTCTGCTCTGCCGCCCTCCCCACCTAGACCACTGCCATTGCTCAGCTGACTAGTCCAGTCATTCCCCTCTGGTCCCCTGCATCATTCCTGCTAGAGAGATCTTGTTAAAAGTGTGAGCTGGATCCCTCCTTCCTGCCCCAATCCCAATTTCACATCCTTCCTGTCTCCACTCACTTTGGAGTCCCCGCTGTTCCTCAAACCCACCGTGCTCAGTCCCATCCTTGCTGCTTTGCACATGTTGTTCCCTGTGCCTCAAATGCTGTTCCCAATGGGCTCCATTTTGCCATTCATGGCTTGCCTGAATGTTACTTCTTCAGAAAGCCCCTCCACAACCATGCTATCATGAGCCACATCTACCCCCGCCCCCACAATCTGTCACCTCACCCAGTCATTTCCTTCAGAAAAGCCCTACCTGAAATCAACTTACGCATTCATCATCGTTCTTCCTTACCAGGCAATGAGTGCCTGTAGGTGTGCACAGCAGGTACTTGAATACTCGAGGAATAGAAGAAGAAAGGCAGGGGGAGAGCCTGGCCCCCAAGGGGGCAGGGGCCCCATCACTTACCCCCCTGGGGGGCGCAGAGCCATGTGGGTGCCATCCCGAAGCAGGACACCACTGCTCCCATCTGACAGCTGGTAGCCAAAGCCATACTTGCTGGAATAATCCACCCACTTGGGGGCCCAGAGGATGGACCGCTGCTCTCTTGGGGGTTCCTGCATGGCTGGGCACAAAACCAAGGTGAACTGAGTGGGGGTCCTGGTGGGGCCTGGGTAGAGGGATGGCAGGTGCACAGGAGATGTCGAGAAAGGTCCAGAAAAGAGAAAACCAACTCTTTCCTTGTTGGGGGAGGACTGGGACATGGGGATCACTCACTGCCTCTGGAAATGAGTAATCCTGAAATGCTTGTAACGCCCAAAATACTGTCAGGCTTTACTCGATCTGATTAAAAATATTTGTATTAAAAATAAAAATCGCTCACTGCCATGTGGGATGCTGTATCAGCTCCTGGGGGAGGCAAAGAGTCATTAGTGGGAAAACAGGACATCCAGTGGCCGGGCGCAGGTGGGACTCCGTGCTGTCGTGGTGGCTTCTCTGAAAAGTTACCTTAAATTCTCTTTTACTGTTTATTTAAAACGTTGAAATAAAAGTGGGCTCCAGATGATTAAAGACAAGCTTAAAGCCTGGGGTTTTCTTGTGCTACACAGTCAGGGGAGGCTGAACAAAAAAGCAAAATGGGTCCCACAAAAAGAAAAGGCTTGGGGCTCCCTCTGCAAGCAGGGCAGTGTCTCTCTCCAAATGGGGCAGGACACAGGGGTCACGGGGGTCAAGGAGAGGAAGGGGAAGAGGGCTTGGGAATCAGGGATGCTGGGGCATGGGAAGGGGGCCCATCTCGGGGCGTGGCTCTGACATGGGTTCAGGGTTGGTGAATGTCTGATGTCTCATTCCCTTCCTCAGCTTCTCTCAGTCCCCTCTCCGGTACTCAGATAGGACTGCATTACAAGTTATAGAGACTCAGACCCTGAAAAGACAGGGATGCCCCCCAGAGCCCTCCTCAACATGTCACTGAAAATAAACAGTCATCCTAAATAAAATCCATATAAAGAGGTCTCAGGAAGTTCTAGACATCTCACACAAGTTTAGCTGGCACTATCATCAGCTTCCTTCTGCAGGGAAGGAAACTGAGGCACAGAGGGTTAAGTGACTTGCTTGAAGTCATTGTGTCCTGAAGACTCCCTTAAACTTGTCCCCCCGACCCCCGTGGAGCTCCAGAAATACCCCCAGGGGGGCCTGGATGGACACAGGGTATTTTCCCTCAGAGATCAAGAGACAGAGTGGCCACATCTACCCGCAGTGTGGCTCAGTTAGCTGGGCGTCATCCTGCAAAGCAAAAGGTCACTGGTTTGATTCCCAGTCAGGGCACATGCCTGAGTTGTGGGTTTGGTCACCAGTCAGGGCATGTGTGAGGCAACTGATCAATGTTTCTCTCCCTGTCTCCCTCTCCCCCTTCCCGTCTCTTTAAAAATTAATAAATAGAATATTTTTAAAAATAGGGTTTATTTTTTTAGGCTGTGCTCCTACCTGGCGGTCCGGGATCCAGGCAGAGCTGTAGGTTTCTAATGGCCTCTTCCACCTCTTGTGCTGAGCTCCTCTCAGGCCCTGGGGAGAGAGATCTATGTGGGATCAGGGAGAGAATAAAACAGGGGACAGGCCTAGGCCCCGCTATGAAGGACCTCTTCAACCAGCCCTGCCCCAAACTCCCGCATCCAGGAAAATCTTGTTTTAAAGCCAGAAGGAGTCCAGACATGACTCCCATTTTACAGGTGGGAAAGTTGAAGCCAGGACAGGGCACTGGCAAGGCACTGTCTTTGTCCCCTGCCTCTGTCCCCTGCCTCGATGACCCTCATTCCCAACCCACAGCCCCCACCTAGGATAGATAGTCGGCTCACCAGCTGGGTCATTCTGGAGGGTCCCTTGGGTGAGCAGGCAGACAGGGGCCTCAGGCTGGGGAGCCCCTCTCTCTAACAGGAGATCCTGGGGAGGGAGCAGCAAGAATGAGGGACACCCCAGCCCCCGGGGGGAGGCCTGAGGTGGGTGAATGGCCCCAGCCTCCCTAATATGAAGACCCCCAAGTTCTTTCTCTGCTCAGTCTTGCTGCGGGGGCGCCCTTCTTGTGTCCCCCTGACCCCGAGCCCTCACCTCAATGCCCAACTCCATGGAGTCAGGGTCTGGACCATCTTCTCCTGGACATGAGGCCTCACCGGGAGTAAGGGGGCCTGAGGGAGGCATGGGATTTTGGGGACGGCAGAACCTGGCCCCATGCTGGGGGAGGCACTGGCCGCCCGTATCCACCTCTGCCGTGGATGTGAGTTCAGTGCAGGTGGGAAGCGTGACAAGCGTGTGAGGTACAGAACAGGCATCGGGCAGGCGGGGCAGGTGAGGGGTGGGCAGGGGTGATACTCACAGGACAGCTGGCACTGGCTCAGCAGCAGCTGGCCCACCTTCTGGAAAAGCCTGCCCAGAGGCTGGGGAATGGCAAAGATGGGTGGGCTGTAGCAGGAGTGGGGTGGCAGCCGGTCTGGAGTGAAACCCTTCAGAGTGGGGCACCGGGGGTCAGCACCCCACTGATTGCCTCAGCCACCTGGGGTCCTCACCCTTCCTGGGCCTCCGCTGAGAAGGACCCAGGCCTCCAGCCCCCAGGGTGGCACCATCTGCTGGATACCACACACCTGTGTGAAGAAGTTGTCCTGCAGCAGGTGGTCCAGGCTGGGCCGCTCGGCCGGGTTGGGTGCCAGCAGGCGGGCGATGAGGTGACAGGCATTGGGTGACAGGTGGGTAGGCTCAGGATAACGGCCGGCTAGGATATTTTGATACATCTCTGACAGGGGAGCCGCCTCGAAGGGAGGGGAGCCAGTCAGCACCATGTACCTGGGAGAGGTGGGGGGCAAGAACCTGGGTGCCTGCTTGCACCTGTCCTGGGCTGGTCCAGAGTTGGCTCACGCCTACCTGTGCACACCTGGCCAAACCTACCCACACTTCCCTACTCTGTAGATGCTTCCCATCCATCCGTGTTCCCATATCTACCCTTCATCCCCTCCCACCTGGCCATTCCTGTCTGCTCAGTAGACACCAGTATCTGCAGACACCAGCTTATACCTGTACATGCCTGAACGTACCTGTCCAACTTTCTTTAATGCATGCTCACACCTGTTCCACTCCTGTACGTACTTATGCTGTATACATGCCCTCATCTGCCTGTGCACCTAACACCTGCACACACCTGTCCACACATCTGTGCACACTCAAACCTGACCTCCGTTGCACATAATCCCCCCATTTCCCTATTTACACTTGCGTGCTCAAATGGTGGCTCGTAGACACTCCTCCCATCTGTCCCATGTCTGCACATGTCTGTTCGCACCTGTCATGAATATGCTCACATGTGCCCATACCCCACTGAACCCCCCCTGTACTCACTTATACCCATCCTTGCCTCCTTGCGTGCTCCCACCTACCCAGACCTGGCACCACCGGTGCAATCCTGCCCCGCTTTCCCAGGCCCAGGCTCCCAGGGCCCCACTCACATGATGCAGCCCAGGGCCCAGATGTCTGACTGGCAGGAGTGCCCATTCCTGGAGACAACCTCTGGGGCCAGGAAATTTGGAGTCCCACAGAGCACTCTGGAAAGGGATAATGGGGGGCTCAGGAAGGCTGGGGCCCCCATGCCAGACCAGGTTCACTTGTGCCCACCCCAAGAGACTGCTCCGAGCCTCCACCCTTACCTGTGGCATCGGCCCCCTGGCCCCACCCTGGCAGCCAGCCCCAGGTCCCCGATCTTCACCTCCATCTTCTTGTTCAGGAAAAAGTTACCTGCCCATGGGGTATGGGAAGAGTCATGGGCATAAGAGGGGGATCCAAGTCCCAGCTCCCATGGCCCCCACAGCTGCCCTTCCTACACTCACTGAGCTTTAGGTCTCGGTGCACAATATGCTGCTGGTGCAGGTAGCGCAGGCCGCTGACCAGGCCCCGCAGGTAGTACCGCACCTCAGGTTCCGTCAGAGTCTGCCGCACCTCCAGCACGTGGGCCAAAGACTGCAGGTGACCCCGCAGGCCACAGCACCAGCACCAAGGAGACACAGATGAGCTCAAGTGCACTTAAGTGGGCAAAATGAGTGCAAGCAGTCTATGAAGGAACCACTAAGTTCAACTGGGGGCATAGGGCATGGCAAAGTACGAGAGGAACACAGGTGAGCACAGGTGTGCTCAGGTAAGCCCAGGCACTGCAGATGAATATGAAATAAGCTTGGTGACCACAGAATAAACTGGGCACAAATACATAGGGGAGCCTAGATGAGACAAGAGAGCCTAGGATGAGCACAGATGGGTCTGGCCTGGGTAAAGGTAGAAACAGGTAAGTGCGGACAGAACACAGAGGTGAATGCACATGAGCACAGCTGACATGCGGGTGTGCAGACTCCCTCTCTGCCCCTCCCCTGGGGCACCTGGCGGCTGCAGTACTCCAGCACCATGTACACATGGTCACGGTCAGCGAAGTGTCCATGGAAGGCCACAATGTTGCGGTGTCGCAGGCGGCTGTGCAGGGCGATCTCTCGCTCCACCTGCAGGCACAGCCCTCTGTGTATACACCCTGCATGCAGTAGTCATGCCAACGGGCATCCACGCCGCCCTCAAGGGCAGGGACCTTTTTGGGACCCCTCTGTGGGCGTGGAGACCCTGGGCACTGACGGGGGTGCCCTACCTTCCCACAGGGGCGCAGACCCCTGGCTCCAGCCCCACCACGCGGCACCACCTTGAGTGCAAACACGGTGCTTGTAGATAAGTCGGTCAGCTTATAGCAGCGGCTGAAGGCACCCTTAAGGGAGGGAATTCACAAGCTCAGTGGACAGGTGTGCACAAGTATGTGGACAGGTGGCCAGGCCACTTCAAATGCACACGCCTGAGACTCACAAACACACAGCTCACACCCTTTTACCTGGACACGCAATGAAACGTCTGGGAACAAACACATGGACACATCAACTCAGACAGACACATCCATACCAGGCACAGAAAGCAGAGAGATGTGTAACACATTCAGGCACACACACTCCTGGAGACAGCACAACAGGGTTTAGAGAAAGGCACAAGACCCATTACACACTCAGTGGTAGCACACCCACGCTCCTGGACAACACACAGCCCGCCAGTTAGCGGTTCCCGCCACACAATGCACGCCCTACAGCGGGCTCACCACAGACCAGGCATTCAGCCCAACGCCAGACCCCAAAACTCGCGCGGATACACAACACACGCAGAGATAAAGCCCGGGGAACGGTCGGCAAACAAGCTGGACGCACATCGGCTCCGCTGCACTCAGGATCGCGCGTGCACAGCCCGCCCTGACCCGCCGGGACCCCCGCCCCGCGGGGACTTGCGCCTGGCCCGGCCTTGCCCCTTGTACCGAAGTCGGGGTACCGGGGTCCCCACCTTGCCAATCAGTTTCCCGCGCTTGTAGACGCGCCCTGAGCCCGGATCGCGCAGAAAAGGGGAGACCAGCGGGCGGCAACTGCCCCGCCGCCGCGACCTGGACTCCATCCCGGGCGGGGGGGGGCCTGCCCGGAGCAGGGCTCGGACACTGGCGCAGCCTCCCACGACCACCGCACCGCGCCGCGCAGCGCCGCTACTCTGGGGGCCGCGCTGCCAGGGGCGCGTCTCATTGGCTGAGGGGGAAAAGGGGAGAGGGCGGAGTCCCAAAGCTTGGGGGCTGGTCCTCAATCGCAGGGGAGGGGGCGGATGTGTGGGAGGAGTGTGGGAGTGCGTGGATGCCCCACTGGCAGGGTTCGCTCCCCGCGCGCCAACCCGGTGCGCTCAACCTGGCTTTTTCAATCCTGCGCCTCCCGCCGAGCTGCCAACTGTCAACGCGCAGTTTCACTGAACCACTGAACCAGAAACTGAGTCCCAAAGGAATTGTCTCATTCTCTAGGAGGCCTCCCCAGGATAGGTGGGTGGTGGTGGGGTTTGGTGGGCTCTCCCCCTAGTGCGCTTGAGAAGCGAATCTAGTAGCTCTGAATGTCTATGACTAGGTCTTTTCTGCGGGTGAGTCGCCAGCGCCCCCGTGACCCTGTGGGGCTTGATTACGTGGGCCCTGGGGGACACAGCAGGAGTCAGAGGCTGAGAAAGAAGTCCAGTATCTCTGGGGCTGAGGCTGGTGGGGAGAGGAGTGAGGCCTGGGGCAGGGACCCAGAGGGGGAATGGCTCCGCGTTGGGAGGTGTCACTTATGAAGGACACTTGACAGTGAGAAGGGACCAGTGGGTGGACACTGGGATTTATGATCCCCAGCAGAGGCTGACAAGGAGAGGCTGTCAGGTGGGAAGACAAGGGGGCAGACTCGGGCCCTGCGGGGGCATCTCTGAGCTTTGGCCCAGGTTCAGTCCCAGGCACGTTCCATGCCTTCTCCCATTTCACCATTACACTAACCTTGAAATACAGAAAACGGCCTGTCCCCATTTTACAGGTGAGCACGCTGAGGCCCAGGGAGGTTAGGTTGCTTACCCAGCCAGTGCTGTGTTTGAATTTGGGCTACTGCCTCTGGCCGCCTGGGGATTAATCCCCAAATGTTACATAATACAATGAATGGGGAGGGATTAGCAGGCCCCAGTAGGCTGGAATCAGGCCTAGGAATTTTCCAGAGACCAGATTTCGGAGTCTGGCCCAGGCATCCCCCCAGGCCTCCTGGGAGGGAAGGCAGAGCCTAAACGCTGGAGCAGATGGAGAAGACCACTGAATCTCCAGAAGGTTCTTGGGGGTAAGAGAATCCGAAGTTCCTGGCCATGTGCCACACAGCCTGCCTGTCAGCTGGACCCCTCTGTACAGACACCAGTCTACCCCAACTCCCTGCTGCCCGCTGGGTATTCCTGGCTGCACCTCCACCACAGCACTGGGGAGACCTCCCTTCCCAGCCTGCACCCCCCTGAGCAGGGACCTCCCTCCCCTAGAAGTCTAGAATGTAAAAACCTAGAATAAAGTGAAAAACATAGCTGTTCACAGCAGTACGATTCACAACAGCCAAAAAGGAAACAACTTGGATGTCCATAAATGGCTAAAATGCAGCTCACCCACACACTGGAATATTATTCAGCCTTAAAAAGGAAGGAAACTCTGACACCTGCTACAATGTAGATGAACTTTGAGGATATTCTGCTGAGAGAAGTAAGCCAGATGCAGAAGGATAAATACTGTGTAATTCCGCTCATATAAGGTCCCTAGAAGAGTCAAATCACAGAGACAGAAGGTAGATGGTGGGTGATGGGCTGGGGGAGGGGGAGGAAAGGAAGTTGGCGTTTGATGGAGACAGAGTGTCATTTTGGGAAGATAAGAAAGTTCTAGAGATGGATGGCAGTGATAATTGCACAACGATGTGAATGTACTTACTGCCCCTGAGCTGTGCACTTAAAAATGGTTAAAATGGCAAACTTATGCTATGTGTCATAACATACGCCATTTTGTCACAATAAAAAAAGGAAAAACTAGAATCCCCACTCTACTCCCCCAAAAACACAACCTTAGGGGACTTATTAAACCCCCCATTTTAAAGATGAGCAAACTGAGGCACAGTTTGGGTGCTGATCACAGTTTTGCAAACGGGGCTGCCTGGTCTCCCATGCTGACCCATGTCCCAGGTTCCCCAAGCCAGATGGTGACCAGCCAGGGCCCCAGCCTGGCCGCCCGTCCCCTGAATCCCTACACCCCAGGCCACAGCTTCACTTCCCCTCCATTCTGTTTCCTCACTGACCTGAGATAACTCCCCAGACTCAGCAGATTTCCCTGGAGAAGTGCAGGAAGCTTTGCTCAAAATACCTGCTGCAGGTGAGGGGGCAGCTGCTGAGACAGCGCTGGGCAGCCAGACTCCTGGAGGTCTCCCTAGGGAGGCTAAGGGGCTTGGCATGGGGCCAGCCTGGGCACTGTCATCTTCTCCCAGGTGCCAGGACGGGAGCACTCAGGCGGACGTGACTCACCCTGGCTCCAGGTATCTCTCTGGACTCCTAGCCTTTGAACCGCAGTGGGCTCCCTCGTGGCTGTACTCAGGAGGCTGGCCTCCGGGGACAGGGCCTTGTGAGCAGAGTCAGCAGGGGGAACCCTGCCTCTGTGCTTCAGAAACCCCGTGACTGCAGCAGGACACTGCTTTGAGACCGGCTCAGCGTTGGTGGGGGGGGGGGGGGACTTTGCTTCCACTGGTCCAGGGTCAGACCTTGTCCTTGCCTCTCCCAGCCTCCAAGCGTCCACTGTTGTTGGATCCTTCTAGAAGCACCACCTTCTATGGCCCTCCAAGGTCATCTCCATCTCAGGGTCCTTAACTTAATCCATCTGCAAAGTCCCCTCTGCCACATGAGGCGACATAGCTACAGGTCTGTTTGGGGAAGAGACATTATACTACTGACAACAGAGGGTAGACAGAAATTTTGTAGTGTCTTTGCAACTTTCTGTAAATCTAAAATGATTCCAAAATTATAATTTTATTTAAAAGAAAGAACAAGAATTAGGAGATCATTATAAGAAATTCAAGTAAAACCTATAAGGCAGTAACTCAAAGTCAATTATAACCCTCGCCCCAAGTTCATCGTGGCCAACACTAGGGGTGTATCCTTCAATTTCCTGTCTGAGTTTATGGTAACATGCACGCTTGTTTTATAAAAATGTCATCACATTGTGCATGATTTTTCTAATATTTTCCACCCAACAGCGTACCTTAGATGACTTGCCATTTCTGGCTGTTCCATGTTCCTCAGCCTCCAAGACACATGAGACTTCTGCCTCTCTCCAGCCTCAAAGCCGATGTCCTTGCTCACTGCGCTCCGGCCGCAAAGTCCTCCCTTGGGCCTGGGCCTCACCTTCGCACATGCTGTTCCTCTGCTGAGAACACCCTCTTCCTCACACCCTCTGCCACCCAGTTCCCCCTCATCCACCAGGTTCTGCCTGGAGCATCCCCACTTCAGGCAAGTCCCCCCGTACCCTCACCCACAAAAGGAGCCGAGGGTACCCATTCAGGTGTGGCTATGAAGTTGTCCCAGGACCCCTGAGTCTCACTGAGTGTGACTTCACCCCTCTGTACCTTAGTGTCCCACCCCATAAAGTAGGGGTGAGGAATGTCACATCAGATATGAGAGTCTTCAAGGCAGCGGCAACTCACAGTAGGTGAGCTCAGTCACTGGGTCAGTGGCACGAGAAGAAGGACCTGTATGGAATGAGGGTGATACAAAGGACACTCCCCATTAGCGGAGACCTCTTGATTAGAAGCCACAGAAACCCAAAGTTGCTAAAGTGAAAAATACTGGGTTTACGGCTTTGGGCATGGCTCGATCCAAGGACTCAAACAACTGTCTCAGAAACCTGGCTCTTTCTGTTTCCTGCCTCTTAAATGCTTAAAGTGGCTCTTTCCATGTGGCAATCACAGCTCACATGGGTGACCTTGGCCGTGGTAGGTCCCAATTTCTGTTCTATCCATGCTCATACTCAGGGACATCTGGGAAGCTCCAGATACCTTAGATTGTGGAGCAAGAGTGGCAGGACCTCTTCCATCCAGTCAACTCAGAGGGCTGAAGTGTCCTGGGGCCATATGGCCAGGATCCACGGATCACAGGTGGCACAGGGAATTAGAGGAGGGGGCATGAGGAGACCATCGGATCTACTCACAGGCATTTCCTAACCCCCAAGGAGGCCATGAGGCCACAGACCTCAGAGGGAGCAGTCCAGCTGACCCGCCTCTGCCATGACCCGCATGCACTCGCCTGATCCTGTCCTGGCCCTGCCTCCAGAAGGGGGTCTGGGCTGGAACTCAGGATGGGGAATCCAGCTGACCCTGGGCCAGGGTTCAGGCCTGGGCACAGGGTAGGGGGCTGAGATGCCACTGGACCTGGAGCCTCTGAACCTCACAACCACTCTCTCCACCTGCACCAGGTATTTTGAGCCACACTCTGGGCATTGTCCTCTGGAATCTACTGAATCCAACTGGGTTATGTTCAGAGGAGAGAGGTAGAGCCACAGGGAAGACAAAGACGGGGAAGTAGGCCCAGGACTCCACACCTTCACCCCATCCCCACCTGGTGATTCCACAAGAACTAGGAACCCCATGAAGGGTGCAGTGCCTGCTGTATTCACTTTCTACAGGACTCAGTGGATGCTAAATACACTTGCTATAGATAGAGTACAATGTCTGCTCCAGACATTCTCTGCAAAAAGTAACTCCTGTGAACCCTCCTTGCATGGTGCACTGATTTCTACAGGAATGCACTCTTCTACAGGATACAGTGACTGTTGTAGGCAATCTTTGGAAGGCTCAATGTCTCCTACCTGTAGGGCACAGTACCTACTGTCTACACTACCTGCAGGGCAAAGCGTATGCTGCGTACATTTCTATAGGATGCAGTTCCTGCTGAATACAGTCTCTACAGAACATAACACCTGCTGTGTATGCTCCATGCAGAATATAGTGCCTACTGTATGCACTTTTTGCAGGGCACAATGCCCTCTGTATGCACACCCTGCATGGCACTGTGCCTGGGGTTTGGGGAATGAGGCACCTCTAAGGGGGATGCAATTGTCCATTTTGTGACATCCCTGGACCAAGCCCGATTTATTTCTGATGACCCACCAGGCCCCAGTCCATAGCTTTGTACATAATCAGCGCTCAGAAGAGGATGCCTGCTTTCTCCATCCCCCCTCCCTCTGCTGCCATCCTCTCTCCAGCCTTGTCCTAGCAGGCTTAACCTCATCGAGGTCATGACTGCCTCCATCAATGACAATCCACTTCGGTCCACTGGTCCACATCCTCATCTTGCCCACACAGGCCATACTGCCCTCCTCCCAGAAGCCCTGCGTGATCTCTGGGACTCTGCACTCACCTCTTCTCCCCCTGCCCTTTTCCATCCACACTCATGTCCTGTGACCTCATCCATGACACTAAACAACCCCATGTGCCGAGGACACCCACGTGTCCACCTCCACCTAGACCTGACCCCTGGACTCCCAGCCTCTCCTGGTGACCCACAGCCACCTCACCCTAGAGCGGTTCAGAAGTGACTGCTGAGTCTGTCCTCACCCACCTGCCTGCCCTCCTCAGTAAATGGGGCACCTCCCTTCACCAGCCACTCAGGCCAAGTTCCTGCCTCACAGTCTTCCCAACACTTCCCCCATGGGATCCATCAAAAACTCCTGCAGACTCTGCTCCCAAACAGCTGGGAACCACCCACTGCTCTCACCTCCTCCCACGCCCCAGTTTAGCCCCTGCCCAGAACACCCGATGCTGCCTCTCACTGCATTCCTGGCCCCCACTTTTGCCCCCACAGCAGCCAGGGATGGCTTTTCCAAAGCTAGAGCACCCTCTTCCACTTCCCATGGCTCCTTCCTGGATCTCTGACCTCATCCCCTCCCCCCACTCAGGCCACTTGCTCCACCTACTCCATCTCCTGACTCTTTATACCCTCTTAACATGCTGTGCCCTCTCCCTGGGCCGCCCTCCCTGCCGCCTGCTGTGGCAATCATCTCCCCAGTGAGGACCTTCCTGACGTTTCTCCCATCTGCAGAGGGCTTGGGCTCTTTCCTCTGAGCACCTGACCACAACGTTAGATTATACCTGCCCAGGGGCTGCCTTCCTCCCTCACTAGCCTGACTGGCTGGGTTTTTCACCCTTGTATTGGCACATGTTGATAGTACGTTCTCAATAAATGTTGAAGAAATGAATGCCATTGGGTGGCTCTGTTCTGAGCTGCTCTCGGTTGGAGTGCAGACAGATCTGGACCTGCAACCTCTTTCTCCCTGTGGTCTGAGCTGGGAGACCTATGGTAAGCTTCCAGGAGGAGGAGGAACTCAAGCTGAGCCTGGCTGAGCCTGAGGGCAGAGGAGCAGTCCACCCATCGCCTCCTTAGTGCCGCATCTCCTCAACCCGCCTACCAAGGAGCACTTCGGGTGACAGTGAGGGAGGGGTGAGCAGAGGACGCCTGCTGCGTCCCTGTGTAGGCGGGGGGACTGGGCGGCGACCGGCTGGAAAGGGTGCGGTGGTGAGTCCTGGGGTAATCCTGATCCCAGTCCACGCAAAGAGCTGGAGTCGAGCTGGAAGAGTCGCGGTGGTCCCCTTGCCCAATCGGGGAAATTGAGGTAGGAGAGGGTAGGGCCACGGCCACGCAGAATTGAGACCTCTGGACTCGAGTCTGGCCCCAGAGCTGCTCACAGTCCGGGGGCCTGGCAGGGAGGGCAGGAGGCGGGGTGGGGCGCGTCCTCTGGTGACAGCAGCGCCCGGAAATGCGCCTGCCGGGAGTGGGCTCTCCGCCCCTTACGCCCAACTCGGGGTTGAGCTTTCCCCCAGTGCGCTGGAGGCCCTGTCCTTGGTTGTGGCCGGGACCTGAAGCGGAAACCCCAGGATCGAAACTCAGGCACGCGTGTTTCTGAGTAGGCTGACTCTGAGGGAAGGACCAGAGAAGGGGATAGTGGCTGGGAAAGGAGACCCTCGCGGAGACGCGATCTGGGCGTCGGTGGAGAGGGAGCAGCGCCCCGGACTCCCGGAACCGGGGCAGGGCGACCTCGGTTCTCCCACATTCCCAGGCCCTGAGCGCGGCGCCCGGAATAGCAGCCCCGGGGTGGGGTTAAGGACGTCCAGTCCCCTCGCGGTTCTCCCGCCCTGGGCTTTCCAAGGTCACCGGGACATGGACTCTCAGACACCAGACCGCAGTTCTGGGGTGCCGGGATCCGCGCGAAGTAGTCTCCTGCTGCAGATCCGCTCGGAAGCGCTCCTCCACGGCCGCGCGAGGGCGCAAGGGGCCGCTGCCCCTCTGGACCCCGACCTGGGCGCGCCCTGGGAGGCCGGGTGGAAGGGGCCGCCCTGGGCTCCCCTCACCCCTCCCCGCGGGCGCCGCCGCTTCGTCTCACCCTGGGGCCGTCCAGAGAGCCAGGACGCACCGCTAGAGCTCTAAGTAGCCGGTAAACCCCTTTTCCTGTCCACTCACTATCCGATCCCGCTTCTCCTCCCCCTCCCTGGGTCCAGTAGGGCTGTGGAGGGATGGGGATAGGGGGACGGTGAGGCAGCAATCCCCCAGGGAGAGAGAAAGCTCATCCTCACCTCTTCCCGGGGAAACTGAGGCCCAGAGGCATGGCTTGCCCTGAGATCGCACTCACAGGAGTTCAGCCAAAAGCGGGTGTAAGTGTCCTGCTCTTTGAGAAAGGGGGCTCTGGGGAGTGGGAGGGTGGTCCTTCTAGCCCATTACTTTCCATCGCCTAGATTCCCACCTCATAGCCAGCACTGAGTCAGGAGCAGGTGTCAGAAGGCCAAGCCACCTCCCCTATCTTTGCTTTTCCCTCCAAACTTCCTGCTTTGTGGGCCAGCCAGGGTCCTGGGTTCAGAGAGGGGCTGAGGTGCACCTGGCAGCACAGATCTGGTCAGAGAGAGGAACCTCAGCTGGTGGTCTTCCAGGTTTTCAGCACCTGGAGCCACCTCAGCACCAGACCCCTGATGCCCCAGGTCCAAGTGTCAGAGCCAGGAGGGCCTGAGATACAGGGAAACTGAGGCTCAAGAGGGGCTATGGATCCAGCAGGGCCCAGCCTTCCCCTCCCAGTGCCCAGGAGCTTAGGGGCAGGAGGACTCCAGCTTGTCCTGCGTGTCCTTTGGGCGCTGCTGACTGCTGGGCTCCCTGGCTCTGGCCCAGATAAGGACTCGTGAGGTTGCCACTTCCCTCCTCCTTTCTCTGCCAATGTCATGGTCACGCAGAGGGTGTGGATGGCAAGTGGCTTTATTTTTCTCCTTACAGATGGGAAAACTGAGGCCTGGGTAGGCAGAGTTGCCAGCCCAGCCTTCCCACCCCAGCTGTCTCCCTCTTTCCCATGTCATCCTCATCAGGGGCCCCTTTCCCTTCACAGACCACCCTGGTGCTTCATTCCACACCCTCTGCTCATGAGATCATGAGGCGCTGGCTGGCCCAGGGTCAGGTGACCCCTCCTTGCCCCTCCCCAGTCCAGGGATTCCCTGCTGCCAAGGGCCTGGGAGCAGAGGGGGCCCTGGAGGGATCTGGTCCCTGACCCAGCCCCCATTGGCTGCACCCTCTGCAAGGTCTCAGAGTCCTGGACTGACCCCAGATGGTTCCCACTGCACAGATGGGGCAACTGAGGCCCAGGGAAGCGGAGTGGCTGGCCCCTGGCCACACAGGAAGGTAGAAGCAATGATGGTGAAGAGTGGTGCGGGGCGCTGACCCTAGAGACACTTGTGCACTGTCCTGGAATGATTTGTTCTGTCATTGGACACTGATTGAGCACCTACATGTGCATCATAAGATAATAAACAAATAATAATAATTAATAATAATAATAACTCTTCGAGCTCTTTATCTCCATTCCAGGCTCTGTGCCTCCTATTTTTCTTCCCTGATCCAAAGGACCCCTCAAAACTTTCCTGCAAGGGGGGCTGTATTTTTCAGAGATGAGAAGGGAGGCTCAGAGAGGTTAAGTTACTGCCCCAAATCACACAGTCAGGGCAGAGCTGGGGTTCAATCCCTGGCCTGCTGATACCTTTATTGCAGCACCATTCTCTGCTCCCCCAGACTCCACCCCCTATGGAAACTCCTGCTCCTGCTGTGGACCCTCCTGAACTGTGGTTTGGGGGGCAGTGCTCAGGTAAGGGAAGACATAACCCCAGGGGTATTGGGCACAGGGACTCGAGCCATGTGGGTGGTGCCAGCCTCCCTTTCAGGCTGACCATGCTTCTCTCTCTCCAAGTAGGGGCTGGGAGAGTGGGCGCCATGGGGTTCCTGGAGCCGCTGTTCCAGCTCCTGTGGGCAGGGGCTCTCTGTGCGCAGCCGGCGCTGCATCCGGTGAGCAATAAGCAGGATATATCATCTGAACATGTTTGAAGGGGTTCCTGCCCCTCCTCTCCTGCCAGCCAGGCCTAGCCGCTGACCACACCCTTGGCCTGCCCACACATGCTGTGCCTTTTAATCCCACTGATCCACCTGGAATGTGGGTAGGGTTGGGGGGTGGGGAGTGTGTGTGTGGAGGGTATGCAGGCAGGCTGTGGGGAGGGGGCTACCGGGGATCCTGACCATACTCTAGCCACCCTGCTCCTCATAGATTTCCCAGGGAAGAGGTGTGCTGGGGGGACACCCATGAGTACCGTCTCTGCCAGTTACCAGTAAGTTTTGTCCGTCTCCCATACCCTCGAGTCTGTCCTGGAGCCCTCCTGCTTCCCCCTCATGGCCTCAAATATGTTTGCCACCCTGCCAGCTCCTCTGGGCTTCCCTGAGGCTGTCTCAGCCTCTGGCCCACCTATCTCTGTCCCCAGGACTGTCCCCCAGGGGCCACGGCCTTCCGAGACATCCAGTGTGCTCTCTACAATGGCCAACCTGTCCTGGGCCTCCAGAAGACTTACCAATGGGTGCCCTTCTATGGTGGTGAGTAGCCTGCCCTCCTGTTGGTCCGGAGGGAACAACTCAGAGCTGGCAGGGAGAGATGGCTGCTAAGAAGGAAAGGGGACTTCGAGGGTAGTAAGGAGAAGTAGGCATAGGCACTGAGGCTTTGAAGCATATGTAAGAGTTGGTGAAGTGAAGGGGGAAAAAGCACATGTGAGGTGTAAAGCAGAGGCAGAGGGAGGCAAGGTCTATTCTGTACAGGGTTGAACACCAGGCTGAAAATTTACTCAGAGCTGTATCCAGAGGCCAACAGTTCTCAAACTTATGCCAGTAGCAGGAAATGTAGCCTGTATTGAGCTGAAAATAGCAAGTTATATAACTGTGTGCCCGAGGCAGTGTGCCTCCAGGTTTAAGGAAGACAGGCAGCTTTAGATGCCAAGATGGGAGCAGACACAGATAAGAAAAGCCTAGAATGGAGAAAAGTCCTCCATCTGTAACCTCATGTATGTTTGTTTGTTTGTTTGTTTGTTTTTTCTTTGCTCTAAGAATTGGCCCGCCAGGGCCAGCCCAGGCTCCATTCCAGGCAGGGTCAGCCAAGCGCAGGGAGGTGGGAGCTTGAGTGGGAGGAGCAGGAATCAGGGTTATGTGCCCGCATTTGTGAGTGGACTGCCCATTGTCCCCCCTGCCAGCCAGAGGGCGAAACTGAGTACCAGGGAGGGCCAAAGATACACCCCGGCTACATGCGACCCAGTCAGCACTGAACATTTTTTACTGGCCAACTACTGGGTGCAGTTCTGCTCAGCGCTGAGCCTAGAAATGTGTCTGGAAAATAGTAGCTGTTCAATGAGTATTTGTGGAATGAATGAATGCATGCATGCATGCATGAAGGCCCAAGATACTTGCCTGGGAGAGTCCCAGAGAGCAAGTTCAGTCCTGGCTCTGCTTCAATTTTGATGTGTGGTATTGGCTGAAACTCTGGGCCTCATCTGCCTGAGAGGATGGATTTCTGGGGGAACCTGGAAGGAAGAGGGCTGAAACTGGGACAGAAGACCTCTGGTTCACTCTCTCCTTCTGACCCCAGCGCCCAACCAGTGCGACCTCAACTGCCTGGCCCTAGGGCATGCCTTCTACCATAGCTTTGGCCGCGTCCTGGACGGCACTCCCTGCAGCCCGGGTAGCCACGGACTCTGCGTGGGGGGACGCTGCCTCGTAAGGACTCGCCCTCCAGGCCCCGTCCACCTCCCATTGAGGCTCCGCCCTCAAACCTCATTTATTTAGTTCCAGGCCCCGTCCTCCCTCCTAGCGGAGTCCCCACCGGGCCCCGCCCCCATAGGCTCCACCCCAAGCTTCTCTCCAGAGCTCGCCCTTTTACTTTCAGGTCCCGCCCAGGCCCCACTCCATCTGTTCGAGTCCCTCCACCTTCTGCAGGCCGCGCTCTTCCTTAAGCCCCACTTCAGGCTTCTACCTCTGGGCCCAGCCTGTTACTCCCAGATCCCATTCTTTTATTTCAGGCGTGGGCCCACCCTCGTCTCTAGGTCCCGCCTCCTAATTATCAGAGCCCCGCCCCCTGCCACTACCCCCTTGCTGAGGCCCCGGGTGGGGTGGGGGGCTCTCCATGACGTGTGTCCTTCCCACCCCTTTAGAGCGCCGGCTGTGACGGTTTAATGGGTTCAAACGCCCGCGAGGAT
Organism: Pteronotus mesoamericanus; assembly: GCF_021234165.1. Classification (NCBI taxonomy): domain Eukaryota; kingdom Metazoa; phylum Chordata; class Mammalia; order Chiroptera; family Mormoopidae; genus Pteronotus; species Pteronotus mesoamericanus. The sequence continues at coordinate 1,108,666 of NW_026555047.1, forward strand.
CATTGCGGTCGCTGCGGCGGCGCCAACGACTCGTGCCTCTTCGTGCAGCGCGTGTTCCGTGACGCCGGTGACCATTTGTTCCGTCCTCTCTACTCTTCTATAGCGAGCCCTTTAAGAAGTTGTAGGCACGGAAGTGAAGTCCCGTGCTGATTGGGCAGTCTGCGGCCGACCCCTCTTGTTCATCATTCTGATTGGTTAATGAGAGATTGTCCCGCCCTGACCAGAACTGATGGGATTCTAACTCTTTGGCTGCTTCCCTTAAACTATAATAATCGTTAACTCCAAACGTTTACGGAGTGCTTTGGGGATACCAGGACCAAGACTAGCCTCCTTAGTTGTAGCACTTCACTTAATTCTCAAAGCATCCTTCATACACCCCTCCCGCACCCCAACACCCTCTTTCCCTCCTGCCCAGGGACCTTCGCCGGGTACTGGAATGTGACCCTGATCCCCGAGGGCGCCAGACACATCTACGCCGCCCATCGGAGCCGCAACCATTTGGGTATCGCAGAATCCGAGGGGGGAGGTGCCCTGCTGGCCGCCCGGATGCAGCCGGAAGACTGAGGCCGGAGGAGCGGGACGCCAGGCTCGGGAGGTGGGAGGGGTGGGTTCCGGAGAGCCCGGGTTGACCCTTCCCTTGCAGCGCTGGTTGGGGGCGACGGGCGCTACGTGCTCAACGGCAACTGGGAGGTCAGCCCGGCCGGGACCTACGAGGTAGCTGGCACCCGCGTGGTCTACACCCGTGCCACAGGGCCAGAGGAGACGCTGCGCGCGGCGGGACCCACCACCCAAGACCTGCTCCTGCAGGTGCGCGCCGGGCCTTCAGGGGGCGGCTGAGCATGTGGTGATCGGGATTAAAGGATCTAGGGGAGGCTAGGAGAAGAGTAGGGGAGGCAAGGAGAGAGAGTGAGGAGGCTAGGAACAGAGAGGGTCAGAGGGGTGAGACTGAATTAGAGAGGGTCAGAGGGGCCAGGCTGGGGTAGACAGTCAGAGGAGGGAGACAAGGATAGAGAAGCAGAGGAGCATGGTGGGAGTAGAGAGAGCGGGGAGGACGGGCTGGCTATCAGTTCTGATTTCCACTCCCTAGTATGCGACCTTCCCCCTAGGTCCTCCTGCAGGAGCCCAATCCTGGCATTGAGTTCGAGTTCTGGCTCCCTCGGGAGCTCTACGGCCCCTTCCAGGAGCAGGCACAGGCCCTAAGCTGGTCCCTGAGGCAGCCACAGCCTCTGCAGGTGGAACCTCAGTCTCCTGAGCCCCACGATGCCCCGGCTTTCCCCACACGGACCCCAAACCCCACCCCAGGTGAGGGGGAAACAACCACAGCCAGGGTGGGGGCAAGCAGAGAGGTGAGGCCTGTGCCCTAACTGCACCACCTCACAGATCCCTGCCCACCCTGTCCCGATACCCGCGGTCGTGCCCACCGGTTGCTCCACTATTGCGGCAGTGACTTTGGTGAGAGACCCTTTTCCCCAACCCTCACCTGGCTCCTAACTGACCTGAACTTGGCTCCTTTCCTGCTCGCATCTGGCCCTGATTTGACTTCACCCTTGACTCCTTGACCTGCCTCCAACTTGACCCCTTCTTCTGGCCCTAATTTGACTTCTCGACCTGACTCATTGCTCTAATTTGACCTCTAAGTCCTTATTGATCCTGACCCCAGTACCCTCTCCACAGTGCCTACGGGTCCCCTATGTCCCACCTGACCCTCAGTTCCCTCAGATGGCAATGGGGTGCATGGATGTGTGTCCAGGCTGGACCATCCAATTGGCCTCAGCACCACCCTGCCCACAGTGTTCCGGGCTCAAGTGCTGGGCCACGTCCGCCAGGCCCAGGAGACTCGCTATGAGGTGCGTGTGCAGCTTGTCTACAAGAACCGCTCGCCGCTGCAGGCCCTCGAGTATGTGTGGGCACCAGGTCGCTGCCCCTGCCCACCAATGTCCCTCCATCGAGAGTACCTGCTGGCTGCCCAGCGCCTCGTCAGTCCTGATGGCACTCAGGACCGGCTGCTGCTGCCCCACTCAGGCTACGCCAGGCCCTGGAGCCCAGCCGAGGACAGCCGTGTACGCCTGGCTGCTAGACACTGCCCTGTCTGAGCCCCTGGACAAGGCCCCACCACACACAGCAAGAAAGTTTTGCCTGATCTGGCTCAAACTCAGCCTACTTCCCCTCTTGCCCTGGCTTTCAGGGAGCTCAGAAGTATCTCCCACCACAGAGAGCTATGTGACTCTCCCTCACACACACTTACACACCTTGGCATGTAGTCAGTCAGGTCCACTGCCATAAATAAGCAGGCAATGATAAAAACACACTGAAATGCTTCTTTAATTCATTTTCTCTCAATCTGGCTGCCAGGAAACTCATAGCTGTCTTATACTCAAAAACTTCATGTCTGCTTTTATTCTCCTTGCCTCACACTTACTTGCTTAGAGACACTCTCACAAGCAAGCAGGGCCCAGAAGATACGCCTAAGGAGACACTGTAATGTGTCAGTTTCCCTTCTTGCCCTGTCTACCGGGAAGCTCATCACTGTTTAACTCCCTGACACTCTATACTCTCATCTCACTGCCAGTTACCCACACACAAATATACTCAGAGACATTGTCACAAACAGGCATGCCCACCAGAAGACATGCCTAACCAGGCACTGTACCGTACTAATTTCCCCTTATGCGCTGACTACCAGGAAGTTCAAAGATAATCTTTTTTTTTCCTTTCAATTTTATTTTGTATTGATTTCAGGTGCACAGCTTAGTGGTTAGACAATCAAATACTTTACAAAGTGTTCCCTCACTATTTCCAGCACTCAAGTGGCACCATACATGGTTATCACAATATTATTGACTATATTCCCTATGCTTTATATGCCAATGACTATTAACTAAGAGATATCTTGACAGCCTCAGTAGTTCTGGCTGGGTTTCCTCTAGTCTACACTGCTGTTCAACCCTTTTCTATTTCTATTTAATTTTTACAAGCACTTCTTTTTTTAAACAAGGGCAGCCCACTTACACACACTTGGCCACAGAGATGTGGAGATGCACTGGTAATCAGATCCACAACTGTGCTCTCACAGCATGCACACGTGTGATCTCCAAACCCCACCCCCTCCTCCTGGTCCATCGCCCACCTCCCTTCAGCATGTCTGACCCTTTGTGGGAAGTGAGGACCAGGAACGTGTGAAAATGGGGGACAAGTGGAGGGTAAATGTGGTTTTTATAGGTCCCAAGCCCCTTCTCCATGCCTGCTTGGGGGCCACACATTCATCTCAGGTCACCCAGGGGGACCCCTCCCTAGCAGAGGAGGCAGGCAGAGTCCTCGCCCTCAGCCTATCCCCATCCATATGTGGTGTCCTGGATAGATTCTCTTCATTCTTCTGGAGCAAGAGAGAATATCTCAGGGGTGTGAGATTAAGGGTGCCTGTGGGGCGGCCCAGCAAACTGTCTCCAGCGAGGGGACCCTGAGGGGCTGCATTCTGCCTCCCCACTCTGGATAGAGTAGCTCCCCGTCATCCGGGACTGCCTGCTCTTCAGTACCATTGTGGTCATGTTTTCTCCCAGAGTGCAGACGCTGGCAGTGAGCAAGGGGCACACAGTGTGCAGGTCTCAGAACTGGATGGGCTCAGCCCTTGATCTTGTGGGTGACCATAGGCCAGGCCCCTCCCCTCTCTGAGCCTCAGTTTTCCCATCCGCGAGTATCCTTTTAGCCCTCTGACTATGGGAATCACGCTCTTCTGGATCCCTTCTCTAGCCCCTCAGTTCATTCAGGCATTCCTCCAATGTGTCTTTATTGAGTGCCTACAGTATGCCAGGGGCCCAGCAGTGCCTGGGCCTCCCAGGCCTGGCGCTGTCATCTGCAACAAGTTGAAGCTGGAGAATCCTCAACCCCAACTCCCCCTAGCAAAGTAAGGTGCAGATCTACAGGGACATGTGGGGCCTGGGTGCCCCCTGGTGGCAGGACGGGGAAAAGGTGGTCAAGGCACCTGGTTACCTGCAGCCGGGATGAGCCCTATGCTTATGTACCTCCTCCTGGATAGCCGCTTCACTCATCTGCCCTTGCCTTCCTCAGTGTCATGAGTGTATGTTCGTGATATAGCCTTTCCTATAAGTCCACCAGGCAACTTCTCAGCTAGCTGCCCGCTGAGACACCGGGCACCAAGAAATAGACAAAGAGTCACACATAGTTTGCTATTCACTCAGCTTTTATTAAATGCAGATTCACTTAAAGTGGACCATCAACATACATTAATATCCTATTCACACTCTAATGATCTAAGAGAATTATAATACACACACAGCAATCAGTGGGGGATAACGAACCCGAGTCCCAGAGTCTCAATCTGCAGGTCCGAGAGACAGCACAATGAGAAAGGGAGCTGTCAGCCTCCCGCAAGGAAGGATTTCCAGAACCAGGTGGGCAGCAGGGCAGATGAAGTCCTCAATCCAGCAGGGCAGAGCCTCCGGTGGCTGATACCACGGGAGATCAGCGTGGCATGGAGCAGCACTCTGATGTGTGAAGCTTGGATGTCCCAGCAGTAGTCTGGAACCTGCTTCAGTTATACCTTGAAAGTGGTGCACTCCACCCTTCTGGGTCTTTTTGATAAATGTCTTGGCATCCCTAATGTCAAGTGGGGAATTTGCCCAGGAGCCTATCAGTGGGTGGTTACACTTTGCAGACATGGCTATTCTAATCATGTGTGCAGATATCTTGGGTGTGTCTTCTTGCCAGATGCGTCCAGCATGACTTAGGTAGTTTCCCCTTGGAACCAAAGTGTCATGGCTGCCAGTCAACCATCTTGACTGTTGTTCAACCCTTTGACTGATTGACATGAGTGACTCCATTTTGTTTTATATACTTTATGTTATCTTGACTGGACCAATGCCATTTTATTAGTCCTGCTCTCCACGCTCAGGAATGCCTCGCTCTGCCTACCAGCTTCCTTATACCAGCTCCCACCTACAGCTCCATTCCTCCTGCCATTGAACCAAGATTGTCCCCTCTGCCTGCCTGTAGCGTGGGGCTATGTCTAGGAATGAGGGTCTAGGGCCCTCTCATCCCCAGAGCTCCTATTTCTGAATTATCTGGACCCACTGGCATGAGGCACTTGCCCCAGAGAGGGGCCAGCACAGAGCCGTCTCTGGCATGCAGGGTGGCCTGTGACCACCTGAGCAGTGATTTCCCAGCCCCTTTACAGTCCTCGGCAACATTCATCGTTTCTAGTCATGATCTTGTAACACTCCCAGCAAACATCACATTGCTTTGGTTTGCTCTTTAGCTTTAAAATAATCTAACCATTCTAAAGATGCTCAAATTCAGCAACTTTGTGGTTCGGGGCAGAACTGCCATTTGCGCTTGCCAACCAAAAATATCACACTGCTTCGCTGGTTTACATTGAAACACTAATAACTCCAGGGGGTACACAGAATGACAGAAAGTGACTCCTGTTTTTTCCTCTTTACAGCCCCATGGCCCTTTTTTATCAGTTGCTCTGTCTCCTCAGGGGTATACAGTGCTCTGCTGGATTAGAGATACATTGAGAAAGTGACCACAAATGGCTAAAGGCAGGGACTTCCTCTTGAAGGAAGCACACATGGCATGTGTCCTTGCTTGTCCAGAACTAGGAATTCTCCAAACTGATTTCCAGCAAATGGCGATGTTTATTAAAAGATAAAGAATTAAAATGGGCACATTTGAAACTTGCACCCATAGTAATAAAAAAAATCATTTTATTGGCCCCACAAAAAGTTGTTTTCAACAATATTTCCAAACGTCAGCACTCGGGTTCAGTCATGATTTTCGTTTCTAATTCTCTGCAGAGGGCACCTCCCAATCATCTGCCCTTCTCTCATGGACCCTGTACCAGCCAGCTGACCCACAGGAGAAAACATGTCCACTCAAAGGTCTGCGGAAAGCCCTGGGCCATGGCAGCCTATAGGGTTAGGTGTGGTGTGCCGGTGAGGTTGGCAGAGCCACTTTGGAAAACAGTTTAGCCATGTCTGCTATAGATAAATGCAAATCACGGTAGTAAGTTAAATAGATATGTCCATGTCCTGATCCCCAGAACCTGTGAATGGGACCTTATTTGGAAAAAGAGTCTTTGCAGATATAATTAAGGGTCTCAAGATGGGATCATTCTGGATTATCTGGGTGGGTACTAAAGACTACGAATATCCTCGTAAGAGACATGCAGAGGAGAGACAGAGAAGACAGCCATGTGACGACGGAGGCAGAAACTGGAGTGATGAGGCCACAAGCCGAGGGAAGCTGGAGCCCCCAGAAGCTGGAACAGGTAGGAAGGACCCTCTGCTGGAATCTCAGGAGGGAGCATGGCCCTGTAACACTGACTCTGGCCTTCAGAACATGAGAGACTAAATCTTTGCGGTTTTAAGCTTCCTCCCCGCCATATGTGGTAACCCCAGAGAAGTGAAAGCTGTGCTCACCAAAAGCCAGTTCTAGAATATTCCTAGCAGCTTTAATCACAATAACCCAAAACAGAAAACTCATCAATAATGGAATGGGGCAAGTAAACTCTGGGCTCAGACCCGCAGAGTGAATTGCTATCCACCAACAAAAAAGAGCAAAGCACCAACAATTCTCACAGTGGCGGTGAGTCTGACAGACACAGCTCTGAATCAGACAGGAAAGGACAGAAGACACTGTTGGGGTTCGGGAGTGACTGGGAAGGGTCGGCCCTTATTATCTCTGAGTCACTGGTTACATTTTTCTGTATGTTCAAATTAAAACAAATCTGAGGAGCTAAAAGTCAGTATTTCTACCTGTGGAGACAGGTATGTTTCCTCCCCACTTTTACTCCCTGGTGAGCTGACCAGAGCTGGGCCAGGGACACCTTTGAGCACCTGTTTCACAGTGCCCCCAGGACGGCAGGGTGTGTGGGATGCCAGGTGCAGAGCGAGCCCAGCACTGCCATCTCCTCCCCCAGACCAAAGCCAAACACTGCAGTCTTCATATAGCTGGGCCAGTGATAAGCAGATTCTGAGATCCCTGTCCCCAGTGCCCATGTCGACTTCTTAGCAATATTAATTCATTAATGATTACCTTCAATCTCTCCCTCCCTCTTGACAAATCTCACATCCCCAAGGAAAAGCCTTACTTACTTACTTACTTACTGCTCCCTACTGGAGTTTCCTGGGATCCCCTTCCAGGAAAACAAAAACAAAACAAAACAAACAAACAAAAACACTTGGCCCTGGCTGGTGTGGCTCAGTGGATTGAATACTGGCTTGCAAACCAAAGGGTCACTTGTTTGATTCCCAGTCAGAGCACATGCCTGTGTTGTGGGCCAGGTCCCCAGTATGGGGGCGCACAAGAGGCAACCGCACATTAATGTCTCTCTTCTCTTTCTCCCTCCCTTCCCCTCTGTCTAAAAATAAATAAAACCCCCAAAACTTAGACTCGAATTCTCATCTCGTTTATCTTGGCCACTTGACCAGACCTCTATTTCAGGTCTTGTTTTCCTCATCTGTAAAATGGGGCTTTACCTCCTCATCTCCTGATTAAGATGGGATGGTCCCCACAAAGACCACCTTGTCCCCTCCCCCCCAGGACAGATGGTGAGAGGTTTGGCCAGATGTGCTTTATTGAGCCCTCTCCTAGCAGGCCAGGTGTTTCAGTCGCCAGCAGTGCTCCAGGTATCGGAGCCAGGGGCGGTGGTGGGGCCAGCAGCAGGTGACTTCAGTGGTGGACTCTGAGGCATACTCCAGAGGGGACTCAGATTGGCAGGAGACAGGCAGCTCAGGAACCGAGGTGCTGTTTGGGGCCTGTGTTGGGGACCCTTTCTGATGATGTTTGCTGGACTTGGAGGCATTGGGGGCCAGTTCCTCTGGTTCACTGGAGGTCTTTTGCGGGGGCTGCATGGGGATGTTGGTAGCACTGGGGGCCAGCACAGTGAGGGGGGCCTGGTTGGAGGAAGTGCTGGGCCGCTGCGATGAGCCCGGGGATCGGTGGGCTGGCTGGGAGGGGCCCAGGGAAGTGGTGGATGGCTGAGGGGGCTGCTGTCCAGGGCTCTGGGGCTGGCTGGAGGAATTGGCTCTTGACCGAGGCTGGGCCTGGGACTTGCCAGGCAGTTTGGAGCCACTGGAAGGGCCTATGACCCGGGACTGAGGCTGGGATTGGCCCAAGGTGGTAAACGAGGAGCTCCCATGGCCTGAAGGAACAGTGGGGGTCTGTGCTGGAGAGTTAGTCTTAGTCAAGGGATCCGTGGAGGACTTGGGACGCAATGTGTCTTTTGGCTGGCTGTCTGGCAGGTCTGTGCGGGGGCTGACTGGGGACTTCACTTGTCCTGCTGGAGCTGGGTCACGCTTACTTTGCCTGCAGAGAAAGGGTCATGGGGTGAGGTGGATCTGGCCAAGCTCTCAGGCCCTGGGACTGTGCTCAGCTGCTGGAGAGTGGGATGGAGGCTGCTGGGAGACAGGGTGGGGTCAGCAGCCATCCTTGGCAGGGACAGTCATCTACACGCACTCACACAACGCACACACAAACCCACTCATATACAGGCACAGGCACACATGCATGCACTCACATGAACTCAGGGTTCAGGGCCCCAGTTACCTATGGTTGGCTCTGAGGGCAGTGGGGGGCCCTCCCCGACAGCTACTGGAGAGATGAGAGCCTGGCTGTGGGCCAGGGTCTGCAGGACTGGTTCCCGAGAGCATAGGAGAGAGAGGTGGACAGTGAGAGGGGAAGGCAGAATGCCTGATGCCAACTGCCAAGAAGCCAGATGGAGGCCAGTCAGAGTCAGGAGGAGGGGAGGCAGGAGTAAAGGCGAGTGGGGGCGGCCAAGCTGAAAGATGGACAGACAGACTGAGACTGGGACAGATGGATGCCCCCATGTCCTACACACACACACCGTTCCGGGTTATTCCTGCTGCCACGTCCAGGGCTCGCCCGCTGAGGTCTCTCATGACGCTGTCCACGGCCTCGTGGTGCTTTAGAAATAGCGGACGTATGACGCGACGATACAACATGCGAGCCCCGTTCCACGGCCCGGGAATCATGCAGAACAACAGGAAGGCGCACTGTGGGCATGGGCAGCAGTTACACTTGGCTCCTCTGATTTGGGCTCTGTGAGGAGGGGTTAGACCTCTCACCTGGCTATGTGGACCTAAGCCAGCCCCATCAGACACCCCTTGGGGTGGGCCTGGGCCATCCCCATCAGACATCCCAGAAGGCAGCAGGGCAGGCCCCTCAGACCCCCTAGTCTCTGGTCATCTGCCTGCTCCCAGGAGGCCCCGTCCAGTGTATGTTCCAGTGGCGCCCACCTTGCCCACGTAGTAGAAAGGGAACCAGGACAGGAGTAGATCGCTGAAGAACTCGGCAAGCCCGAATAGGCTGTACACTACCCAGTAGGTGAGCCACACAGTGTCGTCCTCTTTGCTTGGACTCTCGATGGCTTTGATTCTGGGGGGAGGTATATGGCAAGGTCAATGGCTGCTCAGAATCCCTGGACGCCCCCCACCTGGACAACCCGCAGGCACTCACGAAGCATATGCGGGGTACACAAAGCCGATGAGATTGCACAGTAGAGATGCCCCGTAACCGAACAGAAGATACAGGCTTAGCAGAGTGATGGCTCCTGCAGAAAAGAGGGGCGTGGGTAGGAGTCTGGCTCACTCCGTGCCCAGTCTGCAGGCCCCCCAGCTTCCTCTTGGCCTGGCAGATGTACCAAACGGAATTGTCACAAGCCTCGGTGACCCCTCCAGGATGTCGCCCCACAGCACATGAGCGACCCTGTGTCTGTGGCCCTGAACCCTGAGTCCTGTGTCTGTAATTAGTTAACATGTCCGTCTCCCCCACAGTACTGTGAGCTCAAGGGCAGGCAGGGTCCTTGGCCCTGGTGGGTACAGCGTAGCTGCCCAATACATTTGTTGAATTAACAAGTAATCATCTGCAATTTTAACCACCTCACTTTGGGACCTATAGGAGGGACTGGGCCACAAGGCCAGCATTTGAATATAAGTAACAGAAGAAAAACCTAAAATTGAGACCATTCTGTTGTTAAGACGTGATTGCTGGTGAACGGACAAAGGCAACACAATTTAAACCTAGTGTGGGGTTTCTCAGTCTCAGCTGACATGCAAGCCAGGCTATCCTCTTCAGGGGGCTGTCCTGGGCACTGTGGGGTGTTGAGCAGCCTCCCTGGTCCCCACCCAATCAATGCCAGGAGTACCCCCCAGTCATGATACCACAGATGTCCTCAGACACTGCCAAGTGTGCTACTGGAGGCAGCATGGCTCCATTTGGGACCCCTTGTCTTAGTAGGAGGCAGCAAAGGGCAGTATAGAGTCTCTCAGACCTTGGGGAGCCCTCTGATCTTCCTTTCACTCACCATGTGACACTGAACAAATCTGTATCTGCTTGGAGATTCAGTTTTCTCATTTGTCAATGGGGTGGTACTGGCCCTGCCTCCTAGGGTTGTTTTGGGGTTAGCAAAATACACTCGACAGTGTCCTTTCCACACACTACTGAGGAGGCCTTCGGGTCAGGAAAACACTCCCAACAATGAAGCTCAGAGGAGAATAGTGTGGGGATGGGGAACCAGGAGCATTAGCCACTCTGAAAACAATTATGGTATCTGTCACATTTATTAAGTGCTTCTTGTGTGCTTCCCTGTTCTGTCTCATGCAATGGCCAGAACTAAGCTGTCGGGGAGAAGGGCCTGCCTAGGGTCACCCAGGAGCATTTATAGCCTCCTACCTCCCTCTCTGAGGCGATAATCTGCAGAGAGATAGAAACCACTCTGGAGCAAAGGGCAGAGTCATCCACACCCTTCCCTCCACTGCTTTAGTTTTTATCCCAGAATCAAAGGTCAATAGTGGAGAATTGGCCTCCCCAGCTGACTCCTCTGCATTTCCCTGTTACCTGGGGTTGGAGATTTGGCAATCTGGGGCAGGTAGAGCCCAAGGGTTCCCACATCTGGGTGAGGGGATAGGGGAATGTCACCTCTTCCCCAGAAATTGCTAGTCAGGGAGCATCGGCTCTCCCAGGGCAATCTCCCCTCAATCCCTATTCCTGCAGCCTCAGCAATAGGAGGATGACCTTGGACATGGGCTGGGGGAGGGCACAGCCTGAGATCAACAACAGATGGGCCCAGAGAGGTGAGGAGGGTTGGATGCTCCAGACAAAGCAGGTGGCTGGGGCATTCTCCCACACAGCCCTTGCCTCCCTGGGCCTTAATTTCCTCTCTGTAACTGCCAGCCTCTATCAGGCTCCTCCTGGGCCCCTCCCCATTGCTCTATGACCTAAATGCCCCAACTACTGGTATCAAAGATGTGGAAAGCCAGGCAGGAGGTCAATGGCTTGTTTTCAGGGGCAGGTTGCTGGCTAGGCAGAAATGAGTTGGGCACTGGGAACCTGGGGGGAGATTTTGGATCCTCCTTGCCTGCCTGGTATGGGTATCTCCCAGCTGGTGGGAAAATGGGAGGAAAGTGGACTCCCAGCATCTGCACATAGAAGGTGCTCAAGACACTTGGCACTGTCCTCACCCAGAGCCCGACCCCCCACCAGTGTCCTTGTGATTCACTCCAGGGAGTCTTCCTGGAAGAGGTGGCAGAATGGGTGGGCCTGGAACACTGCAAAAGAGGGAAGGCATTTAACAGCTTACTAGTTTCTGAAAGTGGCAGGAGCCACCCCAGGTCATTGAGAAGGAAAGAGACAAGGATGGAAAATACAGTCCCGGGTGGACACAGCCCCTTCTTCCTGGGCTCCCAAATAACCCATCTCCAACTCAACTATTCCAGCACAGCGGGCCAAAGCCATTGATCAGTGAGAAGAGAAAGCAGGCCGAGAGGGTGGTACTAGGAGGGTAACAATGGGAGAGGAGGTGGGAGCAACCCTTCCTCCTGGCAGGGAACATGCCCTCTGAAAAAAACAAGATCTCTACATTTGCTTTCAGGCTGGGGGACATCTGGGAAGGGGGTGAAGAGACACTCAGGGAATTGGCTGCCTCTCTGCCCCCTCCTCCACCCCTGCGGCCAGCAGGGCAACTGGAAGAACCGGACTTCGGCCTGGCCGGCGCCCAGCACCCCAAGGGAGGGGGCAGAGGAAGGCCTCCGGAACAGAGGGCTAGAGTAGGGGGGCTGCAGGGGCTCAGAGAGGGATTGGCCCTTGCCCGAGGTGGCACGGCGGTGGCAAGGGGGAGGGACTGCGAGCTCACCCGAGGTCGCAGTCCACCACCCCTCCCCAGCGAGGATCTCGGGCTCCCCTTTGGACAGTGGGGCGCGACCCCTCCATACGGCCCGGACCCTGCCGCCGGGGAAGGCCAGAGTGGGGCAGTGCCGAGGCTCAGGTGCCCCAGGGCTTTAGTGTGCCGGTCGGTGAAATGGGGCGACGGCCCCGAGTGTCCCTGGACGGCTCACCCGCGGCCAAGTACCGCTTGTCGACACCGGTCTTGGCTTCGAGCACCCCTAGTGTCTCGGTGGCCAAGTTCTTCTGTTCCAGAAGGCGCTCGAAGCGCTGGCGCAGGCCGTCCATGGCACCGGCGGGCCTGGGGCTGGCAGCCCGAGGTCGACTTCACTGCAGCGCACCGGCCCGGCCGCGCGCGTGCTACCTTTGAACGAAGCGAGCCGCTCCGCTTGGCCCCCGGGATGGTCTCTGCCCCCTGGCTGGTCTCCGCCCCCTGCCCCCCGCAGCGGCCAATGGGAGGGCAGGGCGGACAAAGGAGGTGGGGCCTGCCCCGTCTCCTCCGCCGCATTGCCCTCTGGCCCGCCTCGGCCGCCTCAGGAGAGATCTTAAAGGAAGGGGGCGGGGCGCGGCGGCCGAGTGCACCGATTGGCTGAACATAGTGGGACGTAGCTGATTGGAGGGGCGGGGTCACGGCAAAGGATTATTGGCTGAGCGGTTGTGTAAGTGGAGCTGGCGGAGGAGAGAAGCGTGCTGCGGTAGGCGGAGCTGGTGGGAGGGGCCGAAGAAAGTCCAGAGCTGATTGGAGAAAAGAGAAGGAATTTATTGGCAAGAACAGAGGAAGGGCGGGGCATATTAATAAAAAGGCGGGACGAGCTCTGAACGGTAGGTAAGGGGCGGAACTGAATAGGAGACAGAATCACTCTAAAGAACAATTCTGGTTGGACGGGAGAGGAGGCAGGGCTGATTCCAGAGGGAGCCGTGTGGTGGAAGGGGCGGAGCTAAATAAAGGGGCGGGACAACATGACAACAGTGAACTCGCTCCTCTGGGTCAGAAGAACTGGGTCATTGTACAAGTATGCAGACTGGGGTTCCAGAGGGTTTGGGCCTGCGTGTGTCCGTCCGCCCATTTCTGTCGGATCTTTGTGCCCCTCAAAGGGAGTCGCAAGGGCCCCTGGGAGTTGAGGCTTTTCAGGGGTTGCTATGGCACCGGGAGCGGGGCGGGCGCTTGGGCGGACAAGGCGGTTTGGCCAGGGGGAGGGGCTTTTGGAGGCCTCGCCCCCACCGCCATGCGGCCCACTCGGACTGTCTTTCGGCTGCGCCTGGTCTTGCCCCTGTGCCTGGCCCTCGTTTGCCCCCTCTCTGTGGAGTTGGCCTCGGCCCGGGCCCCCGTCTATGTCAGCAGCTGGGCCGTGCGGGTGTCACAGGGTTACCGGGAAGCCGAGCGCCTGGCGCGCAAATTCGGCTTCGTCAACTTGGGGCAGGTGGGTGGGGCCCGGATGGACGGGAGAGGAGGGAGACTGGACAACCCAAGACCCTAGATCTCGACAGACGAGAGGTGGTCCCTCAGGTCCCCTAGATATTAAAAACGCCCAACCAATCCCTGCGTCGACCAACTTCAGATTCTAGGACCCCCAGAGGGCACCTGAAGCCCACACCTGAGCGCCTGGTTGGGGGAGTATGTAAGAAGGGGGCTCCATAAGGGGAGTCGGGTCACAGCGATGCGGCTGCACCACCACATTCCCAGATCTTCCCTGACGGGCAGTACTTCCACCTGCGGCACCGCGGCGTCGTCCAGCAGTCCCTGACCCCGCATTGGGGCCACCGCCTTCGTCTGAAGAAAGACCCGAAGGTGAGCCTGGCCTTGGGGCTGCCTGCTCGTGGTCTTAGCCACCCCCTGTTATTCTCGCCCCACCCCCCAGCTATTATTCTTGTGATTGTTATGAATGGCTGTGACCTTTGGCAACTCACCTGCCCTCTCTGAGTCTTAGTTTCCACCTGGCTCTGCAGTCTATACAGTGGGGACCCAGATGGGGAAGATCTATGGGGAGCAAGAGCTCACACATGTGCACGATGCACACTTTAGGGCCTGGCACACTATCAGCGTTTCTTGTCAAAACCCCACATTTCCTCCTCTATCTCATCCTGAAAGATTGAGGTTCCCAGGTACCTCATAAAGAGGGGCAGTTAACATTCTAGCTCATGGGTTGGAAGGAGGGGAATTGGCTCATTTTGTGACAGAGGAAACAGTTCCAAAGGGGAGGAATCCTGCCTGCAGTCACACAATGAGACCATGGCTGAATTGGGACTTAGCACCCTGTCTCCAGGCACTCAGAGAGGTCACAGGGAAAAGGCCTTAGATGCCAAGCTGAGGTTTTGAGGCTGAGCCTGGCAAGCCTTGAGTAGCCATAAAGGGGTATGAACTGGACTAGAGGGCTAATTGGCAAGGAGGCAAGAAACCTGACTGTTCGAAGCCCTCCTGGAGCATTGGCAACAGAGAGAACTGGCGAGCTGGAGATGTGGTTGCAAGAGAGAACCCAGGGATTGGCAATGGATCAGACACACAGGACAGAGAGGGAGAAATCAGGGCCAGCTCCCGAGGCTGGAGCACAACAAATGGGGAGATGATGGCCCTGATTGCTGAGATGGGGGCGGTGGACATGAGCTGGTTTTGGGTGAGCGAGAGGTAGGAGATCAATGACGAAGAAGGAAGAGCAAAGGTCTCAGAACAGCAACCTGGGCAGACAGAACACGTGAAAAGGTCCCGAGTGAGGCAGCCACTATGGCAGCAGCAGAGGGAGGCTAGTGAGGAGGGCCAGAAAGGCAGAGCCTTGTAGGTCCTGGAGAGGGGGTAGGGAGCCATGGGAAGGTTTCAACAGAGAGTGCTGCTGCTGTGTGCTGAAAGTGGGTTGGCGGGGTGGGCCGTTGGGGAGCAGCTAGAGGATCAGAGATTGATAGAGAGAAATGGCCACTGCAGAGGAGAGATGGACAGGTCTTGGGCAGAGGAATCTAGAACAGGGATGGGGGAGAGGTAGAGTTGGGATCCCAGGACCCCCAGCCATCCCAGGCAGTGGCCAATTGTCTGTGGGCCCTGGGGACGGGTGCTCCAAGTGCCTCAGCCCCCTCTGAAGGAAGAGCCCCAGGCATGTCAGGACCCTGAAGAGCAGCCGCAGAAAACACAGGGTCCCAGGCCCTGTTCCACACTACAAGAGCCCCAGAACAAGCAGTGGACAACCCAGACACACATTCCACCCCAACCACAGCCTCACAGTTGCCCCTCGGTGGATCCTGGGAAGAGGTCTGAGAAGACCCTAGATACAGGCTTGGGTCCTTTGACCAGGAATTGGTGGGAAAGACTCAGATGAGCAGGCCTTCTTGGTTCATGGGACAGGGCCCTCTAAAGGGCATATGGGTGTGAGAGCAGGATAGCTGAGGGGAGGGTGGGCTAGCCTCTTGGTCCAGCCCTGCTTCTTGGCACATGTTCCCCTGCAGGTACAGTGGTTTGAGCAGCAGACTCTGCAGTGGAGGGTGAAGCGCTCATTGGTGGTGCCTGTGGACCCTTGGTTCTCCAAGCAGTGGTACATGGTGAGTGGGCTGGGTCGTGTGGCTGGGCTGGGCCAGGGGGGAGCCTGACTGACTTGAGCCCATCTGACACAGAACAACGAAGTACAGCCAGACCTAAACATTCTGCAAGTCTGGAGCCAGGGGCTGTCAGGCCAGGGTATCGTGGTCTCTGTCCTGGATGATGGCATTGAGAAGGACCACCCAGACCTCTGGGCCAACTATGTGAGCCTGCAGCCCAACTATGCGGTCTGGGGCAGGGTCTGCTTCACCCCCTCCTCAGCCCACTCCTGCGTCCTCACATCCCCACCCCACACCCAGGACCCATTGGCTAGCTACGACTTCAATGACTATGACCCAGACCCCCAGCCACGATACACACCCAGTGACGAGAACCGGTAAGCCATGTGTCCCATGGGGCCTGGGGATGACCCTTGTGCCCTGTGGGGGATGAGGTGAGCTGTGACGGGCACCCCTCTCTGCCCTGGCACCAGGCACGGGACCCGCTGTGCTGGGGAAGTGGCAGCCATAGCTAACAACAGATTCTGCGGTACAGGTGTCGCCTACAATGCCCGAATAGGAGGTACTCCAGTGTGCCAGGGACAGAAGCTGGACAAGGTGGTACTGGGTGGCTGGTAATGCCAGGGAGAGTTAGTAAATCAAGCAGGGGAGGAAGATTCTTGGTGCCTACACCCTCCAGGGGAGGAAGTTTTTTGGTGTCCACACCCTTGTCGCTCAGGGTTCCAGGGCCCTAGACTCAGGGTAGGGACTGCCAGATGCCCCCACTCCCTGGGAACAGAGAGAGAAGCTGGCCAGGGCATCTGGAGCCAGCCTGGACAGGCAGGGGCACCAGCAGGGCTGTCTGCAAAGGACCGACAGCTGCCTGTGCAGGCGTGCGCATGCTGGATGGAACCATCACTGATGTCATCGAGGCCCAGTCACTGAGCCTGCAGCCGCAGCACATCCACATCTACAGTGCCAGCTGGGGCCCCGAGGATGACGGCCGAACGGTGGACGGTCCTGGTATCCTTACCCGAGAGGCTTTCAGGCGCGGCGTGACCAAGGTGAGTGGGGGATCTAGGTCTTTGGAGGGCTTATGCCTGCATGAAAGGCTGATGCCCCCGTCCCCTGTCCTCTGTCCCATCTCCATCTGCAGGGCCGAGGTGGGCTAGGCACACTCTTCATCTGGGCATCTGGCAATGGTGGCCTGCACTATGACAACTGCAACTGCGACGGCTACACCAACAGCATCCACACACTATCCGTTGGCAGCACCACCCAGCAAGGTCATGTGCCCTGGTACAGTGAGGCCTGTGCCTCCACCCTCACCACCACCTACAGCAGTGGCATTGTTACTGACCCCCAGATTGTGAGTGGATCCTGCCACCATGCTCACCCTGCCTAGACAAGCCTGGTTTCCTCACCTTCCCTCTTGTCCCACCCACCTTCCCTCCAGTCCCGCTGCCTTCCCTTCTGTCCCTCCAACTTCCCTCCAGTCCCCCTACGTTCCCTCCTATCCCCCTGCCTTCCTTCCTGTCCCCCTACCTTCCTTCCTGTACCCCAACCTTCCCTCTTGTGTCCCCACTTCCCTCCTGTGTCCCTACTTTTCATCTGGTCCCCCACCTTCCCTCCTGACCCCTCACCTTTCCTGTCCCCTCATTTTCCCTCCTGCTCCCCGATCTTCCCTCCTCCCAGGGATTGCTCCTGCAGTGCTGGAACACAGGCATGGATCCCAGGCCCTGCCCCACTGTTGCCCCTTTACACCCCCGGCCTGTGTTTCTGGAGTGCGGACGTGGGCAGCACTCAGGCCCCTCCTCTGGTGTAATGTTCTGTGATGGCTTCTTGAGACCCTGGTTCTACATGAATAAGGGCTGGGTTTTCATGGGCACCAGGCCCCCTGAGTCCGCATCTCTACCCCCAGGTCACCACGGACCTGCACCACCAGTGCACCGACAAGCACACAGGCACTTCGGCCTCTGCTCCACTAGCTGCAGGCATAATCGCTCTGGCTCTGGAGGCCAAGTAGGTGACAGTGGGGGACTCTACCTACCACTGTGAGCCATACCCTACCTGCCACCGTGGCCTCCCAGCTGTGGCCCCAGCCTACACTCTCACCTGCCCGTAGCCCATTCTTGACATGGAGGGACATGCAGCACTTGGTGGTTCGTGCATCCAGGCAGGCACATCTCCAGGCTGAGGATTGGAGGGCCAATGGTGTGGGGCGCCAAGGTGCGGCAGGGCTGGGTGGAGGTGGGGAACCATGCCCACAGGGCGCGTGACAGCCACCTCCACGCAGTGAGCCACCACTATGGCTACGGGCTGCTGGATGCTGGGCTGCTGGTGGACTTGGCTCGAGCATGGCTGCCCACACAGCCCCAGAAGAAATGCACCATTAAGGTCTTGCACACCCCCACGTGAGTGCCCTCTTTGGTCCCAGCCACTGTGCACACCTACACCTGCCCATTCCTTCCTCCATACTTGTCACCTCTCCAGCCCTCTCCCACACCTATCATTAACACCCAGGGGGTGGACACATGGAAGGCAGACCCTGCCTGAGGCCTCAGTAAAGCCAGAGAGTGGGCCCCATGACCTGAGCCCAGACCCTGCCAGCTGGCTGCCTATGCCCCCAGCAGGCCAGCAGGAGGGACCCTGACCCACCCACCCCCATGACACCTCCAGCCCCATCCTGCCGCTGACACATGTGAGGAAGAAAGTGTTGGCTTGTGCTGGTCATGCCAACTACATCCGCTCACTGGAGCATGTACAGGTGCAGCTGTCACTGTCCTACAGCCGCCGGGGGGACCTGGAGATCTCACTCACCAGCCCCATGGGCACCCGGTCCACACTGGTTGCCATCAGGTACAGGGGCAAGGACCTAGCCCTATGGTTTCACACAGGGAAGGGCTAGTACAGTTTGGGGTCTGGCATGGCCTCCGCAAGGAGGGACCAGTTCCATGGGGCCAGTCCTACAGCCAACATTTGGCGTTGCAGTCAGACACTTGTTGTGGCTAGTGGCCCCTTCATGACTGGTTCTGAAGCCCCTCTTTTGACTCACCCATACCTGTCTGTCCCAGACCCTTTGACATCAGTGGCCAAGGCTACAACAACTGGATCTTTATGTCCACCCACTTCTGGGATGAGGACCCCCAGGGCTTGTGGACCCTGAGCCTGGAAAACAAGGGCTACTATTTCAACACCGGTGAGAGACTGGGGGCTCTGAGGCCAGCCTTGGTTACACCACTGGAGAAGGGCTCCCAGTGGTCTCCTTGCATAGTAGGTGTCCATTAACCAGAAGAAATAGCCGTCCAGTTACCAGCCTGCGATGGCTGCTGGGAGGCTTAGGCCCTGTCTGAGTCCGGGGCTCCAGGATGGGGTGGGGGTGGCTGGCAAGTGTGGCCCAGACTGTCAGGAAGAGGCTGCCAGTAACCCCTCCCCGTTATCCCCGTGCTCACTATGACCCCTGCCCAGGGACACTGTACCGCTACACGCTGCTGCTCTATGGGACGGCTGAGGACATGACAGCACGGCCTACAGGCTCCCAGGTGACCAGCAGCGCATGTGTGAAGTGGGACACAGAGGGGCTGTGCCAGGGTGAGTGTGGCATAGCCCATTTGCTTGCTGGCAGTGTGCATGTGCGTCCCCGGGTGGGTAGGTGGGCTGTGGCTACAGACTGACCTCACCTCTGTGTCTCCGTCCTCCTTGCAGAATGCCACAGCCCCACCTCCATCCTGGGCCACCTCTACCTCTCCCACTGCCCATCACAGTACTCCAGTCACACCCAGCAGGCAATAACTGCTGGGTCTGGCTGCCTGGCCACACCCGCCCTGCATGTGTGCTCCAGCTGCCACTTCTGCTACACCTGCACAGCAGCTCCCCACTCAGCCGAACCACCTGCTGCCTGCCAAATATACTGGATGGGCATGGGTGCTCCTGCCCAGGGCCCACCCCCCGCAAAGGCCATCCCCAGCCCACCAGGACTATCTGCCCCTGCTATGGAGACCACAGACTGGCCTAGGCCATGGTGCTGACCCTGCTGGCCATAGCCTTCTGGAGCCCCCTCCTCTGTAGCGTCCTCTCCACAGGCTGCCCACTCCCCTGTGTGCCCCCCTCACCGCCAATGCTGGAGGCCACCCCTGTTCCCACCCAGTCCCAACTACTGGCTGGACACCAGAGACATCCAGCAAGGAGAGCTGATGGACACTTTGGCTTAGGCCTTTAGCGGGCACTGCTACCCCGCTCTCTCATTCCAGATCAGCGGCGGGGTGAGAACCTGCCTCTGGATGGCCCTTGCTGGCCACCAGACCCACAGGCCTGGGGTGGCCTGTATGGAATCTGGTAACCTGGACATGGCAGGTCCAGGTGAAACAGAGAGAGAGAGAGAGAGAGAGAGAAGTCCAGTTACCCAGTTAGGATGTTGGGATGGGGGTGGGGTGGGATGGGGCAGAGGTCAGATCGCAACCTCAACCACCATTCCTTCGCAGCCCCAGAATCTGGGGGAAGGTGGAGGGAGAACCAGTGACACTAACTAGAGTGTCTGGCACCATGTCTGACTTCAGAGTTTGCAAATAAATGTTGACTAGGAGGTGTCAAGTCTGCAGGTTCCCCATGCCAGGGGACCCAGCAACCCACAAAGGAAAAGGGTCGGCCTGGGGCCGAGAGATTCTAGCTGTGGAGGAGTGGGGATGGGTGGGGATTCCTAGTGGTGCCCACATGCTTTGAGAACCAAGCTTCTAGAACCTGGCCCGCTTTCCCCCTTCTATCCCATTGACACTGACAAATAGTAGAAGAATGTCTATGCGCTTCTAAGAATTATACTCCATTCTCTGAAGGTCATGGGGAGGCTGAGGGAATTATAGGCCAGAGCTACATTGCTCTCATCCCCCCACAGCCGTCACTTCCCTATTTGCAAAGTGGGTTTCCCACATCTCTGGAAAAGAAGGAGGATCCTGAGGTGTGGGGGTGAGAAAGGGGGTACAGAGGGAGCTATTGACTGCCTCTCCTCTGTTCTCACACACACCAATGGGTTGGGAACACATTTGTCCCAATTTTCAGAGTGGGGAGGAGGGGACCTCCACAAAGAAGTGAAGGCTAGTCTGTGCCCTTGATTATGGGGTTTCACTCAGGCTCAGAGGGTCAGGCCTTGTCTGTTGTAGGAGCCCACACTTCCCACAAACCACTCCCTTGTGTGGCTCTGGGAACCTGGGAATTTGCCACTGGGCTCAGGTTGGCCAACTTCAAGCCTTTGAAGGGAGGAAGGATCTGTTGAGGGCTTTGCAGATGGGCAGAGAGAGGCTTATGCCTCAGCACTTGGAACCAGACACCGTTGTGGACCCCTGGCCTAGGTCTGTTTGGAGGAGGAGACTTGGATACCCAGTTGGACCCATAAGAAGCAGGTGGTCAGCAAGGGAAGAGAGGGTTTCATCTCCCTCTTTTGTCCTCTCCAGCTGCCCTCTCAGTCCTGCCCAGGCTCCCAGAGTCTCACCCCACTTAACCCCTAGCTCTGGATTTAGGTCTGAGGGTGAGCTCAGCCCTTTTAGGACAAGACTGTGTGTGTTCAGGGCCACCTGGCCTTCCTCTCAAAGCCTCTGTGGCCTCCGTGCCAAGCACCAATAGCACTTGTCTCACTGAATGCTTGTGAAGACCACAAGAGGCAGTTTTCCCAGCTGGCACACAGTAAGCACCCAAAATGCACCAGCTTGGGGCAGCCCCTTGGGAAACAGTTGAGCAGGCTATAAAACACAGTTACAAGTGACACAGAAATTCTGCTTGCAGGTATGTAGCCAGGAAAACTGAAAGCAGAAGTCCACACAATAAACCTATACAAGTGTATTCACAGAGCAGGACTCACAACAGCCAAAATATGGAAACAACCCAAGTGTCCATTGGCAGATGAACAGATAAACACATGGTCCCTCCACACACACACACACACACACACACACACACACGCACACTGGAATATTACTCAGCCATGAAAAAGGAGTGAAAGCACTGCCGCTTAATACAAAATGGATGGACTTTGAAATCACCATGCTCAATGAGAGAAGTCAGACACCCAAGGCCACATAGTGCGTGATTCCATTTATGTGAAATGTCTAGAACAGGCAAATCCACAGAAACGAGTGGATTCGTGGTGGTGGGGGAGTGACTGCTGATAGGCTTCTTTTTGGGGTGAGGGAAATGTTCTAGAATTAGACTGTGGTGATGGTTGCACAACTGTAAACATAGACACATATATGTTCCCAAACCACAGAATTGTACACTTTAAACATGTGGACTTCATGGTAAATAATTTATTCAAAAAAGCTGTTAAACAGTAACAACAACAACACAAAAGTAGCCCTGGCCAAACAGCTCAGTTGGTTAGAGTTATTGTCCCCATGAGCGAAGGTTGTGGGTTCAATCCCTGTTCAGGGCACATACAAGAATCCACCAGTGAACACATAAGTAAGTGGAACAACAACGTTTCTTTTAAAAAAAGCCAAAAATTTTTTTAATCACACTCTGCTTTGAGCCTGTCTTCCCATTGTAGCCAAGATGACCATCCTGCACCACCCACAGGGGAGGTGGGTATTAGAGGTCGGAGGAGCGATCTTGACCCAGATCCAGCAGGCGAGATGCTCGCGTGTGTTCTGCGTTCCTGGTCACCTCGCTGGTAATTCGCGCAGCTACCATTCGCTGAGCGCTCACTGTTCACCAGGCCACCCTACATGAACAGGAACTTTGTTCCCACGACATCCACCTAGATTGGTGATTGTTGTCCCTTTTGGAGAAAACGGGCCTCGGGTGCTTTGTTATGCAAGAAGGGAAGATGGGACTGGACCCTACGCTCACCCCTTGAGTTTTCAGGCCCGGCGCGCCGGAGAGATTGAGGTCGCGTCCTCCCTGGTTCTGGTTCGGTCACAGCTCCTTTCACAGCACCGGGTCCCTCCCGGGTGCGGCCTCTTTAAGAGGGGGAAAGACCTAAACGACGAGCCCTGGGCGGGAGAAGGAGGAGGCCGGAAGTCGCGTCACAGCTTGGAGGGAGAGGCCGCGCTCCAACCGGAAGTTGTAGTGGCTTCTCGCGGGCGCCTGCTGCCCAGGGGCCGCGCACCAGTGAGGAGAGGTGGCTTCAGTGGGGAAACTGAGGCAGAGCTGGACTCCCCCACCCCGGGGCTCTGGAGGAGCGAGGCGAGTCAGAAGGGGTGGGGCAGGGTGTGTAGTTCACAAAGGCCGAGAGGTGGACTCCTCCGTAACGCTCCTCCGTTCTCTCGCTTCCAGGGATGATGGGCTCGAAGTCCAAGAAGCGCGTGGTACTGCCCACTCGCCCGGCGCCCCCCACGATGGAGCAGATCCTGGAGGATGTGCGTGGGGCGCCCGCCGAGGACCCGGTCTTCACCGCCCTGACCCTGGAAGGTAGGGGGAGTCAGGACCGGCAGGGGAGAGGCCGCTCCAAGACCCCAGCAGCGAGGTGCGCGGGGTGGAGGAGTGGGTGCAAAGCACATCCCAGCTGCATCCCGTAGTAGCAGGTCCGTAGAAACCGTGGATTTGAAGCAGAGGTTGTGGCACGACATTTACCCTCTCTGAGTCTCCTCTGCTCACAACAAAGTGGGCGTGTGTTCAGAGGGGCGTCTAGGACTGGGGTTCGCAGCCAAATTCTGCCCACCGTCTGTTCTTGTAAGGCCAGAAAGCTAACAATGCAGTTCTTTAATTGTTGGGATTGGGGGGAAGACTTTCATGACAGGTGGAAATATGAAATTAAGGTTTGTGTTGGTAAAGTTGTTGATGCACAGCCATGCCTGTTCTGGGTGTTTGGACCTGGCTGCTTTCAGGACATAATGGCAGAACTGAGTAGTCACCACAGACGGATTGGCTGGCTCTGCAAAGCCAAAACTATGTATTGTCTGGCCTTTTGTGGAAAAAGTTGGTCAGTCCCCTGTGGAGGTGGTAGCTGGTCAGTGACTGATGGTTTGGCCTACAGTTGTTGGGTGAATTTTGTGTTCTTGTCAGTGAGGTTTGCTTACTTATTAAACAAACCTTCATTAAGAACCTGTTGTGTGCCCGGTTCTATTCTAAGCACTGTGAAAAGCTCGGTGAAAAGGTGAACAAAAGAGGTGACAGTTCTGCCCTCAGGCAATAGGGCCCAGAGATAGTAAACGAGAGTCTCGTGGGCACTGTGAAGTGAGACACATTATGGGAAATACTCTTTAAAATTAAGTAATAGTAAAAAAAAAAAAAAAAAAAAAAAAATCAGTTCTTTGCTCCAGGTAACCACATTTCAAGTGCTCAAGAGGCACTTGTGGCAGCTGCTGTATTGGACAGCTCAGATGGAGGACTTCTCCATCACCAGGAATGTTCTGTTGGATGGGCAGCCTTAGGAACAGGAATCCTGTTTAGCCCCAGCCTGGGTTATCTGAAGCTTCTGGAGCCCTAGCTTAAGAACCATGGGCGGGTCTGCCAGCACCGGGAGGGTGAGGAAACCGCGGCACAGGCAGAGCTGGGGCCGCTCAAAGGGAGAGGTGCCTTCCCTGCTGGCCCATGTTCTTTCCTAGGACCACACTTGGTCTCCATGTGCACTGTCTGGCCTGTCTCCCACTTTATTGCTAAAGTGAGTGGGGAAAAAAGTGATGAATAAATATCGGAGTTTCCAGGGCCTGTGCCAGGTGTTTAGCCTGCAGGGATTTGGTAGCAGACAGTTGCCGAGCAGGGCAGGCCATACTGTTCCCATTCATATAGGACCAGGTAGAGCAGATAGGACCTGGACATATCTCTGGATGACCTAGACGCTGTGCTTTTTCTATCTTGCTCCCCGCCCCCGCCTCACTTCCTTTGGCTGGGCACACTGTTGTTAGGAATTGGGGTCACCTAGAGATATGTTTCCGCACCCTCCTGCTTTTGCGGCCTCCTGACTACCATTGTTGGATTTTTGCAAGGTTACAGGGCCACAGGGTAGTTTTTCAGGGAGCAGGAGGTTGCATGCTAGGCTCTGAGAACAGGAATGAGTGCCAGCCTGCTCAGTGGTTCCATTGTGGGGTCAGTGCCTTTTACAGGAGTGGTGCCCAACCCCAGGCAGGGCCTCTTCTGTACCCATCCTCTCCGGTCACATGCTTTGCTTTGGGGAGGTAAATTGAGCTTTCTCTCTGCCCCTTTCCTAACCAGCAGGCTGTGTTCTGTCCCTAGACTCCTCAGACCCCTCCTGGAGGACTGAGAACCCTGAGGCCCAGCGGGAGCAGCTCTACCAGCAGAGCCAGGCTTTTGTGGCCACCAATCAGCGGTTGAGGCAGGCGGGTGAGGAGCTAAGACAGAGGTGTGACGACCTTCGGCAAGCTGGCCAGGAGCTGGAGCAGGACGTCATCCAGGTGAAGCAGGTGGCCCTGTCAGAGGCCTCGGCTGCCTCCTCAGGCTGACCTGGCCCTCGGGCTCTCCTGAGCACACAGCTCCCAGACAGTGCACCCACAGCCTCCTGGAACTTTTGGTCCCGGCCTGGCACACTTCAGACATGGGCCCCCGGGTCTCAGAGGCAGATTCTGGGTTCTGTTTCAGGGATAAGACCCACCCTCGTATCCAGAAACCCCAGGGGACAGAGCCTGCCCTGTGCGTGGTTGCAACAGAGCCAGTGAGTGAGGGGGCGCGCCGGCCTCATCCGGGCACAGACCCCTTACCAAGGGTCAGGACAGGCCTTGTGAATGCCATTCACCCCTGGCTTCTCTTCTGGGCCGGATTGCTGTCAGCCTGGACTTGGTGTGGGGCCTTAGAACCCATCCTCCCCTCTCTTCCTTTGGTGACCCTGCTTCACTGATCACTCATTAGACTGAGCTTGTCTCTGTGCGAACCTCTGTGGAGCCCCCAGAAGTTCCATAAGAGGATGGGTATTCTTTCCCTTCCTTCACCCGTGGTGGCTGTGGCCATGGCCATGTGAGGAGCAATTGCCCAGCAGGGCCCAGATCTGAGATGGGGCCTCCAGTGGCCCCAAGCGCTCAGATATAAGGTGGGGGCTCTCCCCCAAGGCAGCACTTATCCTTCTGGTTCATGGTTGGGATGCAGGACTGGCCTGTAGGCTGTGGGATCCATCAGATGGGGGTGCTGGCCTGGGCTCCCAATACAGAACAAGCTGTTTGGTTACTTGCTTGAAGCCCTCATCTGACCATTTCCATCCTGGCAGGCCAGGCCCGTCATGGGTATCCCTACCAAGTCCCCCAGATGAAATCTGCCCTGCCATCAGCCATCTGGCAGTGCCTCTAAGCTGCTCCTTTCCAGGGTTCCCTGGGAGCTTAGGGAAGCACCTGGACTCAACAAGGCAAGTCCTTGACATGGGTGACCCAGTATCCCAGGAGGTGTTTTTCTCTCCTTGGAGAAAAGGGTGCCTGCTTAAGCCTGAGAGACCCCTGAGACCTGAAAATGCCGGCTTGGCTCCAGTTAGGGCAGTGGACACTGAGGCTTCATTGTCCGGGTCCCCCTGGCCCACCTGCTAATATCTCAGAGGTGCCCTGCTGCCCTGAACTGGGAGGTCACCGCTCCCTGCACATCCCTGACCTCCAGGTGGGGCTACCTGAGTCTGATTCTGGGGCTCCTGAACGCTCCCACCCCACCCAGGATCAGGAGGAAACATTCCAGCTACCTTTGCCTGCATATCCACCTGGTCTAAGTGTCCTCCCTGCGCAAGTCCCACAGCCCAATCTGCCTCTAGCACACGGACCCAATGCAGGCAGTCGGATGGAAAACCCACACAGTACTCCAGTCCCACCCTGTCCTTACCCATTTGGAAGGAGGGCCATGTAGAGCAAGATTCAACAGCTCCATTTATTAAAGGTGCACATAAGATGCCTGGTTCTGTGCCTTCCTTCTACCAGACAATGGCTTTAGGTTGAATAGGGTGGGAGGGGGGAACAGGGCTGTATTTATTTACATATATTCTGTAACACTTCAGGGACCCACGGCATAGACTCAAGGGGCACAGAGATGGATAGACCAAAACAATCAGGTTCGGGCTGAGTTGTTGTGGCCGCTGGCCAGGTGACAGACTGGGGCACAGGGAGTGAGGTAATGCTATACTTTCAGGACGTTGCCTCAATTCAGCACTCAGCTCATGGTTTCCCAAGGTCACGGGCTGAGGGTGTTCTAGAGGCAAACAGGGTCCCCTCAGTATGGCCAGGTGGCCAAACAGCCCTGAGGGGATCAAGGCTTCACAGGAGATGTCCTTTGGGTCCTAAGACTTTAGTCCTCCAGCTGAGTCTTCACATCAGTTGCCCAGTAACCACCACTCTTCTCAGGGCCTAGGACCCCCACCGTCCCGCCCCATATGGTTGTGAGGTGTGGCTGTGCCCCCATCATGGGAACAGAGAAGGCAAGTGTGGCTGCAGGACATGGGTGGAGCATGAGCTCCCTGCATGCTAGCCGAGGTGGGAGCTGCCCCCTTGTGAGGACAGGGGCAGGTGGAGGGGGCGGCCAGGGAGGGTCTGGGCATCTCACCCAGTCACAGCAGCCACTCAGGCTCTAGAGGTAGCTCTGGGAGTTCTCCTCATGACCCACATGGGGAAACCGAGATACAGAGTGTTGAGAGCACCACCCAGGGTCTCACAGTGCATGGGTGCTCCCACCCCCAGTCCCCACCATTTCAGACTCACTATGGCTGGGCAAGCTGGGTATAGGTCTGCAAGGCTTCTCCCACCAGGCCATTTTGAGGGGCAGCTGGCCCATGGCAAGTGTAAGAGCATACATCTGACAGCCCCTGCACTTCAAAGAGTTGAGACCACCTAGTCCTGCTCCTTCAGGCTAGGGATGGGGACAAGGACTGGTGGTTTCTGAGATGCGTCTGAGACAACCCCTGCCCCAGTGTGTCCTGAGGGGTCAGTTGTGGGTGTGTGCAACACGCTGCCCGGCCCTCATTGCCATGGTCCACTGTGTGCCAGCTCATCCTGGGAAGTTTGGTCACAGGAGGAGCACTTTGTGCATCCAGCCATTTCTGCATCCTGCCTCTGGCCTCCTGGGGCAGAGCCCTGGCACCTGTTCTTCAGGACAGGATGTTCCAGGACTTGTAATACAACATGACAGAGCTATGTTAGCAGCAGCAGCAGCATGGTGTCTGTGGGGGCTGGGATCAGTGGGGCCCCTGGAGCTGAGGACAGTCCAGTGGAGGAAGTACTTCTGCTTCTGGGTCAGCTCCTTCCATGGACAGGGGACAGGAATGGATAATGGTCCCTACGGGCAGGGACAGAGGCTCCTTCTGCACTTCCATCCAACTCTCAACCATGCTTCCCACCTCCTAGAGAAGGGACCTAAAGTCTAGTTGTTACAAATCTCCCCAAATGGCATCTGCTCTCTGGCCCCTCCCAGGCAGCTCTCTGCACTGTGGCTGTGACAGCAGATCCACAAGCCTGCGAGCTGCTCCTTCCCAGAGCCAGGCTTCCCCGGGAAAGGGGTCATTTGCTCTGTCTGCTGCAAGCTGAGCAGGAACCTCAGCAATCTCCCTTGCATGCATGCACGCTGGCAGGGGCCTGGGTAAGCCCACCAGGCTCCCTGTGCCCCTCCATCTGAGCCTCCTCTGCCACCAACATTCTAGCACTCTGGAAGCCCTGGCCCCCGCACTTCCAGGTGGCCTGGCTACAGTCCTGGGGCTCCAGGCCCCACATTGCCAAGGCCAGGTGCCAGCTCCACCGCAGTCCCCACAGCTGTGCCCTCCCATAGCTCCAGGGTTTTTTGTGCCACCAAGGTGAATTGGATTTGTCCATCATTCTCATCCTCCTCCCCGACTTCACCTCACCCACCACAGCTGGTTCTGACTCCACCCACCTCCCTGGACCCCTCTTCCTCCTCTACTTGAAACCAACACCCACCCCAGCCCAGAGTGGGGACATGGGGTGGCCCGGCATCACCCAGCCCAGTCTTTTGCCCTTCTCTTCTTGCTCCTTTCCAGGCTGTTTTGACAACGCCTTCTCTGTCCATCAGCCCCTGGCTTGGTGCCTAACGGCAGGGAGGGTGGGTAGAGGGGGAGGCCTGTCTCACTGTTGGGTTCAGCCGCACCCCTCCCTCAGCTGGGGCTGAGAAGGCAAACAAACCAGCAGTTACCATTAACAAATTACTCAGCTGCCCCCATAATTATGGGCTTTGTTCTTCAGTGGATGCCTTGGGCTCAGCTGGCAGGTGCTGGATGGCACTACCCTCCGCAGCCCCATCCCCCACCTCAGGGGAATACTGTAACCTTGCTTGGCTCCCCAGAGATGAGGGTCCTGCTGAGGCTTAGGCCCAGTGGGGCTGGGGGCTGGGAGGGTGGTTTCTGTACGTGGGCCAGGCCAGGACTTGAAGTCCAGACAGCAGCCCATTCCTTCTTAAGTCCCCACAGTACAGAAGCAAGCGTGAGATGTGAGACCCATGTGGGCTGAGGTGCGGCTCTGACGGTGGGGGCTCAGGTGAGCAGGCGGTTCCTAGGACCACCTTCAGGGCAACCAGATGGCCTGCCAGAGGGGATGTTCCAGAAGACTGGTCCAGGCAACTATTCTAGGAGGTCAGTGGGTGCAGGGGCTTTTTCTACTGCTGAGTCAGTGGTCGCCACCACCATGGGACTGGGTACATAGTTGAAGGGGGGTACTCGAGCCGAGCGGCTGGGAGAGCCATGCCGGCTGGCAGCAAAGCCTCCCGCAGCCACCCCCAGGCCCTCATGGATGAAGGGGGCCAAAGTGGGCCCCTTGGCAGGGCCAGGCCTATCCACATCGCTGCTGAGGAAGGATGCGGGTCTGCAAGCCAGGGCCTGGGGGTGCTCCCTGCTCTCCAGGCTTGGGGACGTGCTGGAGTTGGTCTTGGTGGTAGAGAAGTCCTCCGTCTGGACCACAGCATCGCTGGTCTTGCGCTGCGGGGGACCACCTGGGTGCTCCTCGGGCGAGGTGCCTATGAGCGGAAGGGCGGTGGCAGGTAGTGTGCTCCGCAGGATATGTGGCACATCCTCATCCCGGATGCGACGCCACGTGGTACCTGGCGATGCCACCCTGGGCAGAGGTCGGGCCTCTCCGTTGCTGCTTTGGTGGGCAGCATCAGCTTCAGGACCAGGGGCAGCACCCTCTGGCCTTCGGGCCATGCTGATATGGGGCAGAGAGGCATAGCGCTTGACTGCCTCTGGCTGGGTGGCCTGCTTGCGGATGGGCAGACGAGATGGGCTCTCGGAGCTAGTGCGCCTCGGTGGCCGCTCAGTAGGGCTTGGCCGAGCTGCAAGGGGCCGCTGGGGGACCAGGGCCTGTGGTGGGGGTGCCCGCAGCTCCTTGCAGCGGGAGGAGCAGAGGAAGACAGTGGGCGGTGTGGGCCGGCTGCGGCGGGGTGAGCTGCCCTGGGAAGCAGAGGTGGTGACTTCAGCAGAGGACAGTTGTTCTAAATGGCGTCGGTGCAGTAGGCCTGGCGATTCCTTGATGAAGGTCAGCTGCCTTCGGAAACCCGAACAGTTGGAGGACTCGCTACCACTGGATCGGGCTGAGGCCATGCGCACCAGACCCAGACGGCCCCCTCGGGCACTCGGGCACCCCTTGGGCCCCACCTGACCCCTGGGGCCTGGCTCCGGGGTTGGCCTGGCCAGGGGTGGTGGTCCCCGCCTGGTGGGCTTCTGCATGAAGGGGATCCGCACGGGCGACTTCTGCGTTTTGTGCTGCTTGGCCAGGAGGGTCCGCATGGGTGTCTTGGGCACTCGTGAGGCCCCGGGGCTGGGGAGAGACCCAGAAGCTTGGGAAGCTGGGAGCGACCTCCGAGGCAAGGGCTGGGAGGCAGGGGAGGTCTGGGAGGAGCTGGATGAAGGAGTCTTGGTGAGGCGGGCTGGTGGTGTGGCGCTCCTCTGCGGGGGGGTCAGGGCAGCAAGCTCTGAGATCTTGCCGGGCCTGTGCAGGCTCCTAGACCGCTGCTGCCCAGGGCCCAGGGCTTTGGTGGGAGCTGCTGGCTGTGCGGGGCTCTGGGGTCCTATTTTCCTCTGTGCGGTGCGGGGGCCAGTGGTGCCTTTGGGCTGGGCCCGGCTGGCCGGGCTGGGCACATATATCACTGTCCTTCCTCGGAGCATGGCTGGTACCCCAGATGTGGTCTTCTGAGCACCACGCAGCTTCTCCGGGCCGCAGGGCAAGCAGGGGCTGCTGCTGCGCTGGGCCAGAGTCATATCCCGTTTCTCTGGTCGAGTGGCACTGCTTACCTGTCCCTCTGCCCATGGTCGCCGTCCTTTTCTGTGCAGGGAGGGCTGCAGGGTAGAGCCCACAGACAGCCCTGACACAAAGGACAGGATAGAGTCAGACTCAGATGAGACCTCTTGGGTGTCTGCCACTGCCGCCTGGTGCAGCCAGGTGACAATGGAGTTGGCACCCTCTTGGATGGCGCGCCACTCGACACTGTCCAGGTCTGAGGCATGGTCTGACCCCGCTGCCTCCTCGCCATGTTCCTGGGTCCCCTCTGCTGGCCGTTCTTCCAGCTGGGCATCGCGGGGCTTGCGGCACTTTGGATCTGATGCCTGTGGCCTGCGCCTAGGCATGGCTGAGCCAATGCAGCGCCGCAGTAGCTCCACCTTGGCCCGAGGACTGGGATGGCCATCATTCCTGCCTCCAAGGCCTGGGTCCTTGGTGACCACTGGCTCACGGGCTTGGATCCTGCCAGTCTCGGGCTCAGGCTCACTGAGGGAGCTGGTGGAGGAACTTAGGGAGTAGCATGGTGGTGTCTCATCAGCGATGAGGCTGGGCTGGGCCCGGGCAGGCACTGTGGCCTTGGGCACCGCCTGTGTTTTCTTCCTGCCAGCCAGGCGCTCCCTCTTCACTGCCTGGGGAATAGCAGATTCCCACAGGGAGGGTGCCACCACCGCTGCTGTGGACGGCTCCTCATCCGAGCCATTGCTGTAGAAGCAGTACACAGTTTCCTCAGTGGGTGTGGTAAGGCACAGGGACTGTAGTGTCCCCTCCCCATGGGCTCGGCCTGCTTGGGGGCTGTCTCTGTCTACACAAGCTCTCAGGGGCCTTCTAAGGGGCAGCTCCAGCCCTGCCCGCCTCCTGCCCGTCACCCGGGCTGGCTCCGTGCTGCGGCCCACACCCCTAACCCTGTGCCGATGCCCAGCAGCCTGCCTGGTAGGAGCCTCTCGGCCTGCTGGCTTCTGCCTATCCCCACGCCCACCAGGCAACTCCTTGGGAGATCCTTGCAGTGTCTCGTCGCTGAGTGAGGCCACACTGAAGTTGACTGGCGTGCCCTCGGCCAAGTCAGTGTATGAGTTGTCCTCCCGGACCGGGGCGGGCACCAGCATGTAGACAGGCACAGGCAGTGCGCAGCGGCCAGGCACCAGTGCTGAGGCCACCTTGCAGAGTCGAGTAGGCATGGCTGTGCCCAGGCAATCCCGCAGCAGCTCCAGCTCCTGATTGGTGGCAGGTGGCCCCTCACGACCATTGGCTTCATCTCGCCGGCGGTGCCCAGCAAAGTGCTGGCCAGGGCCACCGCCACTGCCACTGCCAAGATCAGGACAGGCGGGGGGCAGCAGCCGCAGCTCAACATCCTTCTGAACATAGTGCTCGTGCAGGGCCAGTGCGCTGAGGCTGGAGGCACATGAGAAATTTTCATCCGGCTTTTCTACAGTGAAACGCACACTGCCAGCGTCCAGCTCGGAGGGCAGCCAGCAACGCTCCCGGCAGTCGGCAATGTCCAGGAAACGCTTCACGTAACTTTCCCACTGCAGGCTGAACTGGGTGGCCTCACGTTCACCAGGAGGTGCAGGGGCCGTTGGTGGTGTCTTGCTGCGGCTTGGTGGCATGGTCTGCCCAGGGCTGTCAGGCAGCTCGCTGGGGCTAACTGTGCCACTGCCCAGCCCGCTGCAGGGGTCACTGGGGATGGAACTGGCAATGGACGGGCTCTCGAAGCTTCCCAGTGAGCTCACCGAGCTGCAGCGGCTCAGCACCAGTGGTGTCTCCTGCACGCAGTTTTCTGAGGAGCTAGACGGTGTGGCGTCCTCCACCCCTAGGCTTCGGCCTGGAGGGGGTGCAGGAATAGCCATGGGCAGGGAGGTATCCCCTGGCCCATGCCAGGCCCGATCCAGCTCTGCCTCACTGGGACTAGCCTCCTCCAGCCCCTCCAGGGATGAGTCACTGTCATTCAGGTCCCCTGCCTCGCTGGGGCCTGGGCGGCCAGCCGAGGACAGTGAGGACAGGGAGCTACAACGGGACAGGCAGAGTGGTGCCGCCTCCACCACCAGCTTCTCGGCCACTTTGCTCACACCCTCTGCAGGCAGCCAGGCCTGCTTCCTGCTCCCAGGGACCAGGAGCCCCACACCAGCCTTGGTTGTGTCCTCGAGCAGTGGCACATGCTGGTAGGTGGGTGACAGCTTGATGGTGCGCACACATGCATCAGTGGCTGCAGCCTCCCGGGCTGCTGGCTTAGCCTGGCCATCCAGCAGGTTGAGGTCAAGCTGGCTGGGCCGCACCTGACCACACGGCGGCCCCTCTCGGTGCTCGGCCAGTGACGCCAAAGGCCGCGTGTGGTCACGGGGACAGTGCCCATCACTGGTGCTGCCACTATTAAGGCTGTCATTGGAAAGGCTGGCATGGGCTGCCTTCAGTCGCAGAAGGGGATGAGCCCGGCTGCCAGCCTCCCGCTGCCCGCCCTCAGGCCCCCAGCAAGGAGAGTAGGACTGGGCTCGGCCCTCCCTTGGTACTTCCTGCCCAGGGTCCCCAGAACTGAGGCTGAAGCTGTCATCAGATGATGTGTGCAGGGCTGAGATATCCTCTACCAGCCGGTCAATCCGTGCCACTGCCAGTGCCAGCTTGGCCTTGGCCCTGGCTGCCAAAGCTGCCTCCCCACTGGCCTCCTTCTCTACCTCTGGGCCACTGCGGTGGGCAGGTGGGGCCCGGGCCAGTGCTTGGCCTTGCAGGAAGGAGCTGCCCAGAAAAAGGGACAGCACAGTGGGGCTGGCAGGCTCAGCGGTGGCAGCCACGGCGGCCAGGGAGGGCACGTCATCATCGTCGAAGCAGCCTGAGTCTGAGGCATAGTCCTGGGCCAGCCCATCCAGGTGCCGCAGGGGCGGCAGTGGCTTCTTGGAGGCGGCCTCGGCCTCAGCCTCAGGCAGGTCCTGCTTCTCCAGGTGGTCAAGCGCCTGGGCCAGGTGCCGCGCGTCCAGTTCAGCCTCCAGGGCCCGCTGCTTACGCACATACAGGCTGGGCACACAGGCGCTAGGGGAGATGGCAGTGGCCGCTGCCTGGTACTTGGCAGGCCGGTGGGCCAGCAAGTTGCGCAGGGCAGCAGCGCTACCCATGGCAATCATTTTGTGCTTGGAGTGCACGAGATTCCGTAGCATGGCCACAGCGCCCAGGTCCCACAGCAGCTCCTGGTCACGTGGACTGCGGGCAGACAGGTTCCAGAGCGTGCCACAGGCATTGCTCACAATGGTCAGGCTGTGCGATGTCAGGTGCTGCAGCAGCGTCTGCAGACAGTTGTGGTCCCGCAACACCTGCC
Organism: Pteronotus mesoamericanus; assembly: GCF_021234165.1. Lineage (NCBI taxonomy): Eukaryota > Metazoa > Chordata > Mammalia > Chiroptera > Mormoopidae > Pteronotus > Pteronotus mesoamericanus. The sequence continues at coordinate 1,142,779 of NW_026555047.1, forward strand.
TGCAGCATGGAGGGGCGTGTCAGACAGAGCCACCCCTCATCTTACCAGGAGCAGGGGGGCCAGATTAAGCAAATAAAAATAGAAGGCACTTGGCTGAGTTCAAATCTCAGAGAAAGGAATAAATATGTAGTGTAAGTCTATCCCAAATATTGAATTTGGGGTATACTTGTGCTAGTTATTTTACTTAAAAGTAATAATATATTTATTAAATAATACTGATAATAAATTAAAATACTTACCTTTCAAAGTAAAAGTATATCTCATTTTAGCACAATATCTCATGATGTTTAGGATAGACATACTGTAGATAAATTTTATTTGCTTTTAAAAATATTACGTATCATTTGTAAATTAGTATTATTTAATATATAAATGTTTTACTTATTTTAATAAATGAAATCTTTAGCAAAGTATATCTCATGCAATATTTGGGAATACTTATACTGAAAAAATTAGTCCCTGAGGACATCCACTTGCAGGAGGTCAAACCAAGGCTGCCTGAGTGATAGTTCCCTGCAGACTGGGTTCTGCTACTCCAGCCCCAGATCACATCTGGGGATCCACATTCCCCCAGCACCCTCCATGGCACCCTCCACCCACTGTGACTGTGGGGCCCACCTATAGTCCTCACGGGTGGCGATGAGGCTGGACACGTTGCGCAGGATGCCCCCGCCGCTCTCGATGATGGCCAGTGAGTTGCTCTGGCACTTGTAAGTCAGTGTGCTCACCAGGAAGCCCAGGGCACCATCCACCTGGCAGATGGCTGCTTTGTTCTCTGTGCTGTGTGCCGAGAGGTTCCACAGAGCACTGAGCACACTTTTCAGGGTGGATTCCTAGGCACGGGGTGGGATGCAGGAAGGTCAGTGGAGGGGGTCTCCAGGTACCGGCCCTACCCACTTACCCTGTCCATCAAGGTGGAGACAAAAGGCTGGAAGGAAAGGCACCCAAATACATTTTCAAATAAAAGTAAAAAAATAAATAAATAAAACTGACCCTCACAGGAACTCTGAGTTGCAGAGTTGGAAGTCCCAGGCCTGCCTGAGGACCACCTGCTGAGCTAAGCAATGGTTGTTTGGTTTAATTTCCTCAAGATGGAGAACTCACCACCTGTTGTGTCTCCTTGCCCTGTGTCTGGCATTAAACAGCCTTACCAGCACCCTCTCCCCTGGGTCTCGAGTGCATTTACACCTCCCTGCCGCACTGTACCCACCCAGTACCCACCTTGGAGGCTCGTAGGACACACTGCATCAGGGCGGTCATGCTGCCGACCTCCCTCAGTACCTTCTTGCTGTTGATGTCAGCCCTCCAGGACAGGTTGCGCAAGATGCTAGACACCACCTGGGGCAAGGCACAGGGCAGGCAAGGTGGACCCAGGGCCCGCCCACCCTCAACCTCACACATGGCAGGGTTACAGAGAGACCGGAGACGGTCACTATCACATCCACGGGGGAGGGGACTCTGTTGGCAGGGGCCCTGGGCAGTGGGACGCCCTGTGGGGGTCTCCCCATGCCCCACCCCACTCCATCCAGGTACCTGCTGGAGATCCTCACTCTCTGAAGCCAGCTGGGCCACGATGGCCTCCATGCTGCCCCGCCGGGCACACAGTGTGGCCTGTGGGGTGCCACAGGATATGCACGCCATGGTCAGTGGGGCAGTACACCATGTTCCCCTTTGGGCTTTCTCCCTGAGCCCCAGCACCCCATCCTCACCACCATGGCAAAGGGATAGCAGTCACCCTGTTGCTTAGATAAGGAAATTGAGGCTGAGACAGGCGCAGACACCACCAAGCCTTCCCTGGCCCAGAGGCCCCACTCTGCAGCAGAGCAACAGAGCAGGTGGTGGTCTAGCTGACCAACTCCAGCCATAGCCCCTCCTCTCACAGCCCTCTCTGGGCCTCAGACTACCCGCCTATAAATTGGGGACAACTATTTCCACCTCTTGGGCCAGTGTGGAGCCTCAGAAGAGGGTGGAAAGAGTGTTGACACCACCTGCCCACCCCAGGCACCTTATTGGCGACGTCCCCAAAGGTGAGGTTCGTGAGAGTCATGCCAGCATATCTGCGCAGGGCAAGGTTGAGTGGGTCCCGGGTCATCTTGTACATCTCATAGTCCACCTGCAGGAGCTCTGCCACAGCCTGCAGCCCGCCTAAAGGAACACAGGAGGGGGCACAGCGAGGCTGGGTGCAGCAGGGGTGCATCCCAGAGCCTTCCTCCCAGGCTCTGTCCATGCCATCCCCCTGCTTAGGTGCCCTCCCCCCATCCTACCCTGAGATCTGCTCTCCTCAAATCCACCTTCAAAGCCCAACTCCAAGGACACCTCTTCTAGGTAGCCTGCTGCCAGGCTAGCATGATTCCCTGGATACCCTATGACCTCCACGCCTGCCTCCTTTCAGCCCTCCACCTCATTCACATTTCTTCTGGCTATGAGGCCTTTGCATGTGCTGTTCCTTCTGCCTGGAATGCTTTTCTCTGCTATTTGCTCAGGATCCTGGCTTCCTTCTGCTCCCAGGTCAAGAAGGCCCTCAATTACCCCAAATGAGAACCACCCCAAGACCATTAGACCTTGAGCTTCTGAAGGCAGGGCCGGGTCCCAGGGGCAGGGCCTGTCCAGCAGGTGTTCAGTAGCTACTGATTAATGCCACAGACACAGTTCTTTACTCACCACGAAAACTAGGTTTTTGCTTTACAAAGAGTAAACAAATATGGGGGAAATGGTCAGGGTGAGTAGAAGAGAAAGAACCCACAACTCAAATAGAAAGCACCCTTCCCCCTTCACTGAGCAAAGACAACAGAGGTCATCTGTGCATTTAGGGTCTGGGGCTGTTAGACACTTGTGTGGTTTCCAGATCTAGAGTTTTATTTGGGTTGGTTGCAGCCTTCCTCGTTTTTCTGCATCTTCCTACATAAATCCACCCAGAAGATAAGTTCCCCAGCCGGGAAAGGAATGACTTAAAAAATATACACTTTCCTAAGTCTGCTGCCTTGTTAGGGTTACAAATGCCCACTTCTGCACAGCCAGACAAGAGGAAATCTGACCAAACCTTTGAGTGTTTGACCATCTGCTGGGTGAGAAGCAGTATCTCATTTTGTATTAACTGGAGTAAAATTAAGCATGTTGATGGAATGTCCCCCATGTTTCAACTACTATAAGAGATGTAGTAATGCTTCCAAATCTAGAACTTTACAAAGTCACCCCCTCCCCAGCCACTTGGTAGCTCTGATTCTGTATATTAAGTTGGACCTCTCACCTTTGCTCTTGGCTTCCTGGTCACTTCCCTGTCCTCTGAGCCCCATGGCCATTAAGGATGAAAGGCTGCCCCAGGCTTAATGAGGCCCAGAAGCCTCAGGCCAAATGGGTGGGTATGGAGGAGGCAAGGGGTGCACTCACCCAGCTCATTCATGGCGCGGCGGTATTCCTCATCAAAGGACAGCTTCATCACTGCACAGGTGGCCTGGCAGATCTGAGGCTCAATGGGGACTGGGGCTGTGGGCCAAGAAGCCAGGTCAGAGCCCTCTCAGTCTTTGAAATGATCCCTGTTGGGTCCCACCTCTCCCTGTCTACTCCAACCTACAAGACCCCAGAGTTCTGCACACCTCTGCATGCACACTTTGCACCTGAAAGGTCACTTCCTTTCACTGGCCTCCTTTTCCAACCCTTCCTAAAATGAATAACAAGGTGCCTGCCTCACCCAGAGCTGACATGGGAGATGAAGTCGTGCTGGGGGCTCAGTAACTTTTGGTGGTGCTTTTGTCGAAGATTAACTTTGCAATCAACTGCCAAAACTAGGAATCTCAAAGTCTGCACCCATGTTTCTCGTTACCCACAATCCATCCATGCATTTAATAACTGTTTCTTGAGCTACCCTACAACCAGGGCATGCATTGCAGGTGGCTGTCCTTTTGTCATTCTGTCATGACAAAGTCACCATAAGACCTCAACCTGCACATGGCACAGACAAGGTGCACAGAAAAGACTATAACAGTACCTTTAGCACTAGTAATAGTTAATGATAATGTCCTGTCACCCACGCTCTGTACCCATTGTGCAAATATGGTCAGGGAGGCTGCCCACTCACCTTGGCCCACCCTGCTTCCCTCGGACTCGCCGTCCTGGGCCTGCAGCCAGTCCCAGCAGGTCTCACAGTAGGCACGGATCTGCTCCAGCACGTGCAGGACACGCATCTCCTTGCGTGCCAGTCCCTGGTCTGGCTGGGAGAAGATGATGTTGTGTAGCGCTGCATTGGCATGCATGCGTGCATCCTTGGCTCCAGGTGCTCCGGAGGCCCCATTTCGACCCCCAGCCCCAGCCTCTGTGCCATGAAGGATCTGCAACAGCAGTGGCAGGCAGCCTGAGCGGCGCATGGCCACACAGCTCTCAGGAGAGCTGGACATGGCGAGCAATGTGCGAGCTGTGTCCTCCTGGTCCCGCGTTGCCAGCATTGACAGTAGCCAAAAGACCACTTCCACCTGTGGGGGCAGACAGGGATGAAGTCAGTATGGGGAGCACCACTCGGTTTGCCTGGCCTCAGCCAGACCACCACCCTCCCCAGTCAGGGGTGGCCCCCTACTTGGGGTGACTCACCCTAAACATGATAGGAGTTCTGTGACCCCAGCCTAGCAGAACCACTTCCTCACCACCACCACCCTCACCTTGCACCCCCCAGGGGCCACCACACACACCTGGGGAGACGGATGGGGAGCCTCAGTCACTGGAGATGCTCCCAGCCCACGAGGGCCAAATGCCCGCTCCACTGGTGTCACCAGGTACTCCTAGGGATAGCCTTACATCTAAGTCTAGAGTGCCCTCCTAGACACGTAGGACAGGTATCTCTGCTCACATTGCCAGGCCCCAGACCCCATGCTGGCCCCACCAGCCTCACCACACCCCAATCCAGCTGGCTATCCACTCCCCACCCTGACTCTCAGTGCCCCACCACTGTACGCTGCCTCACCTTGCTATTGCCTGGCTGAGGGGCACTATCCTCAGGGTGCATGGGGATCTTAGTCTCAGGGTCTTCATCCACTGGCACTGACTTTACTGCCAGCAGGGCCTGTGGAAAGAACACCAGTGCTGGAGTTTATAGGAGCATCCCACAAAGCACCAAGGTGGTGATGCTGGCCTCAGTCCTATGATGATGTGGTGGAGGCTCCACCTATTTCTACACTCTGGGTGGGGCTCTCAGGGTCCCCTCCTCGCCTAAGATCATCACCTCCCTCAAGGGCACTGAATCTGCCTCTCCCAGTACCTGGGGCTCCGTCTGCTGCACCCGGTCCTGTGCAGACAGCAGCTCCTTGTCGATCTGCTCCAGGCGTGAAGCGCGGATCTACGTGGGAGAAAAGCACAAGACCCCTCCCTGCTTTGGCCCAGTCTGCTCCCTGATACGGCCCTGCCCACTATACTGCTCACCCACCCACCTGACTTCACCCACTCTTTGGTATGGCCCTGCTCACTATTTGAACCCCACCCCTACTTTATGGTATGGCGGTACCCACTCTCCAAACCCACCCTTGAAATGGCCCACCCACTCTAAACTGTACACTGATGTTTAACTCCACCCACATCCTGGCCCCACCCTTGGTACAACGCCCCCCTCCCCAGGTTCTGACTCCCCCTACTCCATGATGCGGTACTTACTCGCTGTCTAGAGCCTGCTCCATTTTCCTAGCCCCGCCCCCTATTTAGTCCCCACTCTAGACCCTCCTACTCCTTTATTTGGTCCGATTCCCATTTAGACTCAACCTCCTAGACCCACTCGCTCCCTGACATGGCTCTGCCCACTGACCAAATCACCCACTGTTTGCCCTGGCCTCAGTGTTCTCTGCCTCTGAGCCTGGCTCTGCCCTTAAGGCCCTCTGGCCGCACCCACAAACAGCTCCAGACTCTGGCTCCGCCTCCTGAGCCAGACCCCGCCCACAGCAGTCTCTGCCCTCTGATTACACCAAAGACAAATAACTCAGTCCCCTGATCCAGACTCTTCCTACAACTACCACTGCGCTCCAATTCGCATACTGTGCGTGGCTTGCCTGCCTCGGCCCCACCCACCGCCGCACCTGTGCCCGCTGCACCATCTCGTCAGAGGTGCCAAATCGTTCCTCCATCAGCGAGCGGATGTGCTGGGATTCGAACTCCAGCTGCTGCCGGATCAGGTCCATCTGCATGGAGAACTGCTGGGAGGGGCGGGCAGGTCGCGGTGAGGGACTGCGGTAGTCAGGGGCCAGGGGCGGGCCGACCCGCAGCACCACCCCTCGACGCCCACGCCCTCCCCGCGCTCACAGTCTCCACATGCGGGAGCTCATCCAGGCGTTTGGACAGGCCCTGCAGCTGCGAGTAGTACCAGAGCTTCTCCTTTTCTTCCTTCTCAATTTCATTCAACAGGAAACACCTGGGGGAGGGCAGGTAGGTGGGCTCAGCCCGCGGAGAAGGAGCCATTAATACAGGTGGTTTATTTTCATTTTTGCAATCGCTTGTTGGGTGCTTAGTGTATGACAAGTTTAATAGGCAGCATTGCAAAGTCTTGCCCTTCATACTCCCCAGCACTAGGGTGAGTGGGTGGGGCACAGAAAGTTATTTAAAAAGAGAAAGTAGTTCCTTGTTAAACTCTGGGCCTTGGAGAAGGACCCTGAGAAGGGCTGTTCTGACTCTAACACCTATCCCACACTCGCTAATCTCCCTCCAGCCTACAAAGGGAGGCTTCAGGCTCAGATTGCTCCAGTTGCAACAGAGTCTCCCTCTTAACATGCTGCAGGGGAGACACTGCTATTCCCACACATTTTACAGAGTGTAAGTCTGAGGCTGGGCGGGGCTAGAGGACTTGCTTGAGGTTACACAGCAGCAGAGCACGGGCCTTCAGTCTCTCTGACCCCACACAACCCAGCAAGCTGAGCAGAGAGCCTGGACCCTGCATCCCTCTGCTGGCCCCTGACCCAGGTTTCTTGGGCTGCAGCCATCTCTCCACAAAGGCTGCCTTAAGCCCCTCTGGCTCCAGGCCCAATTCTGAGCCCTGGCACCGGACACAGCCCTGTCCCTGCTGATGACTGGGTGTTGGGGACCTCTGGGGACATCTCCTAGGAGCCCTCCCCTGTGGCAGGAACGCCTCCTTCTCTCTGTCGTCCAGCTGAGGTCAGTTTTGCCAGGAAGGGGGTGGAGGAACCAAAGAGGTGGTGGCTCAAGAGGTGGGTGGGACTGGCACACAGGCTGGAGGGCCAATCAAAGGGCAGAGACTGCTGGGGTGGTGTCAGGCTTGGGGGCAGGGCTACATGAGCTGCCTGCGATCAGTTCCCTGTAGTCTCACCGTTCCCTGTCCAGTTCCTCCAGCAGCCGGATGGTGGCCCGGCTCAACTCCCCAAAGCTATCCTTGCAGGTCCCGGAGCCATGTACTGGGCTTCCCTCAGGGGTGCGGGCAGCAGGCTCAGGGCCCAGGGCGGGGGGCTGGAACTTCAGGTTGTACAGGCTGGTGATGTCCATCTGCAGGGCTGAATGGGTACGAAAGGAGGGTCAGTACCCCTGCCTGCCTGTCCTCCCAGCTCCCTCTGGGGATGGATGGGGGTCACCCTGGTATGCAGAGAGGGTTCTCAGGCCAGCCCCTCACCTTTCAGCTGCTCCAGTACCTCAGTCTGCCCTGAGGACACCAGCACGCGGGCCTCCTGCTCTAGCTTGCATTGTAAGTGCTTCAGGACCTCCTGGAGGCGGGGGCAAGAGAGTGCGCTGGTTATCAAGGCTGCTGCCCTCCGCTGCCCCAGAACCACTTCCCTGTGACATGCCCTTGGCCCTGCCTACCAATCTCTGGGGGCCCAATGCCCTGGTATTTATCCCTGTGACCCAAGCCCATGTCCTCTGCCCAGCCTCCCACCCCTGGCAGGACCTTCATGCCAGATGTCTCTGTCTCCAGCTTAGACAGGTGGCTTGAGTTGTCTCGAAGCTCCTGTCTCAGGTGATTGTTCTCGGCCTTCAAGGCCTCCACCTGCCGTACCAGCTGCTCATAGGATGCCACAGAGCTTGTCATCTTCAGCTCTTGCAGTGCCTGCAGTCATAGGTCCCATGAGACTCTGAGGAGAAGGCAGCCCTGGACCTAAGCCCTAGCCCTCCCGCCCAACCCTGGAGCTGGGTCCCAGGCTGGAGAGGCTGGTGTGGACCACTGCAGGCAGGATGGTGCTGGCCCAGGGAATCCCAGGGACAGATGGTTGTAGCAGATGGAGTGACAGACACAGGCAGGAACAATGGGAGAGAGAAAGGCAGAGCCATCACACTGGTGTTAAGACACATGGACAACCCAAACGCCCGACTGACTGACAGACACAGATAGATTTCCAAACTCACACCTGGGCTCCCAGACACACATGCTTACAGATAGCCAGACAGTCAGAGACTGAGAGCTGAGACCCTAACAGTCTAACCCAGCAGAAGGACTGGCTTGCCTAGTGCCACCAGGCTCACAGACACACAGCCAGGGACAGACAGACAGATGGACAATCAAGACATATCCCTGCAGCACTGTGGCTGCCCAGAGGCTGGGTGGACAGGCTACCAGCTGGCCCAATTGATGGACAAAAAGAATGTCGTGAATGTTCTAAGAAGCCAATGGACAGGCTGACAGTAGAGCCCCAGCCCAACCCAAGCCCCCCATGGTTGCCCTGGGAGTTGAGAACCTGGATGCTCTGCAGCCCTCACAACCCCTCCATCAGCAGCTGTATCTGGGTAGCTACCTGTGTAGCTCAGGGGCCCTGCAGTCGGCCCTCTGCCAGCCCCTGCGGCCCTCAGTGGCCCAGGCCCCGTCCCCTGGGCTCTACCACAGCCGCCTGCTTCTTTGTGTGTTTGGCTGTCCTTTCTCGCTCAGGCCCAGCCTCCTCCCTCTGTCTAACCAGCCAGTGCCTCCTCTCTCAGCTTGGCACTCCTGCCAGAGCCTTCCTGCCCACCCCACCTTCCCTCTTTGTTCCCTTAACATCAGCGCTCCCCCTCCCTTCGCCTTTGTCTGAGGCTCACCAATGGCAGCCCTTCCCCTCTGCCACCTCCTCCTGGGAGTCATCTCCCTGCCCACCTTAACCCCCTCCCCAAATCAGCCAGCCCTCCCCTGACTCCCTCCCCTACCTGGCCACACTTTTTCTTCACTTGCTCATTCATTTTCTTCTCTCTCCTCCTACCCCAGAAGGTCCCTGCTCACCCTGAAGTCACTGAGGACGCAGCTGGGTCTGGAGTAGGGGTCGGGGGCTCGGCCCCAGTGGTAGGATGAGTCAGGGCATCCAGACTGGCTCAGAGAACCGACTGAATGCCCGGCTCTGTCATTTGGCTTTCTTGTCACAGTCCTGTGTCTTGGGGGCCACCATTAAAGGGAGGAGCTGAGGCCAGGGGCACAGACAAGGCATGTCTTGAACCCAGACATTGGGCATGCTCAGAAGTCCAAGCAATGCTGGAGGCACACAAGCCCCACCCCCTCTGCAGACCTCAGTTTGCCCATCGGAGAAATCAGGGGAACTCAGTCTGCCAGTCCCATCTTGTGGGCTGATACAAGGGTCAGGAGGAACAGTGGTCACCAAGCAAACGCAAATGTTGGAGGGGACAACACAAGTCACAAGTCAGAAAGGGAGACAGCATATCAGGATGAGGAGGCCAGCTGCTTGGGGACTACAGCCTTTGCCTTCTACCCCAATATTGATCCCTCCCAAGGCTCAGTTGGGGTCCCAGCTGAGTATCAGGCCTGGGGTTGTGGTAAGGTCCCTGGGGTCTGGCCAGGGACCTGTGCCCTAGCTGAGGCCACCATGCTGTGCCAAGCCCAGGGGAAGCACTAAGTGAAGCACAAAACCCTGCATACTCCTCCCATTCCCCAAACCCAGACTACCTTCTCAAGCACCCCCCGACTCAAGCCACCCTTGCAGGGCCAGCCTGGGATACCTTCATTCCCCCTGCCTCTATGTCCTCATTAGATGGAACTTGGCAGCAGGGCCTCCACAGTGTTCTCCACATTCTGACCTGAGTCCCCAGTTCCATACTTTCACCAGCCCCTCAAGCCCTGCCCAGCTGGACCCTCCCTCCCCTAGTTCCCCACATCCCTCCCATCACAGCAGCCTTGCTGGCCTCCCACAGTCTGCTCCTCATGCACAGACAGAAGGAAGCTCTGGAAGTAACTGCTCAGATACCATTCCTCCCCTGCTCCAATAGCTGCCATGGCTCCCGAGTGTCCTCAACATTAGACCTCTCTCCTGCACATGCAGTCCACGTTCTTCCTTCAGGCCTTTGCACATTAAGTTCACCTGCCTGGAGCACCTTTCCTGACTTGCTGTCCCTCACACAGTAGCTTTCTCAAGGAAGCCCTCCAGCATTGCCCTGACCCTCAGGCTGCACCGGGAACCTCTGGAGGGGCCTCCCTGAGACATCTTCATCACCAAAGGAAAAGCACCAATAGCTGGAGGTTCCTCTAATTAAGGAGCGAATGGCCAGATTTCAGCGGAAGGTAGCACAGGGGTGGCCCAAAGGGGCCCTTGTCTTTCATTCAATCCAAATCCCCACTTTACTGAGAGGAAAAGACTCCTCCCAGGGAGAAGAAAACACCCTCCCCCAAAGCACACAGCAGGCCTTCCCGCAGATTCTGGGAGGTCCAGGTGTCATTTTGAGTGGGATGGACTACAGCGACTACAGCCCACCTCCCTGGGACTCAGTTTCCCCTCCAGCTCCAATCTGGAGAAACAGAGGCTCCAGAATGTTCGTGGCAGAGAGGAGGGGGGAGATGGAGACAACCCTGCAGAGGCCAAGTCCCCTGCCCTTCACTCAGGAAAGCGCGCCGCTTACTTTATCTCATTCAGGCTGGGCTGGGCTGGGCTTGCGGACACGCCGCGGGCCTGTGTCCTCCTCCCTTGGTGCAGCTCCGAGACCCCGCTTGAGATCCTAGCGCTCTTAGGCCGGGGCGGCCACGGGGCGCGGGCTCCAGGGTTCCGGGGTCTCGGCGGCGCGGGCAAGGGGCTCCGGAGCGGACAAAGGCCGGTGCGGGCCTGGCAGGCGGCGCCGCCACTCAGGGCGCTGGGCGAGACCACCGCGAGCGGGGGAGGATGCTGGATGCAGGATGCAGGCGCGGCGACCAATGGCGGCGCGGGAAGACGGGCTGATGCCATGGCAACAGCCAATGGAGGCCCGGGGCGGGGACTGGTGGCGGCCGCAGGGTGTCTGGCCTTCGCGCTGGTTCCGGGGCTGCAGGTGTGGGGATTGGGCTGGGGGGGGGGGGGGCAGGGAGGTGAAATCCCTAGGGAAAGGGGGTGCCTCGAGGACTAGGACCCAGTGTCTCCCACCTCATTCCAGGATGAAACGCCTCTGAACCTCTCGCTGCTGGATTCGCAGAATTTAAGAGTAAAATATCCAGTCATGTGTGTTACATCAGCATCTTGTGGGGGGGGAGCTCCTGGGGCAAGGGCAGGGCCGGTCAGCCCTGTCCCCTCGTGTCGGCCCAGCTTTGTGAGGATGGGCCAGGGTGCGACAGGGCTCAGGATCTGGACTGGACGCAGTGTCCCCACAGGGTCCTGGCTGGAGGGGGATGGGGGAAGATGGGGGATGGGCAGGTAAGCTGGGGAGCCCCTGGAACCCTGCATTTATGCCCCTTGCTCCTTGTCTTCCTGGCAGGGCGTGAGCACCTCAGCTCCCCCATTGGCATCTGCCTTGACTCCGTGTCTCTCCCCCATGTCCCTCCATCTTTCTCTGTCTCTCTCATCTCTGTCTCTCTGTGTCTCTGTCCCTCGCTGAATCCTTAATTCACCCCCATAGAAGGGAAGCCAGAGGAGGGAGGGGTCTTGGGTCCCAGGTCTCCGGCTGTCTCAGATCCTCGATGGATCCATGGAAGCCACTTGAGGATTTAACACCCAAGGCCAGAACCTGCAGCTGCAGCCCAGTCATTCCTTCTGCTTGACACATGCACACCCCAAAAGCCAGAGATGGACAGAGACATGGGTTTGGAACCCATCTCTGTCCTTTCCCCATGTCGGGGGCTAGGGAAAATTATTCACTTCATAATCCTCAGTTTCCTCCTAAGTCAAATGGGGAGGCAGCTGCAGCGTTTGCAATGGCTGGTTCCAGGGACCACAGGAGGGACAGCCAAAAGGATAGAACCATGCTGTTTCCTGTTGGGTCTACTGCAGGAGGCCCTGTGTGCCCATCCTGGGCCAGCAATGCTGAGAGCCCCAGAGGACTCAGGCCTGACTGTCCTAGAGCCTCCAGAACTAGACACAGCTGTCCCCAGCCTGTGGGGTTGGAGAAACAGTGCAGTGGGCAGGGGGGCTCTTTCTGAAGGCTAGGAAGGCTGAACTGATGAGGCAGCACCAGTGGTGGGCCTCTTCAGTATGAATAAGAGCTGGCCCTGGGATCAAGGAGGGAAAAGGCATTCTAGGCTGAGGCAACAGCATGTGCAATGCCTGGAGCTGTGAGAGATTAGAATTCATTCAGCGGATATGGGTTTCTGGTGGGGCCAGGGACTACAGCATGTGGTAGGGCCAGACTGGGGGAGTTATGAGGGGTTTAGAGAAGGGCAAACTGGGCAGAGCTGAAACAGGGACGTGGAGGGGACAGATCCCAGAGCCCTGGTTGCAGCTCTACCTTGCTATCCCTGTGTAACCTTGGGTATGTCTCTCTCTGACATAAGTTTCTCATTTTATTCACTGGAAGGTGGGTTGGAGAATTCCTGCCCTTACATCCCACTAAACTAAGTCTTACCTCCCCCACTTAGTCTTAAGATGTCACTGCTCTCCAGACCCCTCTCAGCCAGAACCTTAAAGATGGTAGGGGCTTGTAGGGTCCAATGGCCAGTGCTGTCCTCATACATATGGGGAAACTGAAGCTTAGGGCAGGAAACAAGTTGCTTGAGTTCATGCAAGAGTTCCACCAGGTCGTGGACCTGCCTCCCTCCCTCACCCATCTTGGTGTGATGGGGGCCTGGAAGGCTAAGAGGATGTGGGGCTGAGACCCCAAAGCAGGATGCCCTTGTCCACAAGCCTCTTGAACATTTTTTCCCTGACATCCCCTCAAATCCTTGACCATATAAATCCTTGAGCCACAGTCACACTCAGGCATCACTGGAAATTTAGAACCACAAGAGTTTCAGGAACCCCCACAGCTCCCCAAGACCCCAGGCTCAATATCAAGGGGCTGAGAGACCCTCTCACTGCACGGTGCCCAGACCTAGCAAGAGAGGCCCCTTCCCAGCCCCCCGCTCACTGCTGCTGGGTTCTGGAGAAGAAAATGGAATCATGATGCTCGCTTCTTTGCATTCCCTGAGACACTCCACCCCTTCATCTCAGCACACTGCAGGGTCACTCACGGAGGGTCTTTGGGCCTTCTGAGCCTGACCTCAGGAGTCTCTACCTCCTTGATCTCTGTCCTTCCCCACTGAGCCTCTCTGCTGTTCCAGGGCCTGGGGGCAGAACAAGGGGCATCCTCCATTCGGAACTGGGTGGAGGGTTGGAGGGAACAGGAAGGCACCAGGTCCTCATCATTTGACCACCAACAAGTCTCCAGCTGGGTGACTTGGCCTTGACAGGTGAAGAAAGACTGCCCCCGGCTGTAGGGGAGGAGCCGGTCAATCTAAGCCACACCTCCAAAGCCCGATCCTGAGTGGGTCGCCTGACCAGGGTCCTGGGCCTCATTTTCACGGGTGAGTAGGGGTCAGGAATGCGGCCCCGTCAGCACCAGGGACAGCTCCCGACAGTGTTCAGGTGGCGTCCTCTCAGAGTGCCTTCGCCTGATAGTCAGGCTCCTGGCCCCGCTACGGGCGTGACCTTGGGCTCCCCGCTGCATCCCCAGCCTCAGTTTCCTCTTAAGTAGGGGATGTTATAGCTCCAGGATTCAGAACGACTACGGACACCTGCAAAGAGCTCGGCCGGGTGAGATGGCTATCATTAGGAAGAGCCTCAGCGTCGGCGAACGTCAGGGTCGGACCTACGCTCGGCGCCCAGAAAGGGAAACTGAGGCCCAGATAGGTGCAGGGCGTGGCACGGACCCTCACACAAAGCCTGTTCTGGGAGGATCCTCGGCACAGAGCGCTCCTGCCGTGGCCCCCACCGCACCAGCCATTTCAGCGTCCCCGCAATGGGCCTGGTCTGGAGGTCTCCCTCCGAGGCCAAGTCCTGAGCCCGGTGAGGCTACGCTTGAGCAGACAAGGGGGAGGGGGTCGCTGCAGTGCAGAGGAGGGGCTCACAGCCCTGCCAACAGCCTAAGGCCGTTTCCCTGGCAACAGTCTCCACGGAGACTGCAAGAGACCCCCAGACCCATCAAGTCTGTGTACGCAAGCCCGTGCGTCCCCTGCCACCAAGACCACTGTCCCCGCCGTCCTCACCCTCTAGCTGCACCCAGGGCCGGACCGCCCCACCCCGAGCCCTACCTGGTCCCGGAAGAAGGCCGAGTGCAGCGAGCTCAGGAGCCCCAGGAGCCCCATGGAGCCGCGGCTGCCTTGGACCAACCCTCGCCCCGCCCTCGGCAGGGGGAGTGGGGAAAGCAGGGGTGGGGTGTGGGGAGAGGAAGGACGGCCAAGACGCCCTGCGCCTGCGTGGAGGGGGCGGGGAGGGTCTCTCAGCAGGCCGGAACCGAGGCTCCTCCGGGAAAGGGGCAAATGAGGGGGTCTTGAGGGACCTCCAGGGGCGAGGGGAAGGAGTCTCGCGGGACTGAGGTCACGGGAGGGGCGGTGCAGGGAAATACAGAGCTTGTGGGCAGAGGGGTTCCCTGCAGGCGGAGGAGGGGCGGAAAAGGGCACCCATGATTGCTAGGGAGGGATATGTTGTGTGGTAGCGGGCACCTAGGGAGGAGGGGTCCCACCGGGAATGGAGATCTCGGTGGGAGGCGCCGCCCGGCGGTAGTCAGCTGCCCGCTCGGACGGTGTCCTACAGAAGCCTGGGCACCTCTTCGAGTTCGTCCAGGCTGGGGCTGCGCGCCTGGGCAGTTCATTAGTCATTTCGACAAATATTGGCTGTGCGCTTGCTCTTGCCAGGCTCTGAGTTGGGTGCTGGACATGGAAGGGCCTGATGGGGCTACAACACCCGTAAATATTCAGTCATTTAACAAACATGCATTAAGCGCCTACTGTGTGCTTGTGTGCTGGGCCCTGTGCGATGAACAACGTCAAAACCCCTGAGCGTGGGAAACTGACATTGAGGGGAGGGGTCGACGGGGAACGAGAGGACAACGTGTTCACTGGCGTTGAGCGCCAAAGAGACAGCAGGGAGGTGCGGAGCGTGGGGCTGTTGGGAAGCGTACTTGAATAGAGACCGGAGTGACGGTTCAAATGGAAAGAGTGTCCCGGCCCAAAAGAACACCCAGCGCAAAGGAAGGGTCAGGTCGTGCAGGGTGCCAGGGCGTGTCGGAGGACTTGGGCTTTTACCCCGCGGGGCGTGGCAGCCATGGAGGGCGGTGGGCACAGCAGGTGCATGTGGGGGTTAGAGGCTCTCTGGCTCCTAATGTTGGCTGCGAGGAGGACAGGCTGTCCTCCGAGGACTAAACCTGACTCAGGTGCTCACAGGCAGCCCTCTGGTGGCTGCTGAGGAGAACAGACCGTGGGTGCGTGGAGACCGGGGCAGAGGGAGCTATGCTGGTCCAGGAGGAATGGTGGGGGGTCACAGAAGGAGTGTTATTAGGTACTGTGCTAAGTCCTGGGAAGGCAAAGAACAAGCAGCAAGAAGAGAAAGATGGTGTTACCTTGGCCGGGATAGTAAGGGCAGGTCTTGTAAGCAGGTGTCATGCATCCTTGCAAAGGACGTCCAAACAGGGAGCACAGCCCATGCAAAGGCTGAGAGGTGAGACCAGCTGGGAGAGTCTGGACAGCTGCAGGGAGGCAGGCTGGGCAGATGAGGTGGGCAAGGGGAGGAGAGGGCAGGTAGGGCTTCCTGGGCCATGCAGGATTCTGGATGATATTACAGGGCCTGGGGAAGTCAGGGGAGGGTGGCTTCTGTATTTCTTTCAAATTGATGACCAAGTGGGAGGTGGTGAAGGCCTGGCCAGGGTGTAGCAGTGGGGGTGATGGGAAGTGGCTGGATCCAGAACAGGTTCTGAAGGCACCTGACAACTGAAAGGGGGTGTCTCAGAAAGGAAGGGACCAGTTTGACTGAGGTTATAAAGATGGGGTGGGGCAGGTTTGGGGAAAATGGGCTGAAGCCCAGGGGAGTGAGACCAAAGGGGCAGACTGTGGAGGGACAGGCCATAAAGGCAGGAATGTGGCTGGAAGATTTGAAGACAGAGCCTGAGCCATAGAACAAGAGAGAGGCCTGGTGGTGAGACATCTGGTATAGCAAAGGCTCCTCCCAGCCCCATGGACTCCCTGAAAGTGCTCCTGGACTAGGGCGGCACCTGGGAGCTAGGGCTTGCACCTAAGTCTGAGTAGGACATGCTATTCTCTTAATTTGTAATGATGCCTGGTGGCACCTGTGCAAGCCAAGTGAGGCCTCAACCTGATCCACATCCTTGTCATGGAACAAGAAGAACTTGAAGAGCATGACAGAAAGATTGACCAAAGCACAGCAAGTTTACTACAGCAATAGTATGCACTCTAGAAGTGAGAGTGGGTGACCTTGGAGAATGAGACATGCTGATGGGAAGGGGTGGGAGATTTTTATTAAACGGGATCAATGCGGGGTATAGTGGTCCTCTGCTTCTGACGCTGGTAGTGTGACTGCCTGCACCACCCATCCTTGTCCCACCTCTCCCTGTATCAATTTTTTTGGAGAGGGTACTTTCAATTACAGGAAATTGAGGAGGAGAAATCAGGTCACTGAATGTCACCCCTGTGGTAGTCCAGCCAAGATGGAGAAGAGGGGGGGTATAGCTGGAGGACTTTGTTCCCTATTCTAACTTTCCTGCCTCATAAATCACTCCTGAAAGATTTCAATCCCATAATCATATAGGAAGATGAAGGGTTGGTGGTCAGTCTCCTGTAGTTGCTTCAGGATGAAATTGGGCATAGAGCCTGCCTAGCCTGGGATCAAAAAAATCTCTTCCTGGCCCTGGCTGGCGTGGCTCAGTGAACTGAGTGCTGATCTGTGAGCTGAAAGGTCACTGGTTCGATTCCTGGTTAGGACACATGCCCGGGTTGTGGGCCAAGTCCCCTGTCGGAGGTGTGTGAGCCAATCATTTGTTCCCTCATGCATTGATGTTTCTCTCCCTCCCTTTCCCTCTCTCTAAAAACAAATAAATAATATCTTTTTTTTTTTAAAGAAAAATCTCTTTCTTCCTATCTAAGGGCACAAGCTCTATATCCCCTAGATGTTGAGGTATGGGCTGGAATCTTTGGAGTGTTATCATCTATACATGAAAATGTTGTAACCTAGAGATATAAACTTAACAAGATAATTTAAAAGGCATGGACTAAATCATAAAAAGAATAGTTATTAATGGACCAAGGAGTGGAAAAAAACAGGTGAAAGAAGGGAGAGTCTATTGCACCTGTTTTAGATTGATGATATATAATATTTAAATTTTTTCTGGACCTCTGGGTCAAAATATATTCAGAGATTAGAAAGGGCCTCCCGTATAACATCTCAAAATGGTTTACATTTAAGTTTGATCTGTGCATTAGGAGGGCTATGGGCAGGAGCTGGAGCCATGTTTTCCGGGTTTCCTGGCATAATTCTGCTAAGATTTTCTTTAAGATATTAGTCCTTTCTATCTTCCCTGAAGATTGAGTCCTCCATAAAGTATGTAAATGATAGTTAATGTCTAGGGCTTTGGCTGTGTGTTGGGTAACTTTGTCCATGAAGGAAGAGGCATTGTCACTTTGGAGGCTTTGGAGCAATCTAAACCTAGAAATGAACTTTTTAAGGAGGGCTTTGGTTACATTGGCTGCTTTTTCAGTCCAGATAAAGAAGGCCTCTACCCATCCAGTAAAAGTGTCTATGAATACCAGGAGATAGTGGAAACCCTGGGAGAGGGGCATTTGTGTAAAATCTATTTATGAATCTTTTACTGGGAAGGAACTCCTTCTCTGGATGGGCTTGAGAAGGGGGGCGTGCTTTATTTTTCCCCCTGGCTCATTAACTGAACAGCGGGTATAGGCCTGAGTGACTTTTTTTTTCTTACTGATTTGAGAGAGGGAGAAATAAACATTTATTTGTTGTTCCACTTACTCATGTATTCATTGGTTGATTCTTGTATGTGCCCTGGCTGGGGATTGAACCCACGACCTTGGTATATGTAGATGATGCTCTAACCATCTGAGCTACCTGGCCAGGATCTGAGTGACTTCTTTTATGGCTTGAGATAGGCCTCTCTAAACAAAAAATCTTTGATATTAAAGAATAGGTGACATCTCTACCCAGATGAAGAGAGTCATGAGAGGATTTTATAATTTTTTATTGATCCTTAATTGGGAGCAATAGTATCTGATTGCTTATCCACCCTCATTGTTTAGGGAAAAACCTTGCCTTTCTGCCCAGGTGTTTTCATTAGAGACATAACTTAGTTTGATGGGCAGAGGAAGAGTATATGGAATTAGGGCCATAATAGAGATATCTGACCGGGCAGCCTCCTTTGCAGTCCTATCAGCGAGAAGATTTTGGGGTTTTTTTTTTTTGTTGTTGTTTTTTTTAGATATTTTAGTTGGGTCCCTTTAATGTCTCTTACAGTGGAGTATGGCTACTTCTTAGGGGTGGTTTACTGCCTCTAATAGAGTTATAATCTCCAGGCCATGCTTAATAGGGGAGTTTTTTGCTGTTAATAGTCCCCTCTCTTTCCAGATGGCAGCATGAGCATATAAAACAAAGAAGGCATATTTAGAGTCCATGTAAATGTTGTCTCTTGTCTTTTCCTAGCTCAAGAACTCAGGTCAAAGCTGAGTTCAGCCTTTTGGGCTAAAGCTCCTCAGGGGGGAGGCTTGGCTTCTATGTCTCTCCTGGAGACTCATGATTGCATAGCCTGCCCTCCTCCCTCCCTGGTCAACAGAACTGCTTTCATTGGTGATTCGGATTGTCAAGAGTTATGTCTTTTAAGCCAAAAGTCTGCTGAGGACCACCTGTTCAATAGTTTCAACACAGGAATGTAAGGTGTTCTGATTTTTTCAAGGCCCGTTTTAGGAATTAAGGTACCTGGGTTTAGGGTTTGGCATATTTTTAGAGTGAGCTCAGGGGGAATCTAAGAGAAGGGCCTGGTATTTAGTAAGTCTTTCTGCTGTTAGCCAATATGTCCTTTTGTCTCAAGGACAGTTTGAACCTGATATGGAGTTTGGGCCTCTTAAAAGTTGGTCTAGGATCAGCTCATCGGCTTTCTCCATTAATAAGGCAGTTGCCATTGGTAACCCAGCCATCCAGTTGTCACAGAGTCTGTTTTGAGAAGTAAGCCATTGGCCTAGGGATGTTGCCTAGCTTTTTGGTTAGGACTCCTAAGTCGATCCCTTATTTTTCCACTACATATATATATAAAGTAAACACTTTTCTAAGTCAGGAAGGGCCAAAGCCAGAGCCTTGGTTAGAGTCAATTTGAGGGATTTGAAGTCTCAGCTTAAGCCCTGGCTCCATTTTAATGGCTCAGAATCAGGGCCTTTGATTGCCTCATAAAGGGGTTAGCTATCAAACAAAGCCTGGAGATCCAGAGTCAGCAGAAACCCATGTTCCTAAAAAGTTTCTTAATTTTTTTTCTGTCTGTAAGATTTAGAATAGACTTTTTTAGTGAGTGAGAGAGAGAGAGAGAGAGAGAGAGAGATCCCTGGATGGATTGAGCACTGAGGAGGAAATCTGGGTCTTATTGGGAGACACTTGGTATCTCTTTCCCATAGGAAATTAAGGACTAAGATAATTTGTGGTCAGGGTTCTGTTTGGTAGGGCTAAAGATAGGAATATCATCAACATATTGAATTATGGTCCCACACAGTAGCTCTAGTTCCTGGAGACTTTTTTCAAACTTTTGTCCAAAGATGAGAGGACTGTCTTGGAATGCTTGAGGAAGGGTGGCCCAAGTACATTGACTTGTTAAATGGCTGTCAGGATCCATCCATTCAAAGGCAAACAGATTGACTATCTGGTGAAGTGGGATGAAAAAAAAAAATGTATCTTTGAGATTTAGCACCATAAACCATTTGGTCTCATGGGGAACTTGGAATAAGAGTGTATATAGATTGGGTACAATGGAGTGAATGGGAACCATAGCCTCCTTAATGGCTTGTAAGTCCTGAACCATACAATACCCTTCATTTTTTTTTTTACAGGCAGCATATGAGTGTTATAAAGAGATAAACAAGGAACTATGAATCCATGCAGAGTTAACATGTCAATGAGGGGTTTTAGTCCCCTATGGGCCTCTGGTCTTAGATGGTACTGTCCTTTTAGGGGTATACAGCCATTTATTTTCATTTGTACAGCAGTTACCTGGATAGCCCTCCCAGGAAGTCCCTTGTCCTAGGTTCTTGGGTTGACAGCAGACTGTATATGGGCTGGGATGGAGTCCAACTGAGGGTAGACTGAGTCTCGGTTAGAAACCAAGAGAAACATGGATTAAACTAAGGAGTTGGGTATTAGTGCAATACTTAGGGGCATTGTTAAATCCCTTCCAATTAAAGGAGAAGGACATTCTGGCATTACCATAAATTGTTGAGAAACCAAACAATCTTGAAGGTGACAGCTGAGAGGTAGGGTATAGTATTTTTTAGGCTACCTGTCTACCCCAGTAATGGTATAAGCAAAGGATGTTAAGGGTCCCACGTGTTCTCCAAGTAGGTGGCTCCTTTGTCAATTTAAAAATTAACTTTTTCCCTAGGTGGTATAGCTCAATGTGTAGCCTGAATGCTGGCCTGCAAAACAAAGGGTCGTTGGTTTGATTCCCAGTCTAGGGCACATGCCTGGGTTGCAGGCCATGTCCCTGGTATGGGGCGTGCAAGAGGCAACAACATATTGATGTTTCTCCCCCCTTCTTTCTCCTTCCCTTGCTCTCTCTAAAAATAAATAAATAAAATCTTTTAGAAAAAATAAAAATTATGTGTTCTTACACTGACTGTACAGAAAGAGGAGGCAGAGTAAACCCACCCCATATACACCTCAGCCCGGGCCCTTTGCCTGGTCTGTATTGTGAATGGGGGGACATGGAGTTGAGAAAAATAAAAAATTAAAAAATAAAAATTATTTTTTTCCTGGCTCCATCAAGAGTCACCTGGGGTTCTTCTGTAGTCGTGAGACATCTAATGCAAACTACCAGGAACTCAGGGCCCCTTTAGTCTTTTTAGATAAGGCCATTATGGGTTCAGGAGTCCTCCTCTCTCTTTGGAGCTGAGGACTGTCCCTTTTCCAATGGCCTGGCCAGTTACAAAGAGGGCAAGGCCTGGTGGGAGGGGCTCTTTTCTGGGGGGGATGACAAGGTCCTGGCTTTTGGGGCCATTGTCTGTTCCAATGACCCCGCTCACTGCACTTAAAGCAAGCCCATTCGGGGGAACCAAGGGGTCCCCTACTTGGGCTTCCCAATGTTTCCCGTGAGTGACCTTGAGGCTGAAAGGCACCTGTGACTGCTACCAATTGAGCCTGCCCCTTGGCCTGTCTGGTCTCAATCTGGGCCCTTTCATCTCTTTCAGTTTATTCTTGATTACTGACTACTCTGAAGGCCATTTCCAGTAACTGAGCCATCGGGGTCTGAGAACCAAATTGAAGTTTTCATAACTTTTGCCTGCTATCTGGGGTGGATTGGCTAATCAAATGTTGACCAAGTAAGGCTTAGCCCTCAGGGACAGAAGGGTCTATATTGGTGTACTTTCTAAAGGCCTCAGTCAGTCTGCCCTGAAATAGAACATGATTTTATTCCCTTTTTTTTTAGTTACCTCTTTAACTTTTTTATAATTTATAGACTTTATGACAATTTTTCATGTTACTTATAAGACTGTGTATCATATAATCCCTCCCAGCGAGGTCTGCCTGTCCCCAGGCTGGATCTTGTGTTGGGACTGCAGTCACGCCCCAGCAGGTGTCATTCTGGTTGGGCTGCCATGATTTCAGCAGCATGTCCCTGAGCTACTAACTAGATCTTGTGTTTTTTCTCAGGAGTACAGCCGGTGGACAGGACAATATGAATGTCTCCCCAAAATGCCAGGTCAAAAGACATTGTCAAAGCTTGAAATTTATCTACAAACCCAATTGGGGTCTTCTGAGAACCTGCCCATTTTTATTTTGTATCGGGGGAGGTCTGTCATGCTAAAAGGAATGTGAATTAATGGTTCTTGCATCTCCATTTGTAACTTCTCCGAGAGGACATAACTTGATGGGGACTGGGTGATAAGAGGCTCCACTCCTATGTCTTACAGGGCTGTGTTCTATAGTCTCCATTAGTAATGGAGGATTCAGTGGTACATAAGGAAGGGGAATAGTAGGACGGCTTATAGTAGGGTAAAAGGTGCTAGAGGGGGTGTCCCAGGAGAATCTTACATGGGAGAGGGACCTGGTCCTGGCCTTCATGTTCCTCTGGATTATCTATTGGGTGTGGTGAAGGCATCCAAAGAAGAGGATTGACTAGGATGTCTGTATTCCCCTGGGGAGTTCGAGGAAAAGGGGAATGGGCGTAACAGATTTACATGAGCCTCTTTTTCCTGGGTCTTGGTATAGGACCATGAAGGCTTGTACAAAAGGGACTTCTCTCTTTCTTGGAGGTTGCAAAAAAGATCTAATTGAAGGATAATATTGTAATTTAAGTCCCATTATCAGGTCATGTTTCCTGGTTCCCTAACATATTTAGGCCATGCCATATTGTAGAAGAAAATGAGGTTTTCTTGTTTTATTTTAAACTTTCAAATTTGAAGTCCTACCACTTGACTAGAATATAGTCTAGTGATGAGTACTTGGGAATAGAAGAGGAGTTTCCCATAATGCCTGGAGAAAGAAAAGGGGTGCACTAGTTAGGGCTAGACAACCTGACCAGTCTTCCCACTAGAGGGTAGACTGAGAATCCACCCACCACTAGGCTGTGGGTCCTAACCTAGGGGGCCAGGTATCCCTTCCATCCACAAGTTTCTTACCAGAAAAGTTACTCCTCTGGGATGCGAGTTTGAGGCTCTTGGTTGCCCAGGAGGGGGATTTGAGAAGGAGAGAGAGAGAGAGAGAGAGAGAGAGAGAGAGAGAGAGACCGACCCAGTCAGGAGTGGAGGAGAGAAACAAGACCCGGTTCTCAGTTTCAGGGAGGGAGACGCGAACTGCAGCCACTTGCTGCTCCCTGGTTGCAAGTCTCCAAGAGTGCCTGTGAAAGCAAGAGACCCCTCTGGCTGGCTCAACAAAAGATGATGCAGAGTAGTACCTGGGGAGGTCAAGGGTGGCCTCAGTCAATCGGGGTTCTTGTTATGAAACAAGAATGTGACAGAAAGATTTAGCAAAGTACAGTAGGTTTACTAAAGCAATAGTATGCACCTGGGAGCAGCAGACCTCGAAGAACAAGTCACACTGATGGGGACTAGACAGAAGGTTTTCATGACATGTAGGCAATGCGGGGGTGGGGGGATAGGGTGGTCCTCTGCTTCTGACACTGCGGGGAGGTGACTGCCTAAACCACCTGTCCTTTTCCATCCTTTCCAGATTGATTTTTTTGTCCTATTACAGGAAATTGGGGAGGGGTAATAGGGGTGAAGGTCCTGTCTATAACGTCCCATCTAAGACAGAGAAGGGGAGGGGTAGAGCTTGAGGCCTGGGTTCCCTATTCTAACTTTCCTGCCTCAGTAATACTGTGCATTTTCCACTAATCATATGTAATTTGTTGTTATATAAATCCCAACTGCAGAAAATTAAAGAAAGCTATGATCACTGGCGACCCCCACCCTAAGTCCACTCAGGTGACTTGAGGTGGCCAGGCTGTAAGCTTCCTAAGGAGGCTCAAAAGGTGACACACACCGTAGTGGACTTGATGGGGGCATGACA